>NC_079190.1:61574246-61910581 GCF_029499605.1 Hyla sarda | reverse complement strand
CCGGTCACCCTTACCTTTACTCACCTGCCCTGGTGCCATCGGAGCGGAGTCACTTCTTCCGGGGCCGCGCGGATCCTCACTGTCATGTGACAATGTAACGTCACATGACAGTGACTTCGCCGGCCTGCGCGCTCAGTCGAGGAGCGCCGCCGGGAGAGGAAGACGCCTCACGAGGAGCTGGTGAGTACCATTACTCACTTGCTTAACCCCTCACCCCGCGGCAGTGTCAATGCTGCCGCGGGGTGAGGGGTTAACGCTACCGCTGCCATGGGGTGAGGGGTAACTTAACCCCTCACCCCATGGCAGCGGTAGCGTTATCGCTGCCACGGGGTGAGAGGCCTACCGCTGCCATGTGGTGAGGAGTAACTTAACCCCTCACCAGGCTCATCCCATGGCAGCGGCAGCGTTAACGGTTGGTTAACCCCTCACCCCGCGCCGCATTAACCCCCCTCTCCCCAGCCCACCCCAGGCCTGGGCCTAAAAAAAAGCCCACCCCAGGCCTGGGCCTAAAAAAAAGCCCACCCAAGGCCTGGGCCTAACTAAAAAAGCCCACCCCAGGCCTGGGCCTAACAGTTAGGCCCAGGCCTGGGATGGGCTTTTTTTAGTTAGGCCCAGGCCTGGGGTGGGCTTTTTTAGTTAGGGCCTAACAAAAAAAGCCCACCCCAGGCCTGGGCCTAACTAAAAAAGCCCACCCCTGGCCTGGGCCTAACTAAAAAAGCCCACCCCAGGCCTGGGCCTAACTAAAAAAGCCCACCCCAGGCCTGGGCCTAAATTAAAAAGCCAACCCCTGGCCTTGGCCTAACTAAAAAAGCCCACCCCTGGCCTGGGCCTAAATAAAAAAAGCCCACCCCAAGCCTGGGCCTAAATAAAAAAAAGCCCACCCCAGTCCTGGGCCTAAACATTGTTAAGTGAAAGTCCTTTTTTTCTTCAGATTGACAGCTGACTGCACGATCCTGTATATGTAGCATTAAGGTAAGAAACAATATATGCAGTGTTATATTTGTTTTAAATGTTGCAATGGTTTTGCGGCTCCCAGTTTTTTTTTTCTTCGGAAATGGGTCCAAGTGGCTCTTTTTGTCTTAAAGGTTGCAGACCCCTGATCTAGGCCCTTGAGACTTTAACAGGAACAAAATAGTACACCACTGAGATGTACGTATGTGGTCATGCACTTATGAGGGGAGTACAATGCGCTGCACTACGCTTAAAAAAGTATTTGTGCACAACACCAGCCGGTGTCTAATTTTGCCTGGCCTTTCACAGTATCTAGACCCTTGAGACTTCTACAGGAACAAAATAGTACACCACTAAGATGTATGTATGTGGTATGCACTTATGAGGGGAGGACAATGCGCTACAGTACGCTTAAAAAAGTATTTGTGTACAACACCAGCAGTATACACCAGTGCTGCAGCATACAATCGCTGTGTACTACACCCAAAATTGCACTCTCTCTCTCTCAATCTCACTCCCTTCCCTATAAATGCTTCTAGGCAAGATTTGTGCTTGAGCTGAATCGCTGCTGTTCTGTGCAACACACTGTGCAACACACTGCTCTCTGTCCCTCTCTCTGTGCAACAGAACGCTGATGTGACTAGGAGGCGAATCGCTGCTGGAAAAAATATTTTCTGTGCAACACACAGCGCTGTCTGTCCCTATCTATCTCTCTGCAGTGAAAGGCTGAAGTGACTGGCCACAATATGGCTGCCGATTATATAGGGCTGTGACATCACAGGGATGACTGACTGCTGATAGGCTGCATGCTGCATGTGATTCAGGGTCATCCCGCCGACCCTTATTCCCATCTTCCCAGGATTTCTTGCCCCATGTCCTCACATGTGGATCCGCCATTTTAGATGCCCTGGAGCCTGGACCGCACTAAATGGAGTTTAATGAAGCGATTCGTGTGATAGAATCGTAGCGATATTCGCATTCATTGCGAATCAAATTTTTCCTGAAATTCGTAACGAATTCGGATTCGTCAGATTTGATTCGCTCATCCCTACCCTTAAAGGGGTACTCCACCCCTAGACATTTTATCCCCTATCCAATGGATAGGGGATAAGATGTCAGATCGCCATGGTCCCGCTGCTGGGGACCCCCGCTGCGGCACCCCGCTGTCATTACTGCACAGAGCAAGTTCGCTCTGCACGTAATGACGGGCAGTACAGGGGCCGGAGCATCGTTGCATCATGGCTCCGCCCCTCATGATGTCATGGCCCGCACCTTCAATACGAGTCTATGGGAGGGGGTGTGGCGTTTGTCACGCCCCTGCCTTAGACTTGTATTAAGGGGGTGGGCCGTGATGTCACGAGGGGCGGAGCCATGACGTCACGCTGCTCCGTCCCCTGTATGTCCCGTCATTACGCACAGAGCGAACTCGCTCTGTGCAGTAATGACAGCGGGGTGCCGCAGCGGGGATCCAGGGGGTCCCCAGCAGCGGGACTGCGGCGATCTGACATCTTATCCCCTATCCTTTGGATAGGGGATAAGATGTCTAGGGGCGGAGTACCCCTTTAACCTTTCAGAGATTTTTTGGAAGTTTGTTACTCCTCATCTTCAAAAAGCCATAATTCTTAGTTTTCCACATACAGAGCCACAAGAAGGCTTTTTTTTTTATGTGGGACCAACAGAGCCATACAAGGGTTGCGGCTGTCCGGACATGCTGAGGGTTGTAGCTTTGCAACAGCTGGAAACACTGAAATAGGGGAAAAGTACCATAATGCGGGAGGCCTGATTGTGTAATCCCTGTCATCTCAAAAATGGGTCTGGAGTCTTTGTTTTGAATGGAGCGGCAAGTCACACATGCATGCCACCACTTCATTAATTGTCTCTGGAGCTGTTGGAGATAGCAGAGCTCTGTAAAAGACTTGATACCCTGTTCTTGACATTGTGGGTGGTCCCAGTGCTCAGACTATGTGCAATCTGACATTTATCTCTTGTTTTAACTTAAAATACTCCTTTTGTATTCCATTTCTACCATTGCTGCAGGTGTCCTGTAGTCATTGTATTTACAGTATGATTTGACCTTCAGTCTTTTTTATTACATCAGACTTTTTCTCTTAATTTTGCTAAAAGATGATGGCATTTTATAATGTATTTTCTTGGATCTATATGGAGTATTACGGAAGCTTACTGTCAATGAGATGACTTAGTTTCACACTTCTATTAGTTTCTCACCTGCTGTCCTTATGTTCGATGTGCTCACTGTCTCTCTGCCTCTCCCAATTGAACTCAGATTTCTAATCCTTCCTTCTAAAGACAATTCTTTTTGCATTTCTCTTTTCACTGTGTCTTTCCCTTTTATGCCTTATGCAAATGCTGACATCAATGACTGTCATGATATTTTTGTTTTTACCTTTGCTGTGGTTCATGAAGGATGGAGCTTTGATTTGTTTTTCATATATTTTCTTAGTGAATGCTCTTGAACTTGCATTATATATTCATGATGGCATTTCAAGGTTGTGCAATGATTCTCCATAGATGATGTTGGTATCGTCTTCAACAATACACAACAATATATATTTTTTATTGGTTCTGACAATATCAATATTAAATTCAAACAGAAAACTATGCATCATAAAAGGGTTTTTGATCATGTAAGGTAATCTTAGAAGTCACCCACATCATACCTGGAAATGATTCAGAGCTGCTGCTATGTGCTTCCTAATCCTGGACAAAGAGTTGGTTTGCTGTGTTAGTGCTCTTTCAACATATCCTAAGTACGGTGGCTTATTGTGTCACCGCTGGCACTCCGCACCAAGAAGGGCTCTGTGCACTGAGGATATGCAGGGCTTTGTACACCGAGGACAAGCAGGGCTCTGTACACTGAGGACAAGCAGGGCTCTGTACACTGAGGGCAAGCAGGGCTCTGTACACTGAGGGCAAGCAGGGCTCTGTACACTGAGGGCAAGCAGGGCTCTGTACACTGAGGGCAAGCAGGGCTCTGTACACTGAGGACAAGCAGGGCTCTGTACACAGGGCTCTGTACACTGAGGACAAGCAGGGCTCTGTACACTGAGGACAAGCAGGGCTCTGTACACTGAGGACAAGCAGGGCCCTGTGCGCTGAGAATAAGCAGGGCTCTTTACACTGAGGACAAGCAGGGCTCTGTGCACTGAGGACAAGCAGGGCTCTGTACACTGAGGACAAGCAGGGCTCTGTACACTGAGGACAAGCAGGGCTCTGTACACTGAAGACAAGAATGGCTCTCTACACTAAGGACAAGCAGGGCTCTGTGTGCTGAGGACAAGCAGGGCTCTTTACACTGAGGACAAGCAGGGCTCTGTACACTGAGGACAAGCAGGGCTCTGTACACTGAGGACAAGCAGGGCTCTGTACACTGAGGACAAGCAGGGCTCTGTTCACTGAGGGCAAGCAGGGCTCTGTACAATGAGGACAAGCAGGGCTCTGTATACTGAGAACAAGCAGGGCTCTGTACACTGAGAACAAGCAGGGCTCTCTACACTGAGGACAAGCAGGGCTCTGTACACTGAGGACAAGCAGGGCTCTGTACACTGAGGACAAGCAGGGCCCTGTGCGCTGAGGATAAGCAGGGCTCTTTACACTGAGGACAAGCAGGGCTCTGTGCACTGAGGACAAGTAGGGCTCTGTACACTGAGAACAAGCAGGGCTCTGTACACTGAGAACAAGCAGGGCTCTGTACACTGAGGACAAGCAGGGCTCTGTACACTGAGGACAAGCATGGCTCTCTACACTAAGGACAAGCAGGGCTCTGTGCGCTGGGGACAAGCAGGGCTCTTTACACTGAGGACAAGCAGGGCTCTGTGCACTGAAGACAAACAGGGCTCTGTACACTGAGGACAAGCAGGGCTCTGTACACTGAGGACAAGCAGGGCTCTGTACACTGAGGACAAGCAGGGTTCTGTACACTGAGGACAAGCAGGGCTCTGTACACTGAAGACAAGCATGGCTCTCTACACTAAGGACAAGCAGGGCTCTGTACACTGAGGACAAGCAGGGGTCTGTACACTGAGGACAAACAGGGCTCTGTACACTGAGGACAAGCAGGGCTCTGTACACTGAGGACAAGCAGGGCTCTGTACACTGAGGACAAGCAGGGCTCTGTGCGCTGAGGACAAGCAGGGCTCTTTACACTGAGGACAAGCAGGGCTCTGTGCACTGAGGACAAGCAGGGCTCTGTGCACTGAGGACAAGCAGGGCTCTGTACACTGAGGACAAGCAGGGCTCTGTACACTGAGGACAAGCAGGGCTCTGTACACTGAGGACAAGCAGGGCTCTGTACACTGAGGACAAGCAGGGCTCTGTACACTGAGGACAAGCAGGGCTCTGTACACTGAAGACAAGCATGGCTCTCTACACTAAGGACAAGCAGGGCTCTGTACACTGAGGACAAGCAGGGGTCTGTACACTGAGGACAAGCAGGGCTCTGTGCCCTGAGGACAAACAGGGCTCTGTACACTGAGGACAAGCAGGGCTTTGTACACTGAGGACAAGCAGGGCTCTGTACACTGAGGACAAGAAGGGCTCTGTGCCCTGAGGACAAACAGGGCTCTGTGCACTGAATACAAGCAGGGCTCTGTACACTGAGGACAAGCAGGGCTCTGTACACTGAGGACAAGCGGGAAACACTCTGTGGGAAATATGATTAGGTGTATATATATATGTCAGTGCAGGGGACCATAGAAGAGCGGCCGCCCGCATCTATACATTATACAGGAGGATCACAGTGGGTGTCAGGAGTCACATCCACTGTGATCTGTCCTTAACTGCAGGTACTACTGCTCCCAACATGGGGAACAATCTGCTCCATACTGGGAGCTGTAGTACCTGCAGTAATAGACAGATCGCAACAGGTGTCAGAAGTGACACTCACTGCGATCTGTCTATTAATGCAGGTACTACAGCTCCCAGCATGGAGCAGAGTGTGCTCCATGTTGGGAATAGTAGTACCTGCAGGTAAGAACTGATCACAGCAGGGGTCACTCCTGACACCCGCTGCAATCATCCTTCATCCCTGAGATGCGGAGCAGCTTTCTCATGCGCTCACATCTCTGCTCTGTACTCCGGCCGCCCACTCACCATTCATATTTCCCACTGAGAGCAGAGATTGGCTACCACCATCCGGCCAATCCCCACTCTGGGCGGAAAATATGAATGAGTGATGTGAATTTCTATTCACATCACTGGCCGGCCCGGAGTATATTATAGTGCAGAGATGTGAGCGCTGTATAGAGCCGCTCAGCATCTCTGCTATATTATGAACAATCGCATTGGGTGTCAGGAGTGACACCCGGGGCGATCTGTTTATTAGTACATGAACGACTACTCCTATCATGGAACAGTGTGTTCCATGCTGGGAGTAGTAGTATTACCTAAAAAATATAAAAAATAAAAGTGAAAAACACACACACACACACACACTCACTACATTTTTATTGTTGTAGGCTAAATTTTTAGTGCCCTGCCCGCCCACATGAATTGATCCCTGTTTAAAAATTACAAAAATGTCATTACAAAAATATAAATTTCGTAAAATAATTTTTTTTACATCACTACTACATCCTTTTTTTTTTTTTTTTTCATTTTATTTATTTTTATATTTTTTGGTACCCCACAAATTTTTAAAAAACGTCAAAGGGACCAAAAATTTTATTTCCGCTCAAAGGTAAAAAAACGCCAGAAAAAATGCAAGAGAAAAATGCCAAACATAGGAAAATGCTGTGGCATTTTTACTGGTGTTTTTATGGGCAACAAATAAACATGTGGAAACTCAGCCTGAGAAGTCATCTAGGCTATCTTGACCAGATGAAGTGGGAACAACTTCAAAAACGTCACTGGATTTTATTCTTATGTATACTGCCTGTGACTGCATCTGATAAATACTGTATTCTCTTGTATAGTCTGCAGTGTGATAACTGCATGTGTAGAACTGATATCTGATCACTATGGTCACTGTATGGCAGCATTAATAATTAAACTAGCCTATATATAGTGGTAACACACTGTACACTTGTCTGTGACTGAAGCAGTAAGGGCTGTGTTCACACATTCAGGTTTTTAATTGTAGTTATAGAATGCAAAGCCAGGAACAGATCATAAATGGAGTACACATATGAAGGATAGATTAAGACTTCTTTTTCAAATCTATTCCTGGCTTTCCATTCATTAATTGCAATTAAAACCCCAAACATGTGAACACAGGCTTAGTATATGCCTGGTCCTGACTATGTGATGAGGTGTTTCTTTGTTCTTACACAAGTAAGAGAGTTGCAAAAGGCAGGATCAAACATAGAAAAATGGTGTTTAGTACATACTTCATACAGAGACTTTTAAATGTGAATGAAGAACAGCAGTGTGCAATGCACTGCATAAAGATCTAAGGGGGACATGTATCATTGCATTTAGACCATTTTTCACGTCTACAAATTTTGCGCAATTGCGCTTTTTTTGCATAGAGCTGCGTTTTTTTGGGTGGACAGTTTTCTAAAGTTGTCACCAGTTTGGTCTACCTTACACCACCTAATCCAGTGGACTGGTATTTATCAATTGCGCAAAAAAAAAGTAGATGTTTCTTTTTTGCGCAATTGCGCTTTTTTGCAAGAAAAGTAGTCTAAACCTAAGAGTGCTAGCAAGGACTCGTAGAAAATGGCAGACGGTGGAAGATGCAGGTGGGGGATGCAGGAGCCGTCTCTCAGCACTGCAGTACTACAACTACTCCCATCATGGGACAGAATCATAATGGGAGTAGTTGTAGTACCGGAGCGCTGAGAGACGCACATCCCCTGTCTGCGGGACTCTATTGTGACTGTTAGGACTACTACTCCCATCATGGACAGACTCTGTCTATGATGGGAGTTGTAGTCCTGGGGCTGAAGGACAGATCGCAGCAGGTCATTCTCCAGAGACCCGCTGCGATCTGCATTTATTAACTTAAAAAGCCGGCGGTACATGCGGCTCCACTGCGCTGCCGCCGGCTCCCGTATACAGATGTCACGATTCATAATCCCCGCCTCCGGGAGAGGGGAGCTCTGATTGGTGGAAAGCTATTCACCACTATACACCAATCAGAGCTCCTGTCTTCTGGTGGGGATTATGAATTGTGACAGGTCTATACAGGGGAGCGAGTGGAGCCGCTTCTACAGTATATAATTGTTATGTGTACTGTACCCCCCCCCCCCTCCCCAGACTAATACTGACCCCTTCTATAGTGAGCGCTGGGACCGCTGTGTGATTGACAGGTCCCCAGCACAAGTGTCCGGCCCCACTGACCTTTATATGTTATAAATCTTTATGATACACACTGCCCGTCCTCCTCTTCATTCTTCTGATACCGGAAACGTGCGGCTTCTGCTTTCACTATAGTCAGAGCGCCCCCTGCCGTTGTCTGGCCCCAGCCCTGTGCAGTGTGGAGGCCGGGAGGGGGCGCTCTGTCTATAGACTATGATACAGAAGCCGCGCGTCTCCGGTATCAGAAGAATGAAGGGGAGGACGGGCAGTGTGTATCATAAAGATTTATAACATATAAAGGTCAGTGGGGCCGGACACTTGTGCTGGGGACCTGTCAATCACACAGCGGTTCCAGCGCTCACTATAGAAGGGGTCAGTATTAGTCTGGGGAGGGGGGGGGGGGTACAGTACACATAACAATTATATACTGTAGAAGCGGCTCCACTCGCTCCCCTGTATAGACCTGTCACAATTCATAATCCCCACCAGAAGACAGGAGCTCTGATTGGCTAATAGTGGTGAATAGCTTTCCACCAATCAGAGCTCCTGTCTCTCGGAGGCGGGGATTATGAATCGTGACATCTGTATACAGGAGGAGGGGGGGGGGAGGGGAGTGCAGTGTTGCTGCTGGCTTTTTAAGTTAATAAATGCAGATCGCAGCAGCTCTCTGGAGAATGACCTGCTGCGATCTGTCCTTCAGCCCGAGGACTACAACTCCCATCATGGACAGAGTCTGTCCATGATGGGAGTAGTAGTCCTAACAGTCACAATACAGTTTCGCAGCTGGGGGATGTGTAAGAGCCATCCCTCAGCACTGCGGTACTACAACTACTCCCATCATGGGACACAAAATTTCCCATGATGGGAGTAGTAGTCCAAGGGCAGACTGACGGATCTCAGGGGTCTCACTCTTGAGACCCCTTGCAACTTCTCCGCCCCTGCCCCCTAGTGATGACATCATTAGGGGGCGGAGCTTCACAGTCCAGGCCTGAAGCCAGGGTGGTAAGTATGGCTCTGTTCTCATTATGCGTTTTGCATAATGGGAACAGAGCCTTTTTGGCAGTGTGTTCCCAAACAGGGAGACTCCAGCTGTTGTTTACCTACAGCCCCCATGATGGGAGTTGTAGTTTAGCAACAATTGGAGGCTCCCTCTTTAGGAACACACTGCATTATGTGCGCTCTACCCAGGGGAGAGCGCCAAAAATGTCATTTCAGATAAGTGAATGCAGAGGACTACCTGAGATTCGGTGGAGTGTGACGATGACTAGCATTTTTTTTTATGTCAATAAAAGGGTTAACGAGGGCTGTGGGGGAGTGTTTTTTTAAATCCATTTTTTATTTCATGTGTTGTGTTTTTTATAATTGAAATTTCAGGCTTAATAGTGGAAGCCGTCTTGTAGACGGAATCTATTACTAAGCTGGGCTTAGCGTTAGCCCCGAAAACAGCTAGCGCTAACCCCCAATTATTACCCCGGTACTCACCGCCACAGGGGTGCCGGGAAGAGCCGTTACCAACAGGCCCGGAGCATCAAAAATAGCGCTCCTTGGCCTAGGCGGTAACAGGCTGGGGTTATTTAGGCTGGAGAGGGCCAGTAACAATGGTCCTCGCCCATCCTGGTAATGTCAGGCTTTTGCTGATTGGTTGGTGTCTGATTGACACTGAAAATATGGGGAAGCCTATGTGTTGTTTTTTTTTGTAATAAAAAAAAGTGTGTGGTTCCCCATATTTTCAGTGTCAGTCAGATACCAACCAATCAGCAACAGCCTGACGTTACCAGGGTGGGCGAGGACCATTGTTACTGGCTCTCCCCAACCTAAATAACCCCAGCCAGGAGCGCTATTTTTGACACTCCAGGCTTCTTGGTACTGACTCTTCCCGGCAACCCTGTGGCGGTGGGTAACGGGATAATAATTGGGGGTTAGCGCTAGCTGTTTTTGTGGCTAACGCTAAGCCCGGCATTGAAAAAAAAATGTATTTAAAAAAAAAAAACACTTCCCACACAACCCTCATTAAACCTTTTATTGACATTAAAAAAAAGCTGGTCATCATCGCAATACACTGAATCTGACGTTGTCCTCCCCATTCACGTATCTGAAATGAGAAAAAAAAAAGGTTAGGACATCATTTGCGATCTCACCTGGTGAGTGCGCCCATACTGCAGTGTGTAACAGGGAGCCTCCAACTGTTCTTGTCTGCCTACTGTATCCTGTATATACAGTCATCTATAGATGGCTGTATATACAGGAGAGCGCACAAAGATTTAACTCAGAGCTGCAGTGTGGGTTAACTCTTTCCTTGCTGGGCTCCTGTATAGTATACATGGATACACTATGCCCCCTGTATACTATACAGTGGGCGGAGGTAAGTAGTGATGCTCTGCACCCTGTATATGTATATGCTATACATCACTCCTTACACTCCGTGGGGCGGGCGCTCTGCATCCGACCCATGGAGTAGTACCTGCAGTGAAAAAAATGCACACAGGGTACAAAAATGTTTGTTTCCGCACACCAGCAAAAATGCAAGAAAAAACACAAGGGGAGAGATTAACCAAAACCTATGTAGAGGAAGAGCGGTGCAGTTGCCCATAGCAACCTATCAGATTGCTCCTTTCATTTTTGTAAAGAAGCAATCTGATTGGTTGCCATGGGCAGCTGCACTACTCTTCCTCTGTACAGTTTTTGATAAATCTCCCCCAAGAAAAATTACCAAAATGCAGGAAAAGCTGGGACCGTTTTTCAGGCGTTTTTGCTGGTGGACAAAAAAAAACCTCAGTGGAATCCTGAAAAACAATAGAACAAAAGCCCAGCGTCCAGGATACACCACTATTCCTGTGAGGTGTAGAACAGGTCTACAAATAGAACTGTGTGGAGATTTAGACCATTGCACGAAATTTATCATGGGGCTTGCACAAGTTTGATAAATTTGGAGAAATTGCTCCAAATTTAGACCAACCAAAATGATCTACAAAAAACGTCTACCAACAATAACATTGATACATCTCCCCCTAAGTGGCAAATGACAAACACAGATAAAAAATTATTACACTGATGTCCGCCTTAAAACTGTATGTTGTTATTAGATCTAGCATTCTTTACTTGCATTTTTCTGATATTTTACAGCAATAGGTCTACATGATAGAATTCTGTCTGTTTGCAGCCAGTTTCTGCATACTACACTGCTCCAAAAAAAAAAATAAAGGGAACACAAACAACACAATGTAACTCCAAGTCAATCACACTTCTGTGAAATCACACTGTCCACTCAGGAAGCAACACTGATTGACAATCAATTTCACATGCTGCTGTGCAAATGGAACAGACAACAGGTGGAAATTATAGGCAATTGGCAAGACACCCCCTATAAAGGAGTGGTTCTACAGGTGTTGACCACAGACCCCTTCTCAGTTCCTATGCTACCTGGCTGATGTTTTGGTCACTTTTGAATGCTGGAGGTGCTTTCACTTTAGTGGTAGCATGAGACGGAGTCTACAACCCAAACAAGTGGCTCAGGTAGTGTAGCTCATCCAGGATGGCACATCAATGCGAGCTGTGGCAAGAAGGTTTGCTGTGTCTGTCAGCGTAGTGTCAAGAACATGGAGGCACTACCAGGAGACAGGCAGTACATCAAGAGATGTGGAGGAGGCCATAGGAGGGCAACAACCCAGCAGCAGGACCGCTACCTCCGCCATTGTGCAAGGAGGAGCAGGAGGAGCACTGACAGACCCTGCAAAATGTCCACCAGCAGGCCACAGATGTGCATGTGTCCACTCAAACGGTCAGAAACAGACTCCATGAGGGTGGTGTGAGGGCCCGACATCCAAAGGTGGGGGTTGTGCTTACAGCCCAACACCATGCAGGATGTTTGGCATTTGCCAGAGAACACCAATATTGGCAAATTCGCCACTGGCGCCCTGTGCTCTTCACAGATTAAAGCAAGTTCACACTGAGCACATGTGACAGACGTGACAGAGTCTGCAGACGCCATGGAGAACGTTCTGCTGCCTGCAACATCTTCCAGCATGACCGATTTGGCAGTTGGTCAGTTATGGTGTGGGGTGGCATTTCTTTGGGGGGGCCACACAGCCCTCCATGTGCTTGCCAGAGGAAGCCTGACTGCCATTAGGTACTGAGATGATATCCTCAGACCCCCTTGTGAGCGGTTAGCCCTGGGTATCTCCTAATGCAAGACAAGTCTAGACCTCATGTGGCTGGAGTGTGTCAGCAGTTCCTGCAAGGGGAAGGCATTGATGCTATGGACTGACCATATTCGAGCACATCTGGGACATCATATCTCGCTCCATCCACCAACGCCACGTTGCACCACAGACTGTCCAGGAGTTGGCGGATGCTTTAGTCCAGGTCTGGGAGGACATCCCTTAGGAGACCATTCGCCACCTCATCAGGAGTATGCCCAGGTGTTGTAGGGAGGTCAAACACGCATGTTAAGGCCACAAACACTACTGAGCCTCATTTTGACTTGTTTTAAGGACATTACATCAAAGTTGGATCAGCCTGTGGTGTTGTTTTCCACTTTGATTTTGAGTGTGACTCCATATCCAGACCTCCATGGGTTGATAAATTTTATTTCCATTAATCATTTTTGTGTGATTTTTTTGTCAGCACAGACGAAAGTATTTCATACGATTAGTTCATTCATTTGGATATAGGATGTGTTATCTTAGTGTTCCCTTTATTTTTTTGAGCAGTGTATTTTATTGAGTTTAGTGTATAAACAGTATGCATTAAAGGGGTATTCCCAGCTGCTTACTTATGGCATATCCATAAGATATGACGTTAATCTAATACATGTGGGCCCCACTTCTTGGTCTGCACCTGTCTCGAAATAAAGGGTTGTCTGGACTCCTCCAGTCTGTTTGTGTGGAGGAGTCAGATGTTTAACGCAGTTTGATGTTAATGGGAGTTATGTAAACAGAACAGCACCATGAGCTACGCGTTACTCCTGAGTTATGTAAATGCTAACCAGACCTTTTATAAACACAGAAAACCAGGAGAGAGTTGATTTTGAGTCGAGTTGGGGCAGAGTAAAACTACAGAGAGGATATCAAGCTTCATTTCTCGCCTTTAGACTGACTATTTAACCCCTTAAGGACTAAGCCTTAAAGGGGTATTCCAGGATTTTTTTTATTTGACTATGCTACAGGGGATGTAAAGTTGGTGTAGTTCATAATATAGTGTCTGTACCTGTGTGTGATGGTTTTCTCACAATTCTTATGTGATTTTTATCCCACTATTTATTTTTAACAGCATACAAAATGACTGTTGTCTCGGATTTTTCCCAGCTTGCAATGCGGCCGAGACCTGACTCACTAATCAGCTGATGACAGGGAGCCTGTCTGCTTCAATGGGTGGAGGGATCGCTTGGTGGGAGAGGGATCAATCTGCAACTAATGCAACGTCTGTAGGCACCCTGATTGAAAACCACAGGTCTTTTGTTTCAATGGGTCGGGTGGCTGATGTGTGGGAGGGAGGGAAATGGAATTGTGGGATTTGTAGTCAAAAAAAGAAAAGTCAAACAGGAAATACAAGTTCACAAATAGCTAGCCACAGTGTTATGGTAATCTCATAACATAGCCATTTAGCCCCAAGACAAGCGCAGATCCTTCCTAAGCATGTCCATTACTGCCTGCCAGGTACGTACTAAAATCACCTTATGGTGGATAACCCCTTAAGGATCAAGGACGTACCGGTCCTGCTCTCCTGATATAACGCGGGGTTACACATTAACCCCGCGTCATATCACGGCGGGCCCGGCGTCATAATGAAGCCGGGACCCGCCTCTAATAGCGCGCGGCGCCACGATCGGCTATTAACCCTTTAGCCGCGCGCTCAGAGCTGAGCCGGGCGGCTAAAAGTGAAAGTTGCCGGCTAGCTCAGTCGGGCTGTTCGGGATAGCCGCGGCGAAATCGTGGCATCCCGAACAGCTTACAGGACAGCGGGAGGGCCCCTACCTGCCTCCTCGCTGTCCGATCGCCAAATGACTGCTCAGTGCCTGAGATCCAGGCATGAGCAGTCATGCGGCAGAATCGTCGATCACTGGTTTCCTATGAGAAACCAGTGATCAATGATGAAGATCAGTGTGTGCAGTGTTATAGGTCCCTATGGGACCTATAACACTGCAAAAAAAAGTGGGAAAAAAAAGTGAATAAAGATCATTTAACGCCTCCCCTATTTTTTTTTTAAACTGCTTTTATTGCAATGTAAGTGCTCAACACAATAAATACAGAAGGAGAATATCAAAAGCTGGTGGTGAGACATTCAGATATCATCCGACACCATGCCGGAAAAAGGAGGATCAATCATCAGCATGACACGAGCAGATACATCAGGGAAACAAAGACAAACACAAAGACAAGACACTACAAACACAAAACACCACACAAATCCGTCCAGGTCAGGGGGAAGAGGGAGATGGGAGAGAAGAAAAAGAAGAACAAGAGAAAATAAGGGGAAAGGAAAAGAAAGAAGGGAAAGGAGAGAGGGAGAAGAAGAAGGGGGGGGGGAGTATCAGCATAGGTCAGACAAGAAAAGAGGAATCAAGTAGCCGGGGGAGAAGACTGTGATAGAAGGAGGTCTCTTGCAGCCAAGAACCTGGAGACCGTGTATTGGGCATGGGGGGAGGCACACCAGGTTGCCCATATTTTATTGAATTTGGCAGGGTTCTTACGATGCTATAAACCAGATACTCATAGTTCACTGAGGTGTTCAGGAGGGTTTTCCAACCAGCAACTGTGGGAGTCCTAGAGTCCATCCAACGCAATGCTATGGCCCTAAGAACTTCCATGAGGAAGATAATCTCAGCTGGTGACCACAGTTCCTCATCAAAAAGACCCAGAAGGCAGTGAACTCCTCCCCTATTAAAAGTTTGAATCACCCCCCTTTTCCAATAAAAAAAAACACAGTGTAAATAAAAATAAACATATATGGTATCACCGCGTGCGGAAATGTCCGAATTATAAAAATATATCATTAATTAAACCGCTCGGTCAATGGCGTGCGCGCAAAAAAAATAGTGCATTTTTGGTCACTTTTTATATCATTTAAAAATTAATAAAAAGCGATCAATAAGTCCTATCAATGCAAAAATGCTACCGTTAAAAACTTCAGATCACGGCGCAAAAAATGAGCCCTCATACCGCCCCATACACGGAAAAATAAAAAAGTTATAGGGGTCAGAGGATGACAATTTTAAACGTATTAATTTTCCTGCATGTAGTTATGATTTTTTCCAGAAGTCCGACAAAATCAAACCTATATAAATAGGGTATCATGTTAATCGTATGGACCTACAGAATAAAGATGAGGTGTCATTTTTGCCGAAAAATGTACTACGTAGAAACGGAAGCCCCCAAAAGTTACAAAACTGCGGGGTTTTTTTCAATTTTGTCGCACAATGATTTTTTTTTTCGTTTCACCGTAGATTTTTGGGCAAAATGACTGAAGTCATTACAAAGTAGAATTGGTGGCGCAAAAAATAAGCCATCACATGGATTTTTAGGTGCAAAATTGAGTTATGATTTTTCAAAGGCAAGGAGCAAAAAACGAAAATGCAAAAACGGAAAAACCCCCGATCCTTAAGGGGTTAAGGACATAGCCAATTTTCGTTTTTGCATTTTTGCTTTTTTCCTCATCCCCTTCTAAAAATCATAACACTTTCATTTTTGCACCTACAGACCCCTATAAGGGCTCGTTTTTGCTTCAGTAATTGCACTTTGTAATTACATCACTTATTTTATAACAAAATCTGCGGCAAAACAAAAAAACTTATTTGTGTGGAGAAATTTAAACCCTCCGCCGCCATTTTGTAACTTTTGGGGGCTTCCGTTTCTACGCAGTTCACTTTTCAGTAAAAATGACTCCTTATCTTTATTCTGTAGGTCCATATGGTTACAAGGATACCCAATTTTTGGAGGTTATATTTTATTTTATTTTTTGTGGGTAAGTGCAGCCTTCTTATGTTTCTTCTTTCCTTCAAGTTATTAAATATATTTCTCAAAAACTCAACCACAATGTAAGTATAGGAGAACTATAATATATGCTTATTGAAAATGCTGCACAGAGGAAAGCGCAGTTAGACAGTTTTTATGAAAATATTTCCAGAAGAACACCACCCCCTAGTGTTAAATCTAACTGTAAATATAATAAATGGATTTTCTGCAGAATAATCTGTCTGGATCTGTAATACAATTACTGCACAATGCTGCCAAGATGTTTCTGAAGCATACAACACAGACATTTATATTCAAATCACATAGTCTTACTTGCGTCTTGAAAAAATAATCAGTACCTTGAATTCTTTCCTAGGTATCACTTAGTATACAATACAGCTTTATGCAGAATAGTCTGCGGGGGTGGTATGTGGAGTACAAAAGTGCTGTTATCTGGTTAAAAGGGTACTAACTTTCTAAGTCTCAAGAGTATGAGGGGAAAGCACACACATCCTCTAACATATATTGAAACAAAATGTTGTCACTATTGCTGTTTAAACAACTGAGGCTGGGGGGCAGAAGGGCATGCTTACAGCCACATCCTTTCATCTGGCTCAACAGATCCCCAAACTGAAATCAATATAGGCTACAAGCAATTATCTCCTTTTACAACCTTTACAAGAAGTTATCAATGTTCGACCCTTGTTCTTATCATGACTTAACAGTTATTTATTTGCTCATTTTGAAAAAACCCAATCAGCTGATGACTGCAGGTCCAGCTTTTATAAGCTCCTTGTAGCAGCCCCTTCTGGGGAAACAAGGTATTACATGTTGACCAGTTAAATAAGTAAGCACCCATGTAGTATCATCAAGACCTCTTGAACATGCTTTGCAGCAGTTCTCCACTCACATTCTATTATGTCTATATGTCCCAGCTGTCCTATTACAGATTGTCTTCCATTGTAATGTTACATGCTCTTCTATTAAAATAGGCTCAAATTTCTGATCAATTTACTCCCCTTGTTTCAAATAAAAAGGGGAGTACCCCCCCCATCTAAAACTCACTATTTACTCTAAAAAACAGCTCAAGTATACCTTGAGTGAGGAGCCGAACTTACTGAGAAATCAGGTTACATGCTGTACATAGAGTTCTTAACAGAGAGGATTGTGGAAGAGGGAGAGAAGAGGGTGGGAGCTAGAGAGGTCGAGAGGCAGACAGAGATACTACAGTATCTTACTGTGAGCACTAAGTCGAACCCTAGCCCTTAGTTTACACTGCTTATTTCTGCTTTATAATGCCATCCATGCTGCTGCCACTGAGGGTGTGCCATAGAGATATTGGGGGCAAGATCCCCTATTCTGTTTATGTGCAGGGTATGGGAGGCATCATAGAGGCTAGGTTCAGGGACAACTAAACATTTGAGATATAGCATGCACAGCAGAAATCTATTGAAAATTTTCATATACAAGTTATATAAATGGTCAGGAACAGTGCCACTTCTCATGTACACACAGGACAGCGTATACTGACAAGTGACCCAAAACAACAAGTATGCTCTAAGCATTTTCTGGTACAATGAAGAATTCATATTAAATTATATGATGGTAAGCTGCTTAGGCCCTGATGAGGTGGAAAAAAAATTATGGTCTTTCTGGAAAGCAAATGTTTTTCTTGGCATTCCTCTTGTGTACATGTCATTTGTGCATCCTCTTTTTATATTAAAATACTGGGAAAGATAAACAATAACTGTCTAGTTCTCAGTTTAACTTAAACTGTACAGGCTTAACACTGATTTTAACCAAATCCTTCCACCAGGAAAGTAGCTGCAGGTGCACCAAATGCACACTAAATCTTTCATAGTAGACCAAAAGTATACATAGTATGAATGCAAAATGCAGAAGAAGTTTGTCTATTTCCTAAAGACCCTTAGGTAATACATTGGTCTGAACCAGACTAATTACATGGGTCACAAAATCAAAATTAGCAGGTTATCACCATAATACAATCTTAAAGGGGTACTCCGGCACTAAGACATCTTATCCCCTATCCAAATGATAGGGGATAAGATGCCTGATCATGGGGGTCCCGCCGCTGGGTCTGATTACTGGCGATCACGGGGGCCGGAGCATTGTGACGTCACGCCCCTTCACATAGGCTTGCATTCAGGGGGCGGAGCGTGACGTCATACGGGGGCGGGGCCATGAAGTCACAATGCTCAGGCCCCCAAGGATCGCCAGTAATCAGACCCGGAGTGAACGTGCTCCGGGGACTGATTCTAACAGCGGTGGGACCCCCACGATCAGGCATCTTATGCCCTATCCTTTGGATAGGGGATAAGATGTCTTAGCGCCGGAGTACCCCTTTAATGTATGACACAACATGCAACATATTCCACCCGTTAAGAAAGAACAATAAAACTAATGCCTTTGTCAGACATAACACATGCCCCAGTTTTTTTTGGTGCAAACCACCAAAATTGTAGCAGATATCCTTTTGTCTCCCCCCCCCCCCCCTATCTTCTTTGGTTGTGGTCAAACATGTCTACCTCTACTGTGACCCTGCCTCGTCTACGCTTCCACACAGAATACATTGTTCTTGGCACTTGTAGGCAAACTTGATGACATTCTCCAGGAAAACTTTCAGGACACCACAAGTCTCTTCATAGAGGAGGCCGGAGTTGCGCTTCACACCTCCCCTGCGAGCCAGTGGCAAGGGATACCTGTAAGTCTTGTAATAAACTTTTGGGTTCCTCTCTCGGACTCCCTGGTCAAGCTGGCAGTTGCTTAAAATCTTCTTCCCTTGTAGATAATTTTTATGGCAGTGAAAATGTTGATATCCAATTGTTGCACAATCTAATTTATGGCTTTAGGGAGCTCTTTTGTTCAAACAATATAAAACCCAACTTATCTGCTTATACATAAAGAATTGAGGCAAAGATGTCTTCTGACAATAGCTTGATCCAGATTTACAAGTAATAGTGCCACACTGTTTTCATTGCATATCTGGGACTGAAAGGACTAACTATGGTGGCACATTTCTGCCTTCACTCACTAAGAGTAGATCACGTAATGATCAGTGAGAAATGTATGGTAGTTATGATATCTTAAGGGACCATAGGATGTGCCATCTATCAGCCCGCTCATGGAATGTATATTTATAGGAAATCCAGTGCTCTTTCCACAAAATTGAGAGTTGCTGGCACTTCTAGGGTCCATCTGGTGTTACTGTCTCTCCAATAGTGAATCATTTGAAATTTCCTCTTGGCTCTGGCCACCACCAATTGTGCCTGACTACAAACTGCTGGTCAAGTGCCCTCACTTTTACAGGGTTGGTGGCTGTAATGTAGTAGGTGATTTCATTTGATAAGTAAATGCACAAAACCGCATTGACAGTAGCAAACCAATAAACTCTGTGGCACGCTTCTTTACGGTTACAGACATTTAAAGACAATGAGCTCTCCACGGACATCAATTCAGCAGTCCAAAGAATTTCAGACAGTAGGAAATTTAAGCTTAAATCTGTAGCCAAGAGACAAACAACCGAGCATAATCATCCCATCATTATGCAGCTAGAATTGTTCCCTGTTGAACAATACTGTAGGATGTCAACAATTCGGCAGCCTAAATGTTTCTTTCTAATGGACACACTATAAAGCTATGATTAAAATGTGAAATAACACTCTTGCAAGCTATTAGCACACTGACATTGATATAGATTTGCTTATTTTTCTCGCAAGCCACTAAAATCTGAAACTGAAATGTAGATAATAGGTAAGAAACTTGTGAGTTGTCATTGTGTTTGGAGTCAGAGGGGGGTTGCATTGGGCAGCGATCATCTATGCAGGGAGTCTCTAAAGTGAAGAGCTACCAGTGATCATACCAGGGGAATATCAATAGATGTTGTTGTCCTCAATGTAATAACGGCCGGCTGCTCACATTCCACACATGAACATTCCGATTTTTAGTTCCTGAGTTAGGTACTTTTTTTTTTTTACCTGAAAATGATATGTAAATGATAGACTATGAAGAAAACACCTATATGGGGGTTTAATGAATGTCAGATTGTGTAGGGGCTATCTATTGACAAGGGGTCTTGTAATGCTGAATTGCACAATGCATAAAGATGCTCAAGGATATGCCATTATTTTATGACTGGTGGGTGTGTCCCCTTTGCAAGGGAAAACTTTAGAAGGAGTCACAGTGGTTCACCTCTTCTATGTACACATCGTTCTCAAGATCATGGGGGTCTCAAAAGGTCAGACTCTCACATATCAAGTGATGACATCCAAGCAATATGCTATAACTGAGATGGAATTATACTTTTAAAATGAGGACTTTTAGTTGACAGTATATTCAACTGTAGCAACCAATATCAGGCAGCTGCTGCAAAGGCAAATAAAATTATAGGGGGCATCAAAAGGGGCATAGATACCCATGACAAAGAAATCATTTTACCACTGTACAAATCACTAGTCAGACCGCACAAGAAATACTGTGTACAGTATTGAGCCCCAGTACTAAAGAGGGTTCAAAGATGGGCAACCAGAGTAAAAAGGGGACTAGGAGGACTACAGTTCCCAGAAAGATTATGAGAATTAGGACTATTTGATTTAGTAAAAAGATTATTTTAGGGGCGACCTAATAACTTTCTATAACTACAGGGGGGGCCATTTATATGGATACACCTTAATAAAATGGGAATGGTTGGTGATATTAAGTTCCTGTTTATGGCACATTAGTATATGTAAGGGGGGAAACTTTTCAAGATGGGTGGTGACCATGGCGGCCATTTTGAAGTCGGACATTTTTAATCCAACTTTTGTTTTTTCAATATGAAGAGGGTCATGTGACACATCAAACTTATTGGGAATTTCACAAGAAAAACAATGATGTGCTTGGTTTTAACGTAACTTTATTCTTTCATGAGTTATTTACAAGTTTCTGACCACTTATAAAATGTGTTCAATGTGCTGCCCATTGTGTTGGATTGTCAATGAAAACCTCTTCTCCCACTCTTCACACACTGATAGCAACACCGCAGGAGAAATGCTAGCACAGGCTTCCAGTATCCGTAGTTTCAGGTGCTGCACATCTCGTATCTTCACAGCATAGACAATTGCGTTCAAATGACCCAAAGATAAAAGTCTAAGGGGGTCAGATCAGGAGACCTTGGGGGCCATTGAACTGGCCCACTACGACCAATCCACTTTCCAGGAAACTGTTCATCTAGGAATGCTCGGACCTGACACCCATAATGTGGTGGTGCACCATCTTGCTGGAAAAACTCAGGAAACGTGCCAGCTTCAGTGCATAAAGAGGGAAACACATCATCATGTAGCAATTTCGCATATCCAGTGGTCTACATGATGATGTGTTTCCCTCTTTATGCACTGAAGCTGGCACATTCCCTGAGTTTTTCCAGCAAGATGGTGCACCACCACATTATGGGTGTCAGGTCCGAGCATTCCTAGATGAACAGTTTCCTGGAAAGTGGATTGGTCATCGTGGGCCAGTTGAATGGCCCCCAAGGTCACCCGATCTGACCCCCTTAGACTTTTATCTTTGGGGTCATCTGAAGGCAAATGTCTATGCTGTGAAGATACGAGATGTGCAGCACCTGAAACTACGGATACTGGAAGCCTGTGCTAGCATTTCTCCTGCGGTATTGCTATCAGTGAGTGAAGAGTGGGAGAAGAGGGTTTCATTGATAATCCAACACAATGGGCAGCACATTGAACACATTTTATAAGTGGTCAGAAACTTGTAAATAACTCATGAAAGAATAAAGTTACGTTAAAACCAAGCTCATCATTGTTTTTCTTGTGAAATTCCCAATAAGTTTGATGTGCCACAGGACCTTCTTACTATTGAAAAAACTAAAGTTGGATTAAAAATGTCCGACTTCAAAATGGCCGCCATGGTCACCACCCATCTTGAAAAGTTTCCTCCCTCACATATACTAATGTGTCACAAACAGGAACTTAATATCACCAACCATTCCCATTTTATTAAGGTGTATCCATATAAATGGCCCACCCTGTATATCAGGAGGAAACACAGATCTGGAACTCTCTCCCAGGGGAAGTGATCATGGTGAACTCGTGGTGAAGTAAAATAGATCAAAAGAGTCCTGGACACATTTCTGGAGAGTAATACTGTAGAAACTGCTTTGTTTTTGGGGTGCCTTACTAATTGATTGAGGACAACTGAATCTTTATAGGGGTTTATTACAAACTACACATATACATATAAATACAAAGGGGGAACCTGACTAATTAAGGGATAGGGGTGCAAGGAAGAAGGGAAGGTGAAAAGGAAGGGGGAAGGAAGTGCTCTCTCTCTCTCTCATCATCCTATAAGTAACACATATATAGCAGTCATCCACACACATAACCCATACATTGCCCATCCCAAGACATCTCCATGGCCAATCAGAACAGTTACAGTTTATTTGCATTGCAATCAGTTCTTGTCCTTTTGATGTCTTCTTGAGTGGGGGGTCTTCTTTGTTGTCCCATACTGTGTTGACAGATATCCAAGTTTCCTTGAGAATCACACCTTGGTGGGCTGACAGGATGATTTGCAGTCCATTGTATCCAACACCGCAGGGGCTGGTTTTATGGCTTATATTATTGGAGGTAACAGGAACTGTAGCTCACCTCCATTCTTATCACTCAGGTGCCAGGCTTATCGTATGGCTTTAAACAGGATGAAAGCAAATGATTGTCTAATCAGCTGTTTGCATCAACCACAATTCCTGGAGCCAGTCCTGCAGACACCCTACACCCATTCCATCCATGAAATTCCACTGCATTCCATTATATTTGAGTCCATAATAAAAACACATCAAAATTATATTAGTGTGGCCAATGTTGGCTGCAACATATGCCCCTTTGGGCCTGAATGGCACACAAACACTTGGGCCACACCCAAAATGAAGTCCACTGTCTTCTGCACAGTCCTCTAGATTACAAAAGTCCATTTAGCTTCTGGATCCTCCTCAGGGCCATACTGGTAGAGGTAACAATTTTGAAGAGACTGGGCATAAATGAACATCGCACCATTCACTCACATTCACACTCCTATCAATGGGTATCCAACAACATAAATTATATAAAATATCATGTTCCCCTATACACACAGCTACCTGTGTCATTGACAAATACATAATAGTAAAAGACAATATCATGATTACATGTATAAAACAAACTGATAAGCTGAAACTGTATCCATCGGGTTTCTCATTTCTTTGAACAAATTAAGTTTATGGGTATATGTTCCATGACATCATGTTTTGGCACTTTCCATTGAATGTAATCTGCCATGTTTGCACCAGCTGATCTCTCTTGGTGACCAGTAGATAGACCATTGCTTTTTAATTGTTAATAGGATTATTTGAAGAAATCTTTGACCGACAGAGGGATTAATTTAGTTGCCATCACATGTATGACTTATATACACATCCAGGAACCAGCACATGCCAATCTTGTCTTTGCTTCACAAAGGATCCTGGGAACAAAAGAACAAGAGCAGTATCAGATTCTTAGCAGTATAATGTAATATATGCCATAACATCAAAACTTCCTACATAAGAACCTGTCAAGCAGTTGCTGTACACTGATTGCCTAATAATTCTAAAAATTTCGACCCATGGTCCATATAGTGCCTCCTCCATTCATTGTGTCCTAATAACCAGATCCAAGCTGGGTTCCTTCTTGCTAGTCTAACATTAAGACATATCCCTAAATAACTGACAGGGAGGAAGACATTTCCTAGATTTAACAAGCAAGGTAAACTCCTGAAATGGCTGCACTCGCTTTATCCCTGATTGGGCTTGTTACACCAATTCCCTTATATATAACCCGAATGCATGCAAATGGGAAAAATGTTTCACAAAAATCATTAAAATCTTTAACACCAATTAACTTTTTTTGGACCAATAAACATTTTAACGCCCCTTTGGTACCAAAAGGAAAAAACAAATTGGTACCAATCAAAAAATAAAAGGTAGAATGCATTGGAAGAAAAATATTTTTAGGGAAAAAGCAAAAAAATTATAAAATAAAAAAAATAAAAAAATAAATCTAAGCAATGAACACAGCTGTTTCAAAAGCAATAAATATATGCTTAATAGAAAAAAAACATACTCCTGGTCATCTGGAGCATAAAAGAAATAACACTGTGCCGACACAAGACACACAATGAACAGGACATAAACGGACAACATAAAACAATCAGATTAACTTAACTTTTATCTGCCTTATGATGTGTCTTTGGGCAGTTTCTAAGTGAAATAGTCTAACTGGCTCTATAGATTTTACAATGGGATCCCAGATTTGTAGTGGTCACCATTCATACATTTCATCTGTCAAGCTTCAGCTTTCTGATTGAAGACTGTGACCTGTTCAGAAAAGACATTTAAAAAAAAACAACAAAACATACAAACATACACCAACACGAAACACTAGGCTATCATAGCACCTTCACATCACAATGGGATGTTAATTTGTATAATTGTTTGCAAACAATTGACCCTCTACACTTGAGCTCATTGATAAAACCAAGTGGACTTTAAATTAGTGTATTGGCCAAATACACTAGATTATTTACTAGAATAACCGGGTTCATTTGTTGACGTCGCACAGTTTATAACCTGTTGAAGAAGCATAGAGATTAGTATCTTTGCTGCAACATCTCATGACAATGGTGGTCAGTCTGTAAGGAAACACAAACACAATTAGAATACAAAAACACAAATGTAAAACAAATATAGTTCTGTCATTTATATCTATACCAATATGTCCATATCTAGCACAACAAAGTTCCTCAATGTTTACCAACACATATTAGCAGACTGTGCTGTGCTATTAATCAATAGGGGTAGAGCAATCTGTGACCAACTCAAGAATAGTAAAAATGGCAGATTTACCCATGGATTGTACATTGGGATATTAATGCCTGCCTTTTGCTGTTCACAAGGGGATGTGTCTTTCTGTTTCTTTGTCTCTTCTTCATTTACATTAGGGCACTGTTTTGTTGGAAAATTTGATGCAAATGTAACAGAGTTAGCCTCCATATCACCCATCTCTTCACACCTTTGTGTGACCTCTTTATTCTGGGTGATATTCTCCCCCTCAGGCTGAATGCTGCTAACCTCCTGCTGTGATGAATGGTCTATAGGCTCAGGGTGCACATTAGATGTCTCCCAATATCTTTTAATATGTCCTGGTCTCCCACATTTGTAACAATATCTAACCCACCATTTCCTCCTAGGTCTATACACAACAGATATGTTTTCGGGTGTCTCATTCCTGTCTCCAGACCCTTCACACCAGTCCCTCAAAATATTGATACATTTCTCATGGGAGCTGGTATTTCTCAGCGCCAGTCTTGTGGTGTAATCTACGTTACATCTATTTGCCATGGAATACAGGAAATTGGTATCATCCTGAGACATTTCTGGGCAGTTATAAACACACTTAGGCTGGGTCCACACTATGTTTTGTCCCATACGGGAGCGCATACGGCAGGGGGGAGCTAAAACCTCGCGCTCCCGTATGTGACCGTATGCGCTCCCGTATGTCATTCACTTCAATGAGCCGACCGGAGTGAAACGTTCGGTCCGGTCGGCTCATTTTTGCGCCGTATGCGCTTTTACAACCGGACCTAAAACTGTGGTCAACCACGGTTTTAGGTCCGGTTGTAAAAGCGCATACGGCGCAAAAATGAGCCGACCGGACCGAACGTTTCACTCCGGTCGGCTCATTGAAGTGAATGGCATACAGGAGCGCATACGGTCACATACGGGAGCGCGAGCTTTTAGCTCCCCCCTGCCGTATGCGCTCCCGTATGGGACAAAACGTAGTGTGGACCCAGCCTTATATAGAGAGAGATAATCATTACAAAACATGACCGGATCATCACATCGCCTGAACCGCAACTTTCTTAAGGCATCTTCACCCCTAATGTCTCGCCCACCCAAAACACGCTGCAGCTCCTTCCTCCTGAATTCTTCACCTCTATGGTCATTATCATCTATGTGGGCAGATGTTAACTGCGCTGCCAGTGTCCCTGGAAGCCAAGCTCGGAGCAGAGACCAGGCATCTTTGTTATCTAGGTGATACTGCTTCACTACAGCTTCTAACCTATTGGATAAAGTTATTGGTGACTCGCTTGTATTACATTCTCCAATAACTTTACACAAATGAAGTCTGTCCTGGATGGTCAAAGCTGGAGGACTATCAGCTACCATGCCTGTTACCTCGCCCCCATCCATAGATGAAATTGTGCAGATATTTGTTACTTAACATTTATGCAATTTAAGGGACCGGATGTGCTGCTCTTGGCTGACTAGCCGGGATCTTGCTTTAGACAGCTGCCTTTCTAAATCAGCTATCATCACCTCCATCTGACTAATCTTATTCTCTAAAGACAATAAATGGGACCTGTTAGAGCCAACCTTAAGCTCATACCTCTCTGCCAACTCCACCAGCCCTTTGTTTCTTTCGGTTAATTCATCTATTTCTGCCTTTAAATTTCCCAATTCATTACTGGACTCAGCAGAAGTTTCAAGAACAGACTCTGCAATCTTATCTAAACTCTCTTTCATCTGCCTCCTCTCATTCTGCCACTTGGTCTCCTTCTCTTCTGCTATCTCCTTAATTTTCATAAGCAATAAGATTTCATTACCTAACTTTTCTTTCTTCCACTTCTTGCTTTTCTTTTTACAATCAATGTTACCATTATATTCCTGGCACTGCATCCTCAATGCCAAAAACTGATCTCCCAGAGACCCATCTGCACATGTCTGGTACTTAACAGAGGCATGCTTCTCCACGAACTTCTCCACAAGTTCCATATTGACAATACAGTAATATACAACAAACAAAACTAACAATACAACCACTCCTACAACAACAAGCAAAACCTAGGCCTCACCTGTCCAGTAACTTATCTAGAACAATGGTCACACACAACATATATTCGGCCTACTCCAATGTAAAACTCACTTCTAAAAACACAAAATAAGTCACACTTCCTTTACAGCTATAACTAATCACTACAAATAAAATGTCATACACAACCTGATTAATATTTACACCAAACTTGCTAGGATCAGCTTGCAAATAACATAAATGAAACAATACACTCACCAGGATTTCCTTTGTATCCAAGATCCAGATTCCTCGTTCCTCGATCTTCTCCTTACTAATTGATTGAGGACAACTGAATCTTTATAGGGGTTTATTACAAACTACACATATACATATAAATACAAAGGGGGAACCTGACTAATTAAGGGATAGGGGTGCAAGGAAGAAGGGAAGGTGAAAAGGAAGGGGGAAGGAAGTGCTCTCTCTCTCTCTCATCATCCTATAGGTAACACATATATAGCAGTCATCCACACACATAACCCATACATTGCCCATCCCAAGACATCTCCATGGCCAATCAGAACAGTTACAGTTTATTTGCATTGCAATCAGTTCTTGTCCTTTTGATGTCTTCTTGAGTGGGGGGTCTTCTTTGTTGTCCCATACTGTGTTGACAGATATCCAAGTTTCCTTGAGAATCACACCTTGGTGGGCTGACAGGATGATTTGCAGTCCATTGTATCCAACACCGCAGGGGCTGGTTTTATGGCTTATATTATTGGAGGTAACAGGAACTGTAGCTCACCTCCATTCTTATCACTCAGGTGCCAGGCTTATCGTATGGCTTTAAACAGGATGAAAGCAAATGATTGTCTAATCAGCTGTTTGCATCAACCACAATTCCTGGAGCCAGTCCTGCAGACACCCTACACCCATTCCATCCATGAAATTCCACTGCATTCCATTATATTTGAGTCCATAATAAAAACACATCAAAATTATATTAGTGTGGCCAATGTTGGCTGCAACAAATACCATTACAGGTTGTGGATACTAGATTTATGGGACAGAACCTTGATCCAGGGATTTATTCTATGTTTGGAGTAAGGAAGGATTTTTTCCCCCTCTGGGGCATGAGGCAATTGGCATCAGCTTCAAGTTTTTTTTTTTTGCCTTCCTCTGGATCAACACAGTAGGGACACATTAGAGATACAGATTGAACTTGATAGGCGTTTGTCTTTTTTTCAACTCTGAACTATGTAAATATTATTATTATAGATAAGGTTTACAGATTAGCAATTAGAGATTACAAAATTTCTATAGGGGATAGGAAATTATAAAAATGTTTAGAATTATGAACTATGTATAATTAAAGAAGCATTTTGGTAAATAGTTCAGAATAACAGGCTTTTATTAGAGAATGTGAAGGCTCTTGTGTATGCCTGCTTATATGTACTATATTTTAGTAGAGGTTATTTATTCAGTTGGGAGAATGACATCTATTTGCAGATATGCTGTCTGCTATATGTTTTACACATGATATTTTTTTTAGCATTTTTCTTAACACGGACAAGTAAATTATCACAAATTTTGCATGGGAAATTCCCAAAGGAAGAACATATTTACATGTTGAACTGACAATATGTCTCATATTAAAAGGCTGGCAGCCATCACAATTCATGCTGTCATTTTTTTTTCTCATATAGTAACAGTAATGTGAATGCTCTAAAAATAAGAAGGTACAGGTAGTGTCACAGATCCATACAAATGTGCCTGACTGCACATGGAACGCCACTGTAGATGAGTTGATTTATAGAAGCACACTAACCTGGGATGACGAATATAAGGGGGGGGGGGGGGCGGGGGGAATCAAGATTATCATCTCCACTGCCACACTAAATGAATGCCCCTGCCAGTGGTTGTAGTGTCCATGAGCGCAGTGTCCCTGTGTCCCTGACCGCCGGCAGGGCCAGGATTCGTATTGCGGGACGTGCCCGCATGCGAATCCCAGCCCATATCTCACCATGCTCCGCTCCTGCAGCTCCTTCTGTCTCTCAGCTCCGGCGTACGTGTCTCCATCTCTTAGGGCGCGGGCGCGCGCGCCGGTGCTCTGAAATATAAAGGACCACACCTGACATCACATTATAAGTTGTTTGCACCTCCCACACTTCCCTGCTGGATCTTCAGTGCCTACTACCTGAGAGAAAGCATTCCTATTGCCTGTTGCCATACCCGTGTATCCAGACCTTCCTGCTACGTTTTTTGACTACGAACCTTTGCCGCCTGTCTTGACCTTCTGCTACGTTGACTATGCTACTGTAGCGACCTGGGTGTCGCCTGCCACAGCAAGCCCATCCTGCCTTGTGGCGGGCTCTTGTGAAGACCAGCGGCACCTTAGACTCCGCTCCCTGACACGGTCCGAGTCATCTGCCACACAGGTTAGAGGATCCACATCCAGCTTCGTAACAGCAGCCGGATCTTGCTGTTATGAAGCTGGATGTGGATCCTCTAACCTGTGTGGCTGATGACTCGGACCGTGTCGGGGAGCGGAGTCTAAGGTGCCGATGGTCTTCACCAGAGCCCGTCGCAAGGCAGGATGGGCTTGCTGCGGCAGGCGACACCCAGCTCGCTACCCCCAACACGGCTTGACCACACAGGTAGCTGGGCAAGGCGAGGTACCGAAGGATAAGGCAGTAGCGTAGTCAAACATAGCAGAAGGTCAAAGCAGACGGCAAAGGTGCGAAGTCAAATAACATATCTGGAAGGTCAGGATACACGGGTAAGGCAAACAGGCAATATGGAATGCTTAATCTCAGGCTAGTGGCACTGAAGATCCGGCAAGGAAGAGGGGGAGGTGCAGGAACTTACAGAGTGGAGACAGGTGCATGACATGATTATGGGCATACTGGCCCTTTAAATTTTAGAGCTCCCCTAATGGACGGGGACGCGGGACGGGGTCGCACGCGCTGGAGCTGAGACACAGCAGAGGCAGCAGGGGAGCGTGGTGAGTGACGGGCTGGGATTCGCATGCGGGCGCGTCCCCCGATACGAATCCCAGCCCTGCCGGCAGCCGGGGACATAGGAACAATGCGCTCGCTGCTGGTGCATGCAATATAACAACAAAACACAGAAGACCGCTGGAGAGACGACACCCCAATGCACGTTTCGGGATGTCCTTCGTCCTGGGGGTGTTGAGATTTTTATAACGGACTTAAAAGTTACGTTTTAATAAGGGTTTATTGCAATTCTGAGTAAGCTATGTTCTGTACCTTAACCCGCCAGTGAGCTATGTATTTTTTTCGTTTGGTTAGCCTAGGGCTAGTTTACAATAATGAAAGAAGAGAGGGCATTAATCACTATAGAAGACATCAGTGTATTGGGAAAGTACTAAATACGTCCACTGAGCACTCACCAGGAAATGTCAATGGGAAGAAGAAATAAGTAAAAATACTCTACTGGAATAATCGTCTATATCTGCATAATATACACAGGCTCTAAAATACTTGACAACATACCGCCACATCATTCTTAACAACTGTACAATAAGCAGAGCTCTAAAATCATGCATCATCAGTCACACCAAAAATAATATAGAGGGTGGAAGATGGAATTTAAAGCGGACCTGTCAGCAGAAAACCATGGGTGAAAAACAGCACATGACTAGATAGGGCTAGTCACTAGAATTCTGGGTACACCTTTTTTTTTTAAATCTACATAGTCCTTTCTAGTGCTGGAAAACAACCTTTTTGCTATTATGCACTGATCAGGGCATCCACATTATCTATTATCATTATCTATCTACATGTACAGGTTCAGAGCAGTGGCTGGCATGAAGCGCAGGTAACCTGTATAGCGATTGTTTTATTGTGCACAGCCATTCCTTATACAGGAACAGTTTGTACTATTTTCTATACATTCTCTGGAATGTATTGTTAACAATAAAAACACCTGTGGATCCCTCACTCAGTAGGAACACAGATGAGAACCTGGAGGTAGGTATCTTTACTCTGGGCAAAACACAGATTTATAACTTTAGATCCAATAATAATCAAAATTGATCTGCATCATATCTGAAACTTAATGTAATGAGGCTTGAAACATTTCTTGTACTGCTAGTATAGCCGGGCAAAAATGTGTTCACACCCTGCTGTAAAGGTGAAGTGTGAGTACGAGAGCTGTCACTATGATTATTCATCAATAAGATAATTACAATCATCATGTCAAGTATGACCAGATTTACTACATATGTAGACGTCTAATAAAGTGGTAATGGAAAAACATCTTAATAAGTTATTATCTAGGTGCAGTTCATGCACATTTTCTGCCAATGTCAAAAGTTAAAGGAAAATAATATAAATTATCCATTATGGAAAAAACCTTTTAACCCCTAGAGGACACAGGACGTACTTGTACCCCCCATGGCTGCCTGGTATTTGGCACAACAGGATGTACTTGAAAGTCCTAAGTCTCATCTGTACTATGAAGCAAGTGCAGGAGCTGCACTTGCTTTTTAGACCACAGGTCCTGGCTGCTATCATGCTGATGTCCATCTTAAACATGTCAGATGGCATATTCAATACTGATCACAGCATCTGAAGTATTAGGAGGGTTTGAGAGACTCATGGAACCACCCACAGCGCGATTGCGGGTGTCTGATGAGTCAAGATAGCGGCTGGAGCTCCGATTACCTTCTCCAGGACTGCATCGGGGATCATATTGTATTGTCTGCCTTCTGGTGGACCATAAAGTAGGTTGCGGATATTGTTGTGCACAGCATTGAAAAGTAATAGCAATTAATAGATTGCTATAAATAGTCTCCTATGGGAGAATGTTGAAAAAAGTTTCAATAAAGGTGAATATGCCCCTCTTAATAAAAAATAAAAAAAATTACCCCTTCTTCCTATTTTACAAAAAAAATAAAATAAAAAGAACAAACATATTTGGTATAACTGCGTGCAGTCAGAACTATTAAAATGTAATGTTATTGATCCTGTATGGTGAATAATGTAAACATAATAAAATACCAAATTCATCTGTAACCAAAAACTAGGGGAGACTTGACGTGACTGCTATGCCAAGGGTCCCACATCCAGTACCAAACAACAGAAGATCATTCGTAGTAAACAAACTAAGAATGAAAAAATGATAAAGAGAAATGGGAGAGGAATATTGGTTCCACTGAGGAAAAAAAACACTGGGGAGAAGTGTTGGGGATGACTCCTTCTTCAGTAGCTATATTATAGCTACTGAAGAAGGGGATTTATATTTTTATCCACACCCCAAAACATATTAAGCTGCTGGATAAAACGCACCACTCTTGGCAAAACCAATTCACATTGTGCAATGTAGCCCCACAATGTCGTAACAAACTGCTGTGTTGTGGATACAGCCAGTGCACTATTGGAGCACGCACTCTGCAAACATATCTCTTACATGTCTAAACTGTGAAAGCTGCCAGTGCCTAGTTCCAACTTGTGAAAGTAAGCTGCCACTTCTTCCTTGTACGCATATGGTTCTATAAACTCTGATATAATGCTACAGGTGCACAATTCCAACTTGGGAACGCAAGCTGCCACTTCTTCCCTCAGTGCATACGGTCCTTTCTGAGACATTGCCATTGAATTAATTCCCATTCAGCTGACTGGATTCCTCATATTAACATTACTTGCAATATTGCTGTACGATATATACGATCCGTAAGCTTATGACGCAGCATTGGCTTGATGGAATCCCCCAAGTGTAGCCGAATTGACCTACAAGGTTTATTGGTTGGTGAATTTGGAAAAGAGTGTTTACTGTAAACGTAATGCTATACTTTGGGGGTATGGACTGAAATCTAGATTAACCTGGAGAATTACAGAGGTTTTGTTTGGCTTTATCTTAGTAGTATATGCTATAACTAGAGGAGGGATCTTCTTGTATGCATGTGTCTTTATTGGGTGAGATTATTAGTAGATGTCGTGGACACCAATCACTTCTGCCTATTATTAACCCGTATTTTATGCTGCCCTTCATGTGTCTATAACATCCACAAAAGTTACCATCTGCGCACACTTGCTAGACTGGAATAAGCAAAGTCCTTGATAGTCGGGCTCTACGGACCCCCACAGCAATATCTTCCAACACAGTTATCAAGGCATGTTAATCAGCAGAAAGGTAACATATATAGAAAGAATCTTCTCACATCAGTTACTGGGAAATAACTCCAATATATTCTTATTTATTCTTTAAACTTCAGTTTCACGTTTCATGATGTAAGATATAGATGATTCCATATCACAAGATGGATAAAGCACATACCTCGGTCAGATGGAGAGAGACACGAGTACAAAGCTGCCGCGCTACGTTTCAGGGGCACGCCCCCTTTGTCATGCGCACAGGATCGTGGCTCAGGTGAGTTTAAATGGGTGAGCAGTGGAAGGAGACTTCAAAAATTAACCATTCAAGTACTGCGTGTACTTCCATTATACTTAATTACCACACTGTTCATAGACGAAATTTGCTGAAAATGGAAACATTTTGAATTGTAGAACTGGAGTCATTGGAACCTAAAGGCTTGAATGAGAACTGTAATTTGAAAGTCTTTTTTGTAAATATTTATGTATAGGTGCGCTTTTCTGTGCGAACAGTGTGGCAACTAAGTATAATGGGAGTATGCGCAGTACGTGAATTGTTAATCTCCTTCCACTGCTCACCCATTTAAACTCACCTGAGCCACGATCCTGTGCGCATGACTAAGGGGGCGTGCCCCTGAAACGTAGCATGGCAGGTTTGTACTCGTGTCTCTCTCTATCTGACCGAGGTATGTGCTTTATCCATCTTGCTATATGGAATCATCTATATCTTACACCATGAAACGCGAAACTGAAGTTTAAAGAAAAAATAAGAATATATTGGAGTTATTTCCGAGGAACTGATTCAGAAGATTCTTACTATATATATTACCTGTCTGCTGATTAACATGCCTTGATAACTGTGTTGGAAGCCCTTCATGTGTCTATTTATTTTATATGTAAAAGCTGGCTTTTTATTGTGTAGATACCTAATGTTATCTGTATTGGGGGGTTGTTCTCCATGTTGGAGAATCATTTTTTTGTTTATTAAAAAAAAACTGTATAGCTAATTTGGCACTCTTAAATTCCCTCAATATATTTATTCCATATTAAATGTTTTTATGGTATTGCCTTGCAAACTAAAAATAGATATTGTTCCTCAATAGCTTTATTGTCAAGACAATTGGAATAAATAAATGGAGGAAAGTTAAGAGTGTCAATTTAGAAATCTGTCTTTTGAATTGTTCTCATATCCTTGGATACACTATAACTGATTAAGATGGTTTTAAACTTTTAACAATGATTATTGCACACAGGGATGTGGAATTCCTATCGCCCGATGTCCGGGACATACAGTTCCGGGTGCCGGGCAGGTGAATTTTTCAGGCCCTTAGCCCTGCTTCGGGCAAGCAGGGCCGGACCTGGAAGCCCCTGACGAGCGCGGTGGAGCCCAGAGGGGTGTATGGAACGGGCTCCAGACGCATGCCCGCTCCATACTTTGCAGACCCCCAGCTGTTTTCAGTAGCTTGGGGCCGCCACTAATAGCCAGCATGCGGCAATCGCCGCAGCTGGCTATTAACCCTTTAGGATCGCCACCGTCAAAGCTGACAGAGGCATCTAAAGGGACAAGTGAATGCTCCCTAGTGGGCCAGTGGGGTGGATCGCCCCCCTGCAGCGGGATATGGGGGGAGGGATCCACTATGGAGGTAGCCGGAGGGCTTACTCTGCTTCCCTGGTGTCCCAGCTCTGTCATTGATAGAGCCTGGCTGGACTAGGCTCTATCAATGGATCGAAGTGCACAAAGATCAATGGAATTCAATAGAACTCCATTGATCTGTATGAGGTATCAAATGATTCCTCCTAAAAGTCCCCTAAGGGACTAATAAAGTGTAAAAAAAATGTTTTAATAAAAGTTTAAAAGACACACATTAACCCATTAACCATATTTTTTGTTCAAATCACCCCCCTTTTCCTATATAAAAACATGTAAATATAATAAAAATAAACCTATTTGGTATCGCTGTGTGCGTATTTGTATGAACTATTAAAATTATGTATATTAAGTAAATAACATAAATGTAAAAAAAAATACCAAACCACAGAAATGCAATTTTTATAATATCCCAGATTTTTTTTTTAAAGTGATTAAAAAGTCAGATCAATAAAAAAAATGGCACCAATAGAAAAAACTGATTATGGCGCAAAAAATTTGCCCTCATACAGCCTCGTATGTGAAAGAAAATTTGACAAAAGCTACAGGGGTCAGAAATTGGCATTTAAAAATATTTGAAACGTTCTGATTTTTTTTTTTTAAATTAGTAAAACATGACGGAAACTATACAAATCTGGTATTGGTGCAATCAGGCCAGCCAAAAGTATCAAAACAACATGTTAGCACAACCACAAGATAAATGGCGTAGAAAAAAAAAACACTAAATTTGCAAAATTATCTTTTACTATTTCAATTTCACTTCACCAATTTAGTTTTTTTTTATTTTGGAGCACATGTAATGGAAAAATTAAAAGGTATCATTATAGTAGTTGTTTATGGCTATTATAGGGCGAGGAGGAAAAAAATTAGAGTGTAAAAGCGAAAATTGGCCAGGACAAGTTGATGTAGATTTTTCTCCATTTTAGTCCCGTGGACAAGTAGGATTTTATTAAATTTCCACACCCCTGTGCACAATTCAATATATATCATTAGACCCAGGGACATACATACCATAGAGACAGACCATGGGACTGCTATAAGGTCTTTAAAGAAAATAGTCCCAACACTGGTCGTTCTAATGCAATTTTTTTACTGGTATGAAACTGTCCTGCACTCCTATGCCCAGGGAACTGGATTTTCAGCAATTATAGGGACATTGGCCTAAGGTCACATTCACACTACAAGACCTGAATTCACAAGCAGAATTTTGCTCAGAATAACTTGGAACCAAAAAGAAATTCCATAGTGTGAATGGCTCCTAAGGGTCATGGAAATCAATGGGGAAATAAGCACCAGGCCCTAGTATCCTGGAGAAGAGGGGGACAAAATCAGGCCCCCTTTCTTCTTGTATGTCACTGAACATACCACTCCTTTGAGGGGACAGTCTTTACCTATCATCACGCTTTTGAAACTGAACAATTGCTTTAGGCAATACATTATTGCTCCTGAAAATGTAAATGCTATCTGCACATTAATCCCTGCTTTGTATATTATCCAAGGATATTGTTTTGGTGTTAAAATGGGCTATTTTGTTGCAAAAACTAACCAAAATGGGTATTCCTGTTTGCCTTTGGCTAGTTTACAATGAAAGAAGAGAGGTCATTAATCACTATAGAAGACATCAGTGTATTGGTAAAGTACTAAATACGACCACTGAGACAATGTCAATGGAATAGAAAAAGAAATAAAAAAAAATACTCTGCTGTAATAGTCTAAATCCGTGGTCTTAAAGGGGTACTCCCGTGGAAAACTTTTTTTTTTTTTTAAATCAACTGGTGCCAGAAAGTTAAACAGATTTGTAAATCACTTCTATTAAAATATCTTAATCCTTCCAGTACTTTTTAGGGGCTGTATACTAAAGAGAAATCCAAAAAAGAAATGCATTTCCTGTGATGTCATGACCACAGTGCTCTCTGCTGACCTCTGCTGTCCATTTTAGGAACTGTCCAGAGCAGCATATGTTTGCTACTGGGATTTTCTCCTGCTCTGGACAGTTCCTAAAATGGACAGCAGAGAGCACTGTGGTCATGACATCAGAGGAAATGCATTTCTTTTTTGGATTTCTCTTTAGTATACAGCCCCTAAAAAGTACTGGAAGGATTAAGATTTTTTAATAGAAGTGATTTACAAATCTGTTTAACTTTCTGGCACCAGTTGATTTAAAAAAAAGTTTTCCTGTGGCCCTCTAGATGTTGCAAAACTTCAACTCCCAGCATGCCCGGACAGCCGTTGGCTGTCCGGGCATGCTGGGATTTGAAGTTTTGCAACATCTGGAGGGCCGCCATTTGAGACCACTGGTCTAAACCCTTTCATGGACAGAAGCCGCATAATATACCCAGGCTCTATAACACACGAAAACATACCACCACATCATTCTGAAGAACTGTACAGTAAGCAGAGCTGTAAAAGGATGCATCATCAGTCACACCAGAAATAATACATAGGGTAGAAGATGGAATGTAAAGCGGACCTGTCAGAAGAAAAACACTATTCCTGTCCCCTTATTTTCCTAAGTATTGGGAAGAACCATAACTGCCTTCTAATTGGCATTGCAACCATTCTCGTTTGTGGGACTTGATACAATTTTGTGTGCAACCATTTTCAGTGCAAATGAAAAATTGTTCATTAGTAAAATTGTCTGCTATATGGCACAAAAGAGATTCACAATAAACTTTAATTTTTATCTGCAAAGGTGGCTGGCCATATATTTTCAATGACGGCCAACAGTTATCTCCTCTGACGTCACCATAGACATTTGCGAGGAGGGGGATGTAAGTGTAAGCCACATCCTGACTGCTCTAGCAATGGCTTATCCCTCCTAGAATAATAGGGTTGGGCAATGGAAGCCCAACAGGCCCATCCCTTCTTCCCATTAACATCATCTGTTGGTTGGGAGTCGAGAGGCCACCGGACACCTAAGACAGTTGACAGTTGGGTTCTGCCAACTTTAGTCTATGGGATCCTTTAGGATGAGTGCCACCTCATACAGTTTATTAACTCAGAATTCCCTAAGGGCATGGACACACATGGTGGATCGTTTGGAGATTTTCTGCATGGAACATGACTGTGCTTGGCATAAATCTCACAGGACACCACTTCAGCTACCAGTGCATCCTACATTCCAGACAGACCAGTCAGTCAGATCCCATTTGTGCACAGTCATTTCTCCTAACCTTGAAGAAGGACTGTCGTCCGAAATGTTGTTGAGAACCAATTTATGAACAGTGGCTTATTTGTGGAAAAGGACGGTAAATAGGGCACCTTATGAAAAACTCACAGGATAATATGCCGACTCATCTTTCCTTTTTGAGTATATACTAGAGGTGAACGATTAGGTTCTGCAATTTACCCTAAAACCACATGTACTGGAGAACTGCTGCTTGCACCACATAGACTATTTTGGGTAGTCCCCTCCATTTATACTATTCTCACAATAAAGCTGTATAATGAGAATCATATGCATAGGATGTCTGGAATAATATATATAAATTTTGGCCAGCTTGGCCTTAAAGGGGTACTTTTTTTTAATCAACTGGTGCCAGAAAGTTAAACTGATTTGTAAATTACTTCTATTTAAATAGCTAAATTCTTCCAGTACTTATCAGCTGCTGTATACTATAGAGGAAGTTGTGTAGTTCTTTTTTTTTTATCTTAAAATTTTGTTGAACATTTAGTTTTTCATAAACAAACAACAAAACAAATCAAACCCACAACCTCCCCTCCCCCCACCCTCAGAACCCAGCCCCTCCCCCTACAAAGGCTTCATGATAAAGAGAATAATAGTTCCTTATATAATATCGATATAACTCCTTTAGTAGAGACCCGGGTGAACAAGTCATTTACCACCAATGAGGGACCGACAGTCAGGTCACTCGCTCGTGACTGCACATCAAGTGCATGTCTCAGCTGCAGGTAACGAAAGAAAAAAGAATGTGGTAGAGAAAAGTCTTGCTGCAGCTGAGCAAATGACTTCAGCATCGGCCCGTCATATAGCTGGGAGAGGTACAGTATCCCATATGAGAGCCACAGATTAATATCTGGCAGGGAAGTCAACTCAGGAAGATTTGAATTATACCACAATGGTGAATAGGTTACGAAAACAGGATAATGTAGGAGAGTCTTAAATTTCAACCATACTTTACGGAGGAGTAGGAAAGTAGGGGAAAAGTCTGGGGGATGTGTCTGTGCCGCCATTTCTAAAAGATAAAGGGGAGTCACACCACCAATACGCTGTGAGACCAAAGCCCCTGTTCGCCCCATTGTGTCTAACTGTGCCCAACCCTTCAATTGTTGGATCTGCGATGCCAGGAAATACAACCACGGGTTAGGAATAGTCAAACCACCCGCCTCCTTACCGCATTGCAACGTTTCTAGGCGGATGCTAGCCAATTTACCATTCCAGATAAGTTCTCTGAATAAAGACTGAATTCTAGGAAAAAAATGCATAGGGATCCAGAACATATAGAAATTGGGGCATGAGAACCATTTTAACCATATTAGATCTACCTATCATAGAGTGGGGGAAATTGCACCATGTAGCTACTTTTTGGGAACTACGGTCTAATAGTGGTAACAAATTCAAAGAGACAAAGTCAGAGGGATTAGTCGCAACAAATACACCCAGATACTTAAATCTAGATACTACGGGGAGCCCAACCCTAGTAACCACAGGTATCGAAGGGACAGGGTCTAGGGGAAGTAGTGTAGACTTATCCCAATTAATAGCTAGGCCGGAATAGCAGCCAAATGATTCAATAAGACTAATTAGAGGGGGCAGCGACTGCGGAGCATCGCTCAAAAAGAGGAGCATGTCGTCCGCATAAAGAGCGATACGCTCTTCCAGGGTCTCATAACAAAACCCCCGGATATCAGGAGAGGCCCTTACCAACGCCGCTAGCGGTTCTATTGCAATGGCAAATAAGAAGGGGGATAGGGGGCACCCCTGACGAGTACAGCGCCCTAGTGGGAAGGAATGGGACAACAGTCCATTGGCTCTAATCCTGGCACACGGGGCAGTATATAATAATTGAACCCAGTTCAAAAATATTGGGCCAAAACCCATATGGCGCATAACGCTCCACAAAAAGTTCAAAAGCTTTGACAGCGTCGAGGGAAAGCACCACCCTATGGGTGGCACTGTCAGGTTGGAGTTGCAGATTTAACCCCTTAAGGACCGGGGGTTTTTCTGTTTTTGCATTTTCTTTTTTTGCTCCTTGCCTTTAAAAAATCATAACTCTTTCAATTTTGCACCTAAAAATCCATATGATGGCTTATTTTTTGCACCACCAATTCTACTTTGTAATGACGTCAGTCATTGTGCCCAAAAATCTACGGTGAAACGGGAAAAAAAATCATTGTGAGACAAAATTGAAAAAAAAAACGCCATTTTGTAACTTTTGGGGGCTTCCGTTTCTACGTAGTACATTTTTCGGTAAAAATTACACCTTACCTTTATTCTGTAGGTCCATATGATTAAAATGATACCCTACTTATACAGGTTTGAATTTGTCGCACTTCTGGAAAAAATCATAACTTCATGCAGAAAAATTTATACGTTTAAAATTGTCATCTTCTGACCCCTATAACTTTTTTATTTTTCCGTGTATGGGGCGGTATGAGGGCTCATTTTTTGCGCCGTGATCTGAAGTTTTTAACGGTATCATTTTTGCATTGATAGGACTTATTGATCGCTTTTTATTCATTTTTTCATGATATAGAAAGTGACCAAAAATGCACTATTTTGGACTTTGGAATTTTTTTGCGCGCACGCCATTGACCGTGCGGTTTAATTAACGATATATTTTTATAATTCGGACATTTCCGCACGCGGCGATACCATTTATGTTTATTTTTATTTTTATTTACACTGTGTTTTTTCTTTTATGGGAAAAGGGGGGTGATTCAAACTTTTAATAGGGAAGGGGTTAAATGATGTTTATTCACTTTTTTTTTGCACTTTTTTTTTGCAGTGTTATAGGTCCCATAGGGGGCTATAACACTGCACACACTGATCTTTTACATTGATCACTGGTTTCTCATAAGAAACCAGTGATCGATGATTCTGCCGCATGACTGCTCATGCCTGGATCTCAGGCACTGAGCAGTCATTCGGCGATCGGACAGCGAGGAGGCAGGTAGGGGCCCTCCCGCTGTCCTGTCAGCTGTTCGGGATGCCGCGATTTCACCGCGGCTATCCCGAACAGCCCACTGAGCTAGCCGGCATGGTTTCGGTTTCACTTTAGACGCGGCGTTCAACTTTGAACGCCGCGTCTAAAGGGTTAATAGCGCGCGGCACAGCGATCAATGCCGCGCGCTATTAGCCACGGGTCCCGGCCGTTGTTAGAGGCCGGGCCCGAACCGCTATGACGCGGGGCCACGCCGTGGCCCCGCGTTATAGATCGGGAGTGGACACATGACGTTCCAGTACGTCATGTGTCCTTAAGGGGTTAAATAAAGTCTCCGAATATTATCAGCAGTGGATTTTTCTGGCATAAATCCTGTCTGATCCCCATGTATTAAAGTAGTAATTACCTTTAATAATCTGTTCGCAAAAACCTTCGCCAGCAATTTGACATCTGAACACAATGAAGAGATTGGTCTATAGCAACCCGCAAATAGGGGGTCTTTACCGGGCTTCAATAACAATACAATGATAGCTTCCATCATAGATCCTGGGAGTCCCTCCCCCTCTGCTGCCACCCGCCACACTTCCAGCAACTGGGGCAATAACACCTCACGGTAGCGTGTGAGGTACTCATTAGGTAGGCCATAAACTCCCGGAGATTTCTCGGAAGGCAACGCTCCCAATGCCACCTCCAGTTCTTCAAGCGTAAGAGGCTCGTCCAACATGTCCCTCTGTGTCTGCGACAGGGTCGGGAGCGCAATATCGGCTACAAAGCGGTCAATATCAGAGTCACAGTACGTTAATTTAGAGGAATAAGTCTCTTCATAGAAGGAGACTAGAGTAGCCAGAATAGCCTGATCATCCTTAAGTAGTATCCCAGCACCGGCACAGAGACAAGGAATGCATGCTGACCCCGACTGAGCTTGATGGTGTGAGCCAACAAACGACTCGTACTCTCACCACTCTCAAAATAACATTGTTGTTGGAAGAAGTGCTTATTGTCAGCCATCTGGAGCAGATAAGCATCCAACAAGGCTTGCGTAGACTGCCAGTTTTCCCTATTGCGGTCAGAAGGATCTTCGAGGAACCGACATTCCTCTAGGAGTACCTGCTGCTGTAGAGAAGTTTGGATAGCCCTGTTCTTTGATTTACAGGTGGAGATGTCCCTAATAAAGACACCCCGGACATAAGCTTTGAGAGAGTCCCAAACTGTGCACATTGAAGCGCTCCCCACATTAATCTCGAGGTAGGCAACAATATCAGATGGAATAGTACGTCCTACAGAGGGAACCTGAAGCCAAAAAGGGTTCAAGCGCCACAGGGAGCCTCGCATTCTGGGATGAGAATCATTAATAAAACGTAGAAGGATTGGAGAGGGGTCAGATAGGGTATGAGGAAGGTATTCCACCGAGCCAACTAAGGGGAGAAGCAAATCATTACCTAGCACAAAATCAATGCGCGAGAGTGTTCCATGCGAACTAGAATAGCAAGAAAACTGTAGGTCAGTAGGATGTCTCCATCTCCACAAATCAGTCCACCCCATATCCACCAAAAATCTGGCTAAGCTTGTAACCCCGGTGGTCCCGGCCCGCCCCCCAACGGGGAATCTATCTATGGACCGGTCAAGCACATTATTGAGATCCCCCACCACCAGGAGCGGCGCATCAGGCAGAGAGGAGAGAAAGGATACTACTCTGCGTAAGGTGTCGCTCGAGTATGGGGGAGGAATATATAAGGCAACTAGAGCACATAACACACGGTTAAACGTGCCATAGAGGCACACAAACCTGCCATCAGGGTCAACCAGCTTAGACACACAAGTAAAGAGAATACTGTTATGAATAAGTACACTAACATTCCTAGCATGTGAGGAGTAGGCGGCATGAAAAGTGTGGCTAAACCACGGCTTATTCAATAAATGCATAGTATCAGTAGTGAGAGGAGTCTCAGAGAGACAAAGTATGGCAGGCTGATACGGTTTGAGAGCTTGAAAAACAGCTAGTCGCTTAGTAGGGTCATTAAGACCTCTTACATTCCATGCTACTACAGTTAAATTATTAGCCATAAGACATCCAAGGAAACAGAAATGTCAGTCGGGAGAATAAAATACCCAAGACAGTAAGTAGGTAGAAGGTAGAACCAAACTGTTCAGCAGGATAGCTAGATGGAAGCCAGGGAAGGACAAAAAGGTATGGGCCAGGAGTAGCAATATTAAGCAGAGAATGCGGTAGTATACATACAGGGAAGTACAGGACAAATAGGAAGGGACAGAGAGAAAGGCCGGACAGGGCCGAAAACAGTAGAACAATGTACAAAAATTCTCTGGAGGGAGGACACGGAACCACAAAAACACCCCAGACAAATAACAAACCAGACAATCGCAACTTGCGACATAGGAGGCAGATAAATAGCCCAGTGGTAGTGAGCAGGTAGTATACGGAATACAGAGGGTACAGCACTCACATTCCTTGCTCAGGGCAGACCTGGCAGAGCCTAGAAAAACAGAAAAATATAAAGAGGGAACATTTGGCAATAACAGCAGGCACTCAGGAATAAAGATAGAATACGGTCAATAAAAGACTATAAAAACTGTAACAACAGGAGAGAACATAGGACTACATAGGTACGAGCCTCCAGACCGTCTCTGGAATCGTGTCCATAGGAGATCTTCCAAAGATTTCAAACACACACCCCCAGCTAGAGAGTCCAGAGAACAGACAAGAGGAAGCGTCAAGGAGCAGCACGTCTGATCTGAGCCTCGTTGCCATCCAGCCACTCCGCGGCCGCCACGGGGCTATCAAACATATGAGTAGTTCCAAGAGGAACCACACGGAGGCGTAAAGCATGGAGTACATCACGTTAAGTGCACACAGACCACATTTAATGTTGGTGAATTTAGCGCGTCTCTTCTGAACTTCAGCAGAAAAGTCTGGAAAAATGAAGACACGATGTCCATCAATTTCAAGAGAGTCCAGATCCCTGGCCTTGCGGAGGATAATGTTGCGATCCTTATAAAGAAGAATCCGGATGAGGATAGCCCTTGGTGGAGCCCCAGGTGGCAAGGGGCGAGTAGGCAGTCTATGAGCACGTTCCACAGCAAACAGGAGGGTCAAAGTCTCTCTTCCAAAAGTTTTGAGGAGCCAGCTTTCAAAGAACTCTCTTGTCGTCTGCCTTTCAAAGAACTCTCATGTCGTCTGCCTTGGCCACCAGAGCAGTTATATGGTTAATCATGCTGTGCATGTCCCTCTTAAGTGGGGGGACCTGATCTTCCATATCGCCCACTCTTTCCTCAACCGCACTGACACGTTCGGACACCTTTTGCATGACATGACGAATACGGTTAATGTCCTCACGCAGACTACCAAGCAGCAATTTGACATCCGTGTTCCCCTTAGATACGGCTAGGAACACATCCTTCAGAGTGGGGCTAGGTACAGAGGAGGGGGGGGGGTTAGAGCAGGCATAGACGTATAGTCCACTGCAGCAGATGAGGGGTTAACATGCAGAGAAGAGGATGCTGCAGGAGTGGAGGGGTCTAGCAGAGGAACAGCAGCCTCAGGTAGGAGCAGGGGGAAAAATGGTAGAGGAGGCCCCTCTACCAGGGGGAAAATGGTAGAGGAGGCTGCACTCCAGTACTAGTAGGGTTAATAGAGGAAGTTAGTGCAGCAGCAGCAGCCGGGCCAGATCCCCTACTCATTGTGGACAGCGGCAGAGAATCATTACTTGCAGCTTGCCAGTCATCTTCAGCGCCCGCCATAGCGCTCCAGGGGCTTCCCGACTCCCTCTCCCTCTCAGCAGCAGGTTCGCCTGTCACGCGCGCGAAGCGCTGCAGACACTCTGTTATAAGAGCCAGGGAAGATGGCGCTGTCCCGCGCCTCCGAGTCCCCGCCGTCCTGCGGTCCCGTCACCTTGTTGTTGCGCTTGCGGCCGGTCATATGGAGCCCAGTAGTGCCCGGTAGCCTTCAGGTAGCAGCAGGTAAGTTACCCGTTGGTGCTAATGCCAAAAGTCCAGGATAATTGCAGGATAGCTGCGGAGCCCTGAGTCTGTGTGCCCGGTCACATAGCGCGCCAAGCCACACCACCCGGAAGTTGTGTAGTTCTTATCAGTCTGACCACAGTGCTGTCACGATTCGGCTGGCAGGAGGTGGATCCTCTGTGCCAGAGAGGGATTGGCGTGGACCGTGCTAGTGGACCGGTTCTAAGCTGCTACTGGTTTTCACCAGAGCCCGCCGCAAAGCGGGATGGTCTTGCAGCGGCGGTAGCAACCAGGTCGTATCCACTAGCAACGGCTCAACCTCTCTGACTGCTGAAGATAGGCGCGGTACAAGGGAGTAGACAAGAGCAAGGTCGGACGTAGCAGAAGGTCGGGGCAGGCAGCAAGGATCGTAGTCAGGGGCAACGGCAGGAGGTCTGGAACACAGGCTAGGAACACACTGGGAAACGCTTTCACTGGCACGATGGCAACAAGATCCGGCAAGGAAGGGAAGGGGAAGTGAGGTTATATAGGGAATTGCACAGGTGAATACACAAATTAAACCAACTGCGCCAATCAGCGGCGCAGTGGGCCTTTAAATCGTAGAGACCCGGCGCGCGCGCGCCCTAAGGAGCGGGGCCGCGCGCGCCGGGACAGGACCGACGGAGAGCGAGTCAGGTACGGGAGCCGGGGTGCGCATCGCGAGCGGGCGCCACCCGCATCGCGAATCGCATCCCGGCTGGAAGAGGTATCGCAGCGCACCCGGTCAGCAGGTCTGACCGGGGCGCTGCGATTGCGAGGATGTTGCGAGCGCTCCGGGGAGGAGCGGGGACCCGGAGCGCTCGGCGTAACAGTACCCCCCCCCTTGGGTCTCCCCCTCTTCTTGGAGCCTGAGAACCTGAGGACCAGACTTTTGTCTAGGATATTGTCCTCAGGTTCCCAGGATCTCTCTTCAGGACCACAGCCCTCCCAATCTACCAAAAAAAATCTTTTTCCTCTGACCGTCTTGGAGGCCAGTATCTCCTTTACGGAGAAGATGTCAGAAGAACCGGAAACAGGAGTGGGAGAAACAAGTTTGGGAGAGAAACGGTTGATGATGAGTGGTTTAAGGAGAGAGACATGGAAGGCATTGGGAATACGAAGAGAAGGAGGAAGAAGGAGTTGGTAAGAGACAGGATTAATCTGGCACAAGACTTTGAAAGGACCAAGATAGCGTGGTCCCAGTTTGTAACTGGGGACACGAAAGCGGACATATTTAGCGGAGAGCCATACCTTGTCTCCGGGAGCAAAAATGGGGGGGGTTCTTCTTTTCTTATCGGCAAACCTTTTCATGCGGGATGAAGCCTGTAAAAGAGAATTTTGGGTCTCTTTCCATATGGTGGAAAGATCACGAGTTACTTCATCCACAGCAGGCAAACCAGAGGGCAAGGGAGTAGGGAGGGGGGGAAGAGGGTGACGGCCGTACACCACGAAAAATGGGGACTTAGCAGAAGATTCAGAGACTCTGAAGTTGTATGAGAATTCGGCCCATGGTAGAAGATCTGCCCAGTCATCCTGGCGGGAGGAAACAAAATGCCGTAAATAGTCACCCAGGACCTGGTTAATTCTTTCTACTTGCCCATTGGATTGGGGATGATAAGAAGAAGAGAAGTTTAATTTAATCTTGAGCTGTTTACAGAGGGCCCTCCAGAATTTAGACACGAATTGGACGCCTCTATCCGAGACGATCTGCGTGGGCAAACCGTGAAGACGAAAAATGTGTACAAAAAATTGCGCTGAAGGAAGACCAGGAAGAGGAATAAAATGTGCCATCTTGGAAAATCGATCAACGACCACCCAAACAACAGTGTTGCCACGGGATGGGGGTAGGTCAGTAATAAAGTCCATACCAATCAGTGACCAAGGCTGTTCGGGGACAGGCAGAGGATGAAGGAGACCAGCAGGCTTCTGGCGAGGAGTCTTATCCCGGGCACAGACAGTACAGGCCCGCACAAAATCAACAACATCCGTCTCCAGAGTCGGCCACCAATAGAAACGAGAGATGAGTTGCAGGGACTTTTTGATGCCCCCATGGCCTGCGAGGTGGGAGGAGTGACCCCATCTGAGAATCCCGAGACGTTGGCGTGGAGAAACGAAGGTCTTCCCTGGAGGAGTTTGCCTGATGGAGACTGGAGAAGTGGAGATCAGACAGTCAGGAGGAATGATGTGTTGCGGAGAGACCTCTACTTCAGAGGCATCGGAAGAACGAGAGAGGGCATCGGCCCTAATGTTCTTGTCGGCAGGGCGAAAATGAATTTCAAAGTTAAAACGGGCAAAGAACAACGACCACCTGGCCTGGCGAGGGTTCAGCCGTTGGGCAGACTGGAGATAGGAGAGATTCTTGTGATCGGTGTAAATGATAACTGGAAATTTTGATCCCTCCAGCAGATGTCTCCATTCCTCAAGTGCCAATTTAATGGCCAGTAGTTCTCGATCCCCGATGGAGTAGTTTCTCTCCGCCGGAGAGAAGGTCCTAGAAAAAAAAACACAAGTAACAGCATGCCCGGAAGAATTTTTTTGTAGAAGGACCGCTCCAGCTCCCACTGAGGAGGCATCTACCTCCAATAGGAAGGGTTTAGATGGGTCAGGTCTGGAGAGCACGGGAGCAGAAGAAAAGGCAGACTTGAGACGTTTAAATGCGTCTTCCGCTTGGGGAGACCAGGACTTGGGATTGGCATTTTTCTTGGTTAAAGCCACGATAGGAGCTACAATGGTGGAAAAGTGTGGAATAAATTGTCTGTAATAATTGGCGAACCCCAAAAAACGTTGGATAGCACGGAGTCCGGAGGGGCGTGGCCAATCCAAGACGGCAGAGAGTTTATCCGGGTCCATTTGTAATCCCTGGCCAGAGACCAAGTATCCTAGGAAAGGAAGAGATTGACATTCAAACAGACATTTCTCCATTTTGGCATAAAGTTGATTGTCTCGAAGTCTCTGAAGAACCATGCGAACATGCTGGCGGTGTTCTTCTAAGTTGGCAGAAAAAATCAGAATATCGTCCAGATACACAACAACACAGGAATATAAGAGATCACGAAAAATGTCATTAACAAAGTCTTGGAAGATGGCAGGGGCGTTGCACAGGCCAAAGGGCATGACCAGATACTCAAAGTGTCCATCTCTGGTGTTAAATGCAGTCTTCCATTCGTCCCCCTCCCTGATGCGGATGAGATTATAAGCACCTCTTAAGTCCAGTTTGGTAAAGATGTGGGCACCTTGAAGGCGATCAAAGAGTTCTGAGATAAGAGGTAGAGGGTAGCGGTTCTTTACCGTGATTTTATTAAGTCCGCGGTAATCAATGCAAGGACGCAGGGAGCCATCTTTTTTGGACACAAAAAAAAATCCAGCTCCGGCAGGAGAGGAGGATTTGCGGATAAACCCCTTTTTTAAATTTTCCTGGATGTATTCAGACATAGCAAGAGTCTCTGGAGCGGACAGAGGATAAATTCTGCCCCGGGGTGGAGTAGTGCCCGGGAGGAGGTCAATAGGACAGTCATAAGGCCTGTGAGGAGGTAAAGTCTCAGCTTGCTTTTTGCAAAATACGTCAGCATAGTCCATATAAGCCTTAGGGAGACCGGTTACAGGGGGAACCACAGGGTCACGGCAGGGAGTACTGGGAACCGGTTTAAGACAGTCCTTGAAACAAGAAGTACCCCAGCTCTTGATTTCTCCTGTGGACCAATCAAGAGTTGGGGAATGGCGTTGAAGCCACGGTAATCCAAGGAGAATTTCGGAAGTGCAATTGGAGAGGACCAAAAACTCAATTTTTTCGTGATGAGGTCCGATGCACATTAGGAGGGGTTCCGTGCGGTAACGCACGGTACAGTCCAATCTTTGATTGTTAACACAATTGATGTAGAGGGGTCTGGCGAGACTGGTCACCGGGATGTTGAACCTGTTGATGAGAGAGGCCAAAATAAAATTTCCTGCAGATCCGGAGTCCAAGAAGGCCATAGTAGAGAAGGAGAAGATGGAGGAAGATATCCGCACAGGCACAGTAAGGCGTGGAGAAGCAGAGTAGACATCAAGAACTGTCTCCCCTTTGTGCGGAGTCAGCGTACGTCTTTCCAGGCGGGGAGGACGGATAGGACAATCCTTCAGGAAGTGTTCGGTACCGGCACAGTACAGGCACAGATTCTCCATGCGGCGTCGTGTCCTCTCTTGAGGTGTCAAGCGAGACCGGTCAACTTGCATAGCCTCCACGGCGGGAGGCACAGGAACGGATTGCAGAGGACCAGAGGAGAGAGGAGCCGGGGAGAAAAAACGCCTCGTACGAACAAAGTCCATATCCTGGCGGAGCTCCTGACGCCTTTCGGAAAAACGCATGTCAATGCGAGTGGCTAGATGAATAAGTTCATGCAGGTTAGCAGGAATTTCTCGTGCGGCCAGAACATCTTTAATGTTGCTGGATAGGCCTTTTTTAAAGGTCGCGCAGAGGGCCTCATTATTCCAAGATAATTCGGAAGCAAGAGTACGGAATTGGATGGCGTACTCGCCAACGGAAGAATTACCCTGGACCAGGTTCAGCAGGGCAGTCTCAGCAGAAGAGGCTCGGGCAGGTTCCTCAAAGACACTTCGAATCTCCGTGAAGAAGGAGTGTACAGAGGTAGTGATGGGGTCATTGCGGTCCCAGAGCGGTGTGGCCCATGACAGAGCTTTTCCGGACAGAAGGCTGACTACGAAAGCCACCTTAGACCTTTCAGTAGGAAACTGGTCCGACATCATCTCCAAGTGCAGGGAACATTGTGAAAGAAAGCCACGGCAAAACTTAGAGTCCCCATCAAATTTATCCGGCAAGGATAGTCGTAGGCCGGAAGCGGCCACTCGCTGCGGAGGAGGTGCAGGAGCTGGCGGAGGAGATGATTGCTGGAGCTGTGGTAGTAGCTGCTGTAGCATCACGGTCAGTTGAGACAGCTGGTGGCCTTGTTGCGCTATCTGTTGCGACTGCTGGGCGACCACCGTGGTGAGGTCGGCGACAACTGGCAGTGGAACTTCAGCGGGATCCATGGCCGGATCTACTGTCACGATTCGGCTGGCAGGAGGTGGATCCTCTGTGCCAGAGAGGGATTGGCGTGGACCGTGCTAGTGGACCGGTTCTAAGCTGCTACTGGTTTTCACCAGAGCCCGCCGCAAAGCGGGATGGTCTTGCAGCGGCGGTAGCAACCAGGTCGTATCCACTAGCAACGGCTCAACCTCTCTGACTGCTGAAGATAGGCGCGGTACAAGGGAGTAGACAAGAGCAAGGTCGGACGTAGCAGAAGGTCGGGGCAGGCAGCAAGGATCGTAGTCAGGGGCAACGGCAGGAGGTCTGGAACACAGGCTAGGAACACACTGGGAACCGCTTTCACTGGCACGATGGCAACAAGATCCGCCAAGGAAGGGAAGGGGAAGTGAGGTTATATAGGGAAGTGCACAGGTGAATACACTAATTAAACCAACTGCGCCAATCAGCGCAGTGGCCCTTTAAATCGTAGAGACCCGGCGCGCGCGCGCCCTAAGGAGCGGGGCCGCGCGTGCCGGGACAGGACCGACGGAGAGCGAGTCAGGTACGGGAGCCGGGGTGCGCATCGCGAGTGGGCGCCACCCGCATCGCGAATCGCATCCCGGCTGGAAGAGGTATCGCAGCGCACCCGGTCAGCAGGTCTGACCGGGGCGCTGCGATTGCGAGGATGTTGCGAGCGCTCCGGGGAGGAGCGGGGACCCGGAGCGCTCGGCGTAACAAGTGCTCTCAGCTTACACCTTTATCTGTGTCAGGAACTGTCCGGAGCAGGAGCAAATCCCCATAGCAAGCCTCTTTTACTCTGGACAGTTCCAGACATGGACAGAGGTGTCAGCAGAGAGCACATCCTGTGAACACAACAGTTCAGTGTGAGCAGCGTGCGGGTGTGTCCCTTGTTGAGCTCCACAAACTTCCAGCAGATCAGACCAGAGCAGGTGATCCATCCGCCTTCCCAGGAGTGTGTCAGGCTCCTGGGGAGAGCCTCCCTGCATGGAGCCCAGGGCCTCCACCTCCCGTTCTTCAAGGCTGGCGGGGGGTGGAGAGCAAACAGCAACAGCCATTCCGGCCGGGGGGAGAAGATCTGGCAGAGTCTGCAGCAATGCAGGCTCTGCACCCCCGGCAACGGTTGTCAGCCAGAGGACTGGTGAAAGAAAAGCAAGAAGAAGAAGTGTGGAGTTGTGGGCAGAGAGAGGGCCCAAGGAGTCCAGCGCCACCTACTGCTCCCGCATGGCCGCGCGGTTTGCTGAATATGATCGCTGTGGCAAGGAGCTGAAGTTGGCCAGACAAGATCTGCAAGGGGCTCAGAATCTGGTGAACACTGCGCCCAAAAAGAGCAGACCAGAGCTAAGAAGAAAGATCTCAGCACTGAAGGCTGAGATTGTGCAGCTGGAGGAGAGGAGAGCAGAGATCTTGGAGGGGAGCGGTCTCTTCAAGGAGAAGCTTCAGAACAACAACCGGTTTGCCGCCATGAAATCCCCAGGTAAGGTGGAGGTGGATGATGGGGAGAGTAGTGGCGGTGAAGAAAGTGTGGATGGTGAAGGCATAAAGAGGAAGGAGAATGTGGGAGAAAGAGCACAAGTGGTGGAAATGGATGTCTTGCCTGTAGCTACTCCCTATAACACCCAGGACAGCTACATAGAGCCAGCCCAGGTGGCGCTTCCATTAAGTGAGAGCGAGGAGGATGAACTGGAGAGTGAGGCTGGGGGATTACTGAGGGCGATTGTTATGCAGGAGTCCCCAGCCCACCTCCAGAACTTTACCTTTGGAGATGACCAGTGCGATGATGTGGCAGTAAAGCGTAAGAAGCAGAAGACTCAGGAGACAGTAAAGTACATGTTTGTCCCTTTCCAGCAGTCAGGGCCAGCTGCAAAGCTGGTTCAGGCTGCTGGGCCCCCCAGACTGCCAGACTCCGTTTCTGTAGTGGAACGGAGCCAGCATGGGGGGTACAGCATGGCGTCAGAAAAGGCTGCGGACGCAATAGCTGTAAAGCACACCCATCCTGCCGGTAGGGAGGGGAAGGATGGGCTCATGGTGGGCAGCTCTGGCACTGCAGGGCCGCCCCAGGGTGGCGGGGGGCGTGTCCCAGTGCCAGAGGCGAGTTTTGCTGCTGTGTGCTCGGGGGGCGGTTCCCCGAGAACTGTGGGCATTACCGGTGCTGCGGGGCACTCCCCTGTGAGGGGGGGAAGTGTCCGGGCACCGGTGGCGGAGAGCGGAGTGTCTGTGTGCTCGGGGGGCGGTCCCCCGAGTACTGTGTGTTCTGTGGGTGCTGCGGGGCACTCCTCTGTGAGGGGGGGGAGTGTCCGGGCACCGATATCCCCTGCAGAGCCTGTGTGGTTAGGCAAACCAAGCGATGGCGCTGTGGGAGGAGCTGGGGTGCGCTTTGAGGGGCAGCCCCAGACTCAGGACGTGTCATCGCACATGGAGGAGGAGTCATCAGTGTCGACCCCGGCAGCAGCAGCATCGACCCCAGCACAGAAAAGACCAGCAGTACTACAGGTCCCAGCCAGCCCAGAATCCATTAGGCAGGAAAAGAGTGGAGGATGTGAGAATGCTGAGTGTAGTAGAGGTGTGGATGTGAGGAGTGTAAGTGGAGCGAATGATGGTGGGAGTAGTAGTGGTAAGAATGGGAAGTCTGGTATGGATGGGAATAAAGATGGGAGTAGTGGTGTGAGTGGCTGTACTGATGGGTCTGGGTCTGGTCCGGCTGCCCCCCCGGTAGTGACTGCTCCTAGAAGTTATGCTAATGTCGCTGCCGGGGGTTCAGGTGGGTCCCCGTCTCCGGCCGGCTCTGGAGGCCACTTGCAACAGCGCCTCCTGGAGGCTCTGCGTAGGGGCGACAGGTCGATCCAGGTAGAGGGGAGGGGTGAGGTCGACCTGTCTTTCTGGATAGAGAGGCACGGTTTGGGGGCTTTCCGAGAGCGGAATGGGGAGGTGGTCTGGTCCCTCCCGACAACTGGGCAGGACAATAACCGTAGGAATGTGGTCCGTCTGATTTGGAGGGGCGAGGATGCGTGCCCGCCTCGCGCTAAAGTGGTTGAGCTCCTCCTCCAGATGGAATTCAGGGCATGTGACATCTTTGCCCTGATCCACCCCTACGGTTCGTCTGAGTTTGATGTCAGTTTCGTTCGGCCAGAGGGTCTCGAACTCTTCTGGTCAAACTACGAAGTTGCAAAAAACGAGCCCGGCTGGCGGGAGTTCGCCGTAAAGGCGATTTCCCGTCAGAATGCTGTCAAGAAGGTGACCGTTTTGACCCGTAACGAGTCACTTTCTTGTTATGATATCATGACCTGGCTTGGACGGTATGGGGATGTGACGGACATGCCCAAGAAAAACTTGGATGAGCACGGGATCTGGTCCGGGGCCTGGACGTTTTCCGTCAAACTCAAGCGTTCAGGGAGTACGGTTGCCCACATTCCGTCAGCCGCCTTTCTTGGACGTGATAGGATCCAGGTCTTCTACCAGGGGCAGCCTAAGGTCTGTCACAGGTGTGGCAGCCCCACCCACTTTAGCGCAGCCTGTACTGTGCAGGTCTGCGCTTTGTGTGGTGGGGTGGGTCATCTGGCCGCATCCTGTCGGCAGATCCGGTGCCACCTGTGTGGTGTCCTCGGACACCCTTTCAGCCGTTGTCCTAGCGCCTTCGCCCATGCAGCGGCCGCTCCAGCTGAGGAGAGCTGTGAAGTTGCCTCGGCTGGGGAGGGTACGGGCAGGGATGGGGGCGCAACAGGGCTAGTGAGGAGGAAAAAGGGCCCTGCCAAACTAAGGCGGGAGGAAAATCGTAGAAGGAGTAGGGAGCTGGAGAGTGCCCAGGTGGCGGGGGTAGCTTCAGTCCCTGCTCCTGAAGCTGGCCCTGTAACTGCTGAAGCCCTGGTGGAGAATGTGCTGGATGAGGAGATCAGGAGACTTCACAGAGAGGAAAGCAATATGGCCGACCCTTCCGATTCCTCCCACTATGAAAGTGTGGATGAGGAGAGTGGGGTGAGGCCCAAAAAGAAAGAAAAGGGCAAAAGGAAAGGGAGAAAGAAGAGGTCAGAGCCCTCTGAAGCTCCTGGTACTACGGGCCAGGTCCAAAGCGGAAGCCTGGCTGCCCCCCCTCTGATTGACCTGTCAAACCGGTACCTCGTCCTCGATACCATCTCCTCCCCCTCCTTGGAGGGGGAAGGTGAGGGCGGGGTGCCTCGGGAGAAAGAGCCTCTGGGGGGAACTGGGCCCTGTCCTGTTGAGGCACCTTCCTCAGAGGGCAGGGCTAGACCGGGGCCGGACGGACACGGGGACCTTATGGACCAATCGGAGTCTAAAAAAAGATGTAAGAGTGGTCCTGCCCTTTCGTCGTCTTCGGGGGATGAGGGGGCTAAAAAGAAGGGGAAAAAGAAATAAAGGGTGAGGCCATCTAATTCAATCACCCTGTATGGCGGCACTCACCCCATTGACGCTGGCATCTATTAATTGTGCCAGCATAAAGTCGGATACGGCTAGATTTGCAGCCTTTGATTTTCTCGGCCGTGTTGAAGCCGACATTTTGTATCTGCAGGAGACCAGGTTGTCAGATCTAGCCTCCCTGGTAAAAGCCAGGAGAGAGTGGAGGCGCGGCCCCTCCCACTGGTCTCTTGCGGCTGAGTCGTATAGTGGGGTGGCGGTCCTTTTTACCGCTCCTGTTGAATGCCGACGGGTTATTGAATTAGAAATGGGGAGGTGCCTGATCTTAGATGTCTTCATGAAGGGACAGGAGCTCCGACTCATTAACATCTACGCCCCGCAAACTAAGCGGGGCCGTAAAGATCTCTTTATGAGGATTAAGCCCTTTCTTTTTACGAGTCGGCAGGTGATCTTTGGAGGGGACTTCAATAATGTCACGAGGTCCCAAGATAGGAGAGGCTCCAATGGTCCGCTGACTTGCGATAGTGTGGCACTGATTAGCATAACTAGAGAAGCTCGCCTAGAGGATGCCCACATCCGGAGCCCCTCGGGCCACGTGGGTTTCACCTATCATCAAGGTAGTCGCAGGTCTAGAATAGATAGGTTTTATTTGAAGGAGGAAGCCGTCTCTTCCGCAGTGTCCGTGGTTGAGGTGGAGTTCTCCGATCACTGTATGATTTTGTTTTCCCTGAATGTTTCAGAGACCCCCCGGATGGGAAAAGGTTATTGGAAGCTGAATTCGTCCCTCCTGGAGGAAGCGGAGGTAAGACAGTCCTTTGAGGATTTTCTTCAGAGTCAGGTACCTTTACTGGATCTTTGTAGTAATAAGCTGGAGTGGTGGGAGATATTCAAGAAGCGGGTTGCGGGGTTCTTCCGCCAGCTCTCGAGCCTCAGGTCCCTGAACAGGTATCGCTTGTATCAGGGTCTGAGGAGGAAACTCGAGCTTCTCGTCTCGACTGGAGGTAGCCGAGAGGATATCTCCAGAGTGAAATCCTTGCTGATGAGGTGTCAGTACGATAGGCACGCATCTTTGGTTTTTGAGAGGGATTTCGGGAAGTACCGCTCGCCCGACCCTTACAGAAACTGTAAGATGTCAGTGAGTAGTAAAGTCATTTCAGGACTGATTGATAGTACGGGATCTCTGAATCGGTCCAGATCAGGGATCTTGGAGGTCGTCAGATCCTTCTACTCGCACCTCTTGGGAAGGAAGGATCTAGATCGAGACAGGATGTCGGCTTTCCTGGCTGAAACCATTCCTGAGCCAGGGGTAGACCCCTCTCTTGATGTTTTGGCAGAAGAAATCAGGGAAGAGGAAGTGAGACTGGCGATCGAGGGGCTCGCCCCCAAGAAGTCGCCAGGTCCGGATGGCTTAACATCCGAGTGGTACAGGACCTTTAAGGAGTCTTTAGCTCCCCTCTTGACTGAGGTATTCAATGAGTGTCTCTCCTCGGGCACTCTGCCGAAGTCAATGAGGAGGTCAGCCCTGATTCTTCTCTCAAAGGGTAAAGATCCTAGCCGGATTGGGAATTGGAGACCCATAGCTCTTCTCAATACGGACAGGAAGCTTCTGGCCAAGATACTGTTTAATCGGCTGGTGAAGTTTGCACCCCGGCTCCTTTCGGGGACTCAGCACTGCTCTGTTCCAGGCCGAAGCGCCTTAAGTGCTGTCCTTAGTGTCAGGGAGGCAGTGGAGCGGAGTAGTGCGGGTTTCTGGAAGGGGTACTTGCTGTCCCTGGATCAGGCCAAGGCGTTTGATCGGGTGAACCACGAGTACCTCTGGTCCGTCCTCCTGAGATATGGCTTACCGAGTACTTTTGTTAATTGGCTTAAGATCTTGTATGCAGGGGCAGAGAGTTTCCCGCTGGTGAACGGTTGGTCTGGCCGCTCTTTTGAGGTGGGGTCCGGAGTCCGTCAGGGTTGTCCTTTGAGCCCGCTTTTATACGTGTTCGCAATCGATCCCTTCGTCCGGAGGGTAGATTGTGGGCCGTTGGCGGGAGTCGGGATGAGTCTGGCGGAGCTGGATGTCACCCAGAGAGTGGTGGCGTACGCTGACGATGTCACTATTTTCGTCTCCTCACAGGAGGAGGTCGATGTGGTGATGTCGGAGGTGGACCGCTACTCGGAGGCATCCGGGTCCAAGATCAACCGGGATAAGTGTGAGAGTCTCTGGCTGGGAGGGGGGGATCCCACGTTTGATCTCCCGGACACCCTTCCAGGGCCCCAAGAATCAGCAAAAGTCTTAGGCATCACATTCGGCCAGGATGATTATCCCACCAAAAACTGGGATGGTAAGCTCCAGGATGCCGCTCAGAAGGTGGACCAGTGGAAGGTTTGGTCTATGACCCTCAGGGAAAGGGTACACCTGATCAAATCGTACCTGCTCCCTTTGTTTATCTATCTGGGCAGTGTATGTATCTTACCAGAGGCTTACTACACTAGGATCTACAGCCTGTTTTTCCAACTGTTATGGGGGAACAGGATGAACCTAGTCAGGAGGGAGGTTACGTACCACACGAGGAGACTAGGGGGTTTATCTATGGTAAACCCTGTGGTGTTCTTTACGAACACCTTCTTGAAAGCTAACATCGCAAACCTCTGGAAAGAGAGGGCTCCTCCGTGGGTACTCTCCTGTAGGGAATGGTTTCGGCCTTTCTTCCAGGAATGGGAGAGAGGAGGGCGAGTGAAGGACCTCCGCACGCCCCATGGATATCTTCCGGCTTATGCTACCCCGACTCTGAAGGCGATACGTCGGTGGGGTCTGGGAGTGTGGGAGATCAGGACCCAGTCAAGGCAGTTCCTTGACAAACGGGTTCTGTTGACCCATTTCCAGAAGCCTCTGGCGCTCAGGGACTGCCCAGGTCGGGATCTGAGGGTGGGGTTGTACCTTTTAAACATGAAAAGGATCCCCCAGAAGTTTTGGGACTTGGCCTGGCGCTGCTTTCAGGGGAAGCTATATGTAAGGGACAACCTGAAGTGCAGGAACTCTGATGACCGGGGATGTCCCCGAGAAGAGTGCGGGGACACGCTGGAAAGCATGGACCACTTCCTGCTTCATTGTCCCTTTAATATAGGGGTTTACAACAGGGTGGGCGCTTCCATTGGCTGGAGTCAACTTGCCGGCCTAACCTATCCGGAGTGGGCTTATGGGGCATTCAGGAACCTGGGTGGCCGAGATCGGGGCACTTTATTCTTAGTTAGTTTAGTGGTTAGGTACTACACGTGGAACGCACGGTGTTTAGTGTCGACCCAACAGAAAATCCTCTCCGAGGTGGAGGTCTGTAGGAATATCACCGGTGACCTCGGGAAGATCAGGTCTTTGGAGTATGGCAGTCTTGGTACCAGTAGGGCTTCTCTCCTGTGGAGAGGTTTTTCTTTTGATGTGCCCTAGGTACTAGACCTTTTTAGGTAGAGTACCTTTATTTTGGTTAGGGGCAGTGTTATAGGGATAGTGATAGGGTGAGAGCAGGGTCAGTTTTAATGGAGGGATAGAATTAGGGAAAATTGTAGGGGGGAGTTAGGGAAAGAGTTTAAAATTATTTTGATGTATCAAGTCTGCCATCCTTCTTCCTGGTGGTGGGCTAATGCATGCACACACTAGCTTTTTGTTTTGTTTTAAGTTGATATGGTATGAAGGGCTTACAGGCGACCAAACTTGGGCCTAAGGTAGCTTTGGTTTAGTGTGTATATGTTAGTGTGTATAAGTTTGTGTGTAAGTTGGTTGGGAGGAGTGCTAGGTGGGGAGGGTATTTGTGGGTGGTGGTGTTTTGCTTTTCTTTTGGGGACCTGACATGGGTCAGTTAGGGACAGGACTTTGTGTACGAACGTTATGGACTCTGACCCATGTGCAGGAGGGGTGGTGTGGGAGTGGGTACAGTTTTAGTGTAGGGATTTTGGTAGGGTTTTCTATTGTTTTTGTAGGTTTTCTTTAGTGTATCTATATTTATTTTTAGTTAAATACTATATTTTTATGTTCATGTGATTTTGTATGTATATTGTTTATATATTGTTTTCATTTTGTTTCTATATTACAGCATTACAGTAGTCATGGCAGTCGGACCAGTTATTATGTTACGTGGTTTACTTTATTTTATCATGTTGTTACGCTGTTTATTTTATAAAAAAATTTTCAAATTTTTTTTTTTTTTTTTTTTTGTAGCCAGGTAGTGCTAAATTTTATGTTTATATTTTGCTAAGCCAAGTTGTGCTTTTTTATTTATTTATTTTTTTTTATTTTTTTTTTTTTTTTTTATTTTGTGTTTCCCGAATATGGATGGTTTTGAGTTGTAGCCAGGTAGTGCAAAATTTTATTAATAGCCAAGCGCTATTTTTATGTTCATTTTTGGTATGCGTGTGAGTGTGGTTCGGTTAGGTGGGTTGGCATATTTTAGGTTTTTGTAAAGCTGGGCTGGCCGGTTAGGCAGGGTTTTGTTTTTGTTCTTTGGACCAGTGTATTTCTTATTTATGTTATAGCTGGTTAAGCTTGTTTTGTGTTTTTGTATAAGTTTTGTACTTTTATAATAAAAAAAGAGTGTCAGCAAAGAGCACTGTGGTCAGACAAAAAATAAATTAAAAAGAAAATAACTTCCTCTGTATTATACAGCAGCTGATAAGTACTTGAAAGATTTTTAAATAGAATTAATTTACAAATCTGTTTTACTTTCTGGCACCAGTTGATTTCTAAAAAAAATGTTTTCCACCAGAGTACCCCTTTAAAGAGTACCTCATATCCCACAAAAAATTTTATATATTTACTCAGTACCTAATTCTGATCATGTACATATCATTTTTGTGTGTCTAGCACCTATATTTCTTTCACAAATGCCTTCTTTCAGTTGCTCAGTTGGTTTGCCATTCATCATTCTGTGCTTTGGAGGGGACATGTCCTCACTTTGCATGGCTCATATTCCTCCCTGAATCCGCTGTGCTGTGCTGGGTCTCTTCATCTAGTCACTGCAGGCTGCTCTGTAACCCCCCCCCCCCCCCCTCTCTGTTTTCATCAGCAGTCTGATAGGACAGGAGTGAGCACAGGTTAAAAGCTAATGCCACCATCACTTAAAAACACTTTGTCCGGCCTATGCTTCAATTTGGACAGGATTATGCTTGGACAGAATTATGCTCTGGATGGTATGGGGAACACTAGTGGCTTTTTATTTATTTATTTTTTATAAGCCATGATTTCTATAAAAAGGAAATAACATGTTCTTATAAAGTATATAAAAAAGGTAACATTTTGCCAAGATGTACAAATATAAATGTACAGATATAAAAGGGTTTTTGAATCTGACAGTGCCCATGTAACAAACTCCACCCCATAACAAGTCCCTAGAAAAAAATTTGAACTGTCGGCAACTATGGTTCTCCGGTTGCTGCTAGATCTTACTGGATAGTTCTAAGCACAATCTGCTAACAATGGAGACAATTATTAGAGTGCAACACTATCGAAAATATGACATTTGTTATGGGATCATAGATAAGTCTTTACCTCTCCACCTGACATTACTTTATCTGCTTTGTATCATGTTCAATGTTACATTGACCTGCGCATGTAAAACCCTTTTGTCTTGAATTACACTGAATATAATTCTCTACAGAGGGCACTAAAAGTGCAGATTACATGTTATAGCTTGTTCGCAGAGTAAATACGTTCTGAGCAGAAACCGCAAGCACAAGCTCGCTGCTCCTTTGTCTTAGATCTTGGAGGAGTGGTGATCAGATTGCTCAATAATCACAAAGACATGAGACCGGTCTCGGGTTGCTCTTTTACGTCTCGCATTTACTGCACACCTGCAGATCCAGCGTCTCCTCCCCCACAGGCAGGTGAAGAGAAACTTTCATTCAGTTTGGAGATTTGTTCCTCTTTGTTCTGACGTGTTTTGTCTTTATCCAGTAGCCTGAAACAGAGAAGATGTATTAATGTCTACAGAAGACTGAGCCATAAGTGTAGCCGGCTGTCACTACCTGAAGGTAACAAGCACGCTGTGTTATTGTATATATGCTTCTGTTTAGTATTATTGGCTCTTTGTGTAGCTGATTTACCTCTTTATGATGTTTACAGAGAGATTTCCTGTATTTATCATTCATTGATTTTATGGAGTAAGGAACTCTTAACCCCTTAAGACTAGGCTTCCAGGTAATATATGAAAATAGTCCAAAAACAGCAGCACCAATAAATAAATAACAATACAGTTGGTGGTGCACGCCGACATACAGGCTTTGGTCAGAAGCTCCACAAACATCCAATGAAGAGAAGTCTACAGTAGTGTTGAGCGGCATAGGCCATATTCGAATTCGCGATATTTCGTGAATATATGGACGAATATTCGCTAAATTTGCATATTTGTACTCGCGTTTTATTTTCGCATATGCAAAAATTCACATATACAAACATTTGCGTATGCGAAAATTCGCACGCCAGTCTCACACAGTAGTATTAAAGCTTTCTTTACACCACATAAGCTGGAAGCAGAGAGGGATGATCACTGTGATGTGTACTGTGGAAAAAAAAAACTAATACTCGTAATTGCAAATATATAGTGCTATATTCGCAAATTCACAAATATGCGATATTTGCGAATAAAATTTGCATTGCGAATATTCGCGAGCAACACTAGTCTACAGCACACAAAAAATGTGGTAACAATCAACTGTGGTTTATTCCATCTCCAACAAAGTTACAGAGTGACTCTAACTTTGTTGGAGATGGAATAAACCACAGTTGATTTTTTTTTTTTTACCACTTTTTTGTGCTGTGGACTTCTCTTCACAGGTGATATATGGAGTGATAAAAAAAATAGCAATTTTGATGTTTGGTATTTTTTTCTGCTTATGCCATTCACTGTAAAGGATTAATAACATTATATATTAGTACCACACATGGCAATACCACACTTTTTTTTTGTAAGGTGGTTAGATTTTTTTATTAGAGGAAGGACTATATTTTTAAAAAACATTTTACTCTTGAAAAATGTCCATAGGGGACTTTTACAAGCAATCAGTAGATTGCTTATACTGTTTAATGCTTTAATGACATAGACTTGTTTTGGCCTTGGGGGACACAGGAAATTTTCTTTTTGCATTTAGTTTTTTCATTCTCTCCTTTTTAAAATCCATAACTCTCAATTTTTCACATACAGACCCATAGGAGAACTTTTTTTTTTTTATGCAAGACCAAATTTTAACAAAGAATCTATGACGAGGCCCCCAAAAAATTTATTTGTGGGGTGAAATTGAAAAGAAAAAAGCATTTTTACAACATTTGCTCATTTAAAGGGGTACTCCGGTGGAAAACTTTTTTTTTTTTTTTTTTTTAAATCAACTGATTCCAGAAAGTTAAACAGATTTGTAAATTAATTCCATTAATAAATCTGTACCCTTCCAGTACTTCTTAGCAGCTGTATGCTACAGTGGAAATTCTTTTCTTTTTGAATTTATATTTTTTCTTGTCCACAGTGCTCTTTGCTGACACCTGATGCCCGTATCAGGCTTTGTCCAGAGCAGGAGAAAATCCACATAGCAAACCTATCCTGCTCTGGACAGTTCCTGACACGGGCATCAGGCGTCAGCAGAGAGCACTGTGGACAAGACCAAAAAGAAATTCAAAAAGAGAAGAATTTCCTCTGTAGCATACAGCTGCTAAGAAGTACTGGAAGGGTAAAGATTTTTAAATAGAAGTAATTTACAAATCTGTTTAAATTTCTGGAACCAGTTGATTTAAAAAAAAATGTTTTCCACCAGAGTACCCCTTTAAATGACCAAATGTTGTAAAAATGCTATTTTTCTTTTCCATTTCACCCCACGAAAAATTTTTTGGGGGCATCATCATAGATTATTTGTTAAAATTTGGTAATTTACAAATCTGTTTAACTTTCTGGCACCAGTTGATTTAAAAAAAATGTTTTCCACTGGAGTACCCCTTTAATTTCTACCCAGTGCACTTTTTGGTAAAAATTACACATTGGCCCTGATTTACTATTGTAAACCTAACATGTTTTGTCGGGTTGTGCGACAGATTATGTCTCATTGCGCCAGAATTCTGTCTCATTGTGCCAGAAATAAAGAAAACCCGACGAACTCTCCATTTTACTGAGAAAACCCGAAAAAGGGGTGTGGCTGTCGGGAAAAGGGGCGTGCCCCCAACATTTTCCACAAAAAAACAACATATTTACTGAAGTTTCCACAGAAAATGTGGTGGATTTTAGCTTAGGAAAACCTGACAGATAAGAGCATGTCTGTAAAATAAATAAATAAAATAAAAATACTGTGTGAAAGAAATTGTTGGGAATTAAAACCCACAAAGAAAACTCCACTCCACTCTATTAAATCAGAACCATTATGTTTATTCTGTAGGTTTTTGCAATGATACCCAATTTATATAGTTTTTGTTTTATTTTACTAATAAAAGAAATCCTCTGACCCCCATAACACTTTTATTTTTCCATATAGGGGGCTATATGAGGGCTCATTTTATGTGCCGTGATCTGTAGTTTTTATTGGTACCAATTTTTATTTTGATGGGACCTTTTGATCGCTCTTTAGAAAAAAAAAATTCAGGTATAAGAACTGACCAAAAATCTAAAATTCTGGACTTATGCCCGTTCTGTAGTATATATAACCAAAGAAACCTTTACTCACCTCCAGCACTTCCGCAATTCCTCTTGTGTCATGCTTCTGTCTCCCCGTAGTGATCCTTTTTCTCTATTTATGAGCTGGAGTGTGCATGTCAGGCCCAGGAGGCAACCTTGCCCAGTGTGTAACACTACTGCCCGGCAAATCGCTGGCTGAGGTGGGATATGTTAGGCTGCTGCAGGAAACCAGAGGCATCCCAAGAGTACTGGAAGTAAGTAAAGGTTTGTTTTGTTATATACTACAGAATGGGTATACTTTTGAAATGCCCCGCCAACCCCCCCCCCCTCCTAGCTGGATAATCCCTTTAACATTATGCTTCAATAGTTCAGACATTTCTGCACACGGTGATACCAAATATTTTATGCTTATTTTCATTAACATTATTTTATTTTTTTAAAAATGGGAAAAGGGGAGAGATTTAAGCAATAGCATAGCACTGATCAGTGTTATCAGCACTTTGCTTATACAGGCTGCCAAGGCTGCCTGTATCTTCAGAGCGCCAACTGGACAACACAGAGGCAGGCAGGGACTCGCCGTTTATCATCTCAGGTAATCGGGACCCTGAGATTGCCGCACAGAGGACCTGATCAGAGCCACTGGTTATAAAGCCAGCGTGGCATGATGTAAATATATGTAAGCTATGTATGTATTCCCATCCATGACCTAAATGTACGTCATAGGGCATGAAAGGGTTAATGCAACGCTATTGTATTGCATTAATCAGTTTGACCGATGCTGATGCAGGCTGTATTATCAGATTTAATATGGCATGCACAGAGGCCTCAAGAATGCCTTTGGATGCCATAATCACTGATTGGCACCCCTTGATGGCAGAGTGGGGATGCTTGTCATTTTTACAATTTAAATATAGCTATTGATTGCTGCATTTAAGGGGTTAAGAAAATTTCCACCTTTTTGACGTGTGATACCAAGCTTGATTTGGTCAGTATTTTTTTTGTCAAAACCAGTAGTAGATGCAGCAAAACTATAATGGAAATATTTGCACTTTTTCTGTCTTTTAGACCCACTATTTAGGCTGAGCAATATGTTGGCCAAAATGCTACATGTTTAACCAGCTGCATGGTGATCTGTTTGGGTTCAGTTAAACTGCAGGGACCCCATATGTATATAATAACACACAACACATAGCAGCTGTATAAAAGCATGAAATGAGGGATTTTTTTTTTTTACACCAAAAATGTTCTTGGATCCTGTGAATCTTGTGTGCACTGATTTCAATCCAATATACTGGCCACATGTTCTTTATGTTGTGTTTTTAAGTAAGAATGTATCAAAAGCAAAAGAAAGCAACAAGATCATGTGAAAAGGGCAGGTTTACTGATAATGGTTTGGAGTAAAGCATTCACCTTGCAACATAGGGATCAATTATTTGTGAATTTGAACGAACAATTGCAAAACAGCATGTTTTATAGCAGCTTTTACACCAAAGAGTGGCACGTAGAGTTCCTATAGGCCAGTAATACTGCCGAGACAGGCACAAACACTACACTATGTCTGACCTGTCATGACCTACATGCATTCTATTTTTGACAATCATAAATATGACATAACGTGTTATTAGGAGCCATAGACGCTCTTTAAAAACATCTCACATGCTTGAGTAATACACCACCCTCACAGTTAACATTACTCCACGTGACTCACCTTTCAATAGAAATAGCTGTTTAGGACACAAATCACAGGTTCACATATAATGTTGCTGTTTGTAAAAAAAAAAAATTTAAAAATTATGCCAAAAAGAGAAGTGGTTGCTAAAATAAGGCATCAAGTATAAAGATCTCCTTTCAGTCTTCATATAGAGACAAAGTAGCAGACAGTCATTGCCTCAGGATCTCACCAGGTATTCATGGGGTACTTTATTTATCCAATCCATAACAAAAAAGAAAGTAGCACTCATCAATTGTAACAACATGATCAAGAACGCATTGTCAAGGCCTTAACAAAGCGTACTTGGTTATATGAAAATGCTGTACGCCAGGTATGCACTAGTACCGAGCCTGCTGTATGTAATACCGCTGAAAACTGGTAAGTGCTAGTAAGTTGTAAAAAACTTTGTAAATTACTTCTATTAAAAAAATCTTAATCCTTCCAGTACTCAGGAACTGTCCAGAGCAGGAGAGGTTTGCTATAGGGACTCCCTCCTACTCTGAACAGTTCCTGACATGGACAGAGGTGTCAGCAGAGAGCATTGTGGTCATACTGGAAAGAACTACACAACTTCCTCTCGAGCTTACAGCTGCTAAGTACTGGGAGGATTAAGATTTTTTTTATAGAAGTAATTTACAAATCTGTTTAATTTTAGAGCACCAATTGATTTGAGAAAACTTTTCCACCAGGGTACCTTTTTAAATGTTTTTTTTTTTTTTTTTTTTTTTGCTGTTCCACTACATGCAATTTGCGAGAGAGCCAGCTATGCTTTGGTCTCATCTGGCATCACATCCTGATGTACGTCCGTGTGGGTATACAACCTCCCTTTCACCGGATTCTTGTTAAAAAGTTGCTTTGTGGCTCTATAATAGATCGGCAAAGCATTATGAACAGTGCAACTCATATGAGAACCGGCTCTGGTCCCTTACATCCTTGTGTGCATCCTTGGGGATATGCTCCCTCCTCCCTCTTCCTGGGATGCTCTTTAATTTTTTTTCTTTAAGGCTTAATCTATAAAAGAGCCGCAAAGAATTGTGAGCAGGCTATGTTGCAAAATTGCACAAGAGTCAGGCACTGACTCTTGTGCTACACAGCAGACTCCATCATGTCTCGCATGTATCTCAGTGACCTTGGGTGCCCAGCCCTTCCCTGATTCCCTCAAAAATGGCATCCCAGCCAGCTGGGCCACCTTGTTTTGTCTTAATGAACCTTCACTGTTTAAAGGTTACAATATTGATTTAAATAAACATTTTAATAAAAAAAAAAAGGCTCTAACTCCTGAGTAAAATAAAATTGCTAATAATTTAAGAAATGGGTCTAATTAGCAGTTTTTTTTTAGTTTTTTTTTCTCTACTCAAAATGTAAAAATTATATAGCAGTACATAAGGGGCAGGGAATACTTGCAGCATGTCATGTGCATTTTGGTTGAAATAATTTTTATTGGATTTCTTTTTTTGAGAAATTTACAACAAAGGAAAGATTGGCCAAAGAAAACCACGTGGCCAAGGAACAATACATAACAAATATAACACAGTTATATAAATATTACTAAAGCGATCACTCAGCTGTATGTAGAAATATTAATTTGCAGAATGATGTCTTTGGATGTTGCGGATATTATAGACATATCCGGTAGATCATTATAGGTCATCTTGAAAAATAAAAACATCACATAAGCAGTTTTAAAGTATTTTATAGTCATACCTATAACTCTGCAGCGAAGAATAGGATTTTTATGTGCATTTTGAATACAAAAAATATATATATTGACCGTGCCCCTCCCCTTGTCAAGAAGACGTGGAGCATTTATGACCTTCAAATTCTGCCCCTCTGAGCTATATCGCAGAGCTGAATTTACAGTTCTGCTGGTTGTCATTGGGAACAGTTGACATGCTTGTCAGATACATATACAACCTGGCTGCGCTGTTATGTTAGTCATACAGTTATATGGCCATAGATCTGAGATGGCTGTCAGATAAGTGCTTGCTCGGCTGACACCTATCTCTTCCAATTCTCATATAGACATGCACACTTAGCATGAGTTCAGAATGAGAAGAGGGGACAAAGTCGCTAGCAGACACTTTAGGTGATGGATCTTCCATTAGAAGGCCCTACACAGTAGATGGCCACCAGTTGGCAGAAATGTGTTCAGTGAACTTTAGTTTCTTCTAGATATCTATATTTCTTCTATATTAGACACTGAGTCTGAAATAAATCATCAGAGAAATCAGTCATGAAGCCAGTAAAACAGTGAATTCAGCTCTAGAGTATGTTATAGGCTGTAACACCGGAATGGAGCGTCTAATATAAGATTAACACTATAGGGGGACATTTATCAATGTTTGCTTATGTATTCCTTTTTTTAGTAATTTTTTCTTTACTTTTTTTTTGCTTATGTGTGATTTATTTATCACCTGGTTTCAGCCTGTTGCTAAATTTCTTTCACGTAAGCAATTTTTTCTTTTTTACTTTGGTAGTAGCTTTTTCTGCTCCATGTTTGAGCTGGAGTAAATGTAGTCAATTTTTAACCTTGTTGCGACTTTTTTTGTGCAGTTGCGACTGTCGCAGTTAATGAATACCAGACTACCCGTAGTCCATTTTAAAATTATTACTATGTAGTTAAGTTTTGGAAAACTTGCTTTTCTCGCTTTCCAGTCAAAATGTCGCAGGTGCGACATTTGTGCGACATTTTTAGTAAAAAAAATTTAACTAAATCGCTTGATAAATGTGTCATAATCATTCTATGGCACTCAGACCGCCCTCAGCATGACGATAAACTTTAATTATTATCATTATTGTGAAGCATCCTCATGATGAATTTTGTGAGCGGTTTCAGGCTCTCTTGATTCAGGAATATCCCAAATGACTTTATGTACAGCCACATATTATTCTGCCCAATAATAACAGATCACATTAAAGGAAAGTAAACTTTTCTCAAGTTTGAGTTAGGCTATGTTCACATCAATAAACTGTCCTACATATGACAGGATACTGCACAAAAAAAGTAATCCGTAGCAAACCTATTAACTTTCATGTTCCAAATATAGTCTACTTGAAGGAAAGTATACAGTGGTCCCTCAACTTACATTGGCCTCAGGTTACAATATTTTAAACATAAAATGCTCTTTCCTGGACCATTGTAAACCATACACAAAATACAGTGTCAGAAACTGTCTGGATCCGCGGCCCGCTTGAATGGTTGGAAGAGCTGACCAATCAAGAGGTACTGGTAAATGACCTGTATTATTGAAGTGTATGTACTGACTGGTTGTTTAGTAGCACCTTCCTACAGTATCATTTGGTAATGTACTTCTCTTTTCCTGTGCTAGGTGCTTCTTTGGACACCAGGTGAGAGCGGCTCCATGTTGTATTTCAGGTACACCGTGCATACTTGTACAGGACCCTGACAAAGCTTCTGCCCACGGTGTAAAAAGTGATTTATAGCTTCTAGCAACTATTTGACTTTTATGTGTAAGGACTTGCTTTATCTGTACTATCTTGTAATTTTTGTATAATCTTATTTTTTTCTTATTTTGCATTGACATTTTGGAACCAATCACTAGTTTTCCATAAAGTTATGGTCTCAACATACAATGGTTGTAACATACAATGTTCATCCTGAAGCCAATTAATATTATAACCTTAGGGACCATTGCACTTTTTTCTTCTTCTTTGCAGGACTCTGGAGTCCCTACAAAAAAAAAAAAAAAAAAGTATACATATTATTTCTAAAACAGATTAGTCACTAGGCGATTACATTATATATTGTAGTCAATGGGCCTGCCACAGCATACCTCCTCCTGACACATAACGGCAATGTAGTATGGTTTATTCCTGTCACAGCTCAAAGAAGTGGGCTAGTCAAAAACAACTTATCCCCTATCCACAGGGTAAGGGATAAGTTTCTAATCACAGGAGGTCCGACCGCTGGGACCCCTCTGCAATCTCCATGCTACAGACAGCAAACATGCCATTCATTGCTATGGAGGCACCGGACATGCTTGAATACAAGACTAAGGTCTCTTCAGCACTCCCAGCGCTCACAGTCTTAGAGTAAATGGAGAAAATAGGGGGGGAAAATGGAGGGCAGCGTCTTGTGTAATTCTGTGTGGTAAATCGGGTTCCCAATGGCCCTGGGTTGGTAATGTGCTCACCTTAGATGAACCTTGGGTTCAGGCATATAATCTCTCTGTGTTGGGGTACAGATGTGCGAACAGGAGCTGCAGCCTGCAGGTGCAGGGCCGATGTCCTCAGAAGGGGTCGGCAGTTCATGAAGAGAATTCAGGCAGGAAAAAAACCTTTGCGGTGGCGCTACTAGTTCAGGGACTGGGTGGTACGTCCTACATATTGGCATCCGATATCTCCTGGAATGATCCTGCGGCATCCAATATGTAGGACATACCACCCAGTCCCTGAATGCAAGACTAAACAAACACAGATTTAATGTCATTACTGGGTACCAATTACACAGCGTGTCGCGACATGCCTCCATCCTACATAACTGTGACTTCTCCAGCTTCACAGTGACACCTATAGAACAGATCCCATCAATGTGCCATCGCCGTTACACACACAGTTATGTAGGAGAGAAAACTACTGGATTTTTAAGCTGAAAACTCCGGTCCCGCAAGGGTTAAATGAATGTAATGAAAATAGTTTAAAACCTTCCCGGTATTTCTGACCCCCAAGCGCCATTCTGATCTTCCATCATATTTTAACCTATCATGGATACCTTATGGCAATACGTCATCAGCCATGTAATACACCGTTCCCTTCAAAACTATTTATGTCAATTCGGAACTTGCCAGCATTTCACAGTCCGGAGTAGGCACCAATCTGGCTCACTCTCCATCGTACGCCCACCTATCATGTATATAGTGGGCATATACGTCAACAGCCTCTGAATCTCCCCTTCATTTACTTCCATTATGAAGTATGCACATCTCTGATTGGCTGCTGGCGAACGCACTTTAGCCAATCATAGACTACAGAATGAAATCCCCTGATTGGTCAAAATCCCATCACTCGGGAAAATCCTTGAATTCATATTTACCGCCCGATGGGTTTCTTCTATAATATAAAGAAGACTTTGGAATGGCCGTATGTCCGCTCCACAAGCTTTACTGATTGGTCATCCCCCAATATCAAGTGACCATATATTTATATGCAAGAATCCTCCTGTACTCTAGCGCGTGATGTCACTCCTGGCCCGGAATGCTATTTGTCGCTCTTTTTGTGTGAATGAATAGGCTGGCATTTTCAAAACCATCCATGTCAGATTATCTTAATCTCGCTCTCGTCATGGTGAAACCAGGCCTCGTTCTGAGGTAACGATGGAAAAAAATATATATACCACGGGGTCATCATGGAGAAAGATCTCCCTTTTGTCATTTTATTATTTTTTATTTAACAAATTTCTTTTCCTTATATGTTGCACATCCCATTACATGTTACATCCACCAAGTAATCCATAAAAGCTCTGTTATCTATATGACATTCGCATAGACGACCATCTATGTGAACTTGGACCTTTTTTTGGCGCCTTTCACATCTGTATTTTTACTTGTGCCTGATACTACTACTACACCAGACAGCCTTTTTCTACAATTGAAAAAGGAAGACAATACGCAAAGGTGTTTTTTTTTTTTTTCTGCCTGAATTCTCTTCACAGTCTTAGAGTAAAGACTGTGAGCGATTTCACCCTGTTTACTGTAAAATATACTGAATCCCTACAATAGGAATAAATAAGACGGATTTAGACACGTCAATAATCTGATGCTGAACTCTGCCCAGAGGATTGGGGAAAGTGTAATGAATATGAATTATGGTGACTTCTTTGTCTTTTGTGCTTTGATAATGATTTTAGAATGTAATGTATGGATATTGCTGTTTGACAAGATGATATCTGTGGGCTCTAGAATCTCATTGGTAAATCTAATAGTTGCTGTGTATACAGTCATAGAAGATGGCTATGACATTTGGCTTAGCTTCAAATATTCTATTTTGCTTAAAGGCACTTCAAATGTTCAATGACATAGTGAGACAAGCAATGGAAAAGGAGGCAAGCCGTTTGGAAAGACAACATGTACACAACGTGTATGAGAAGATTGCACCATACTTCAATGACAAACGCTACAAAGCCTGGCCAAAAGTTCAAGAGTTCCTGCTCGCTCAGGAGCCCGGAAGTCTGGTTGCTGATATAGGTAAGTGCAATGATTAAAGGATTCTTACCTAATGATGGAACGTCTGTAGATTTAAAATAGTTGTTTACTGTAAAGGTGTGGGCATTCAGATTATAGAAGCCGAAGTCAAGAATGGGTTTAAAAATTAGAAAATGTCTGTTGGTCCTTTATGTCCTACATGTCCTTCAATTATGATACAATTTCTTTAAAAACAGCATCACAAAGCCTGAAAATGAGAACACACCCTAAAATATTATTTTTATATGTCCTATTAGGAAGTTCTAGCTTAATAGAAGAGGGTCCCCAGTTCAAGATCCACATCAATTATAGTTGAGGGATGGTCTTAAAGGACCCTTTATTACACAGACAGTCCATTGACTTTAGTGGGAACCGTGTAATGCTTAATTTCCCCTGCAGTGGTGCTATAGGCAAATTTAACACCTAGCTGTTTTATAACACAGTGTACAGATGATATAGCGGTTCCAGCACAGTTCAGAGTTACTAGCAGGGAGTTTCAGTTATGGGACATCATATAGTAAGCTTATCATTGGGAGACCTTTAAAAAAAAATTGTATAGCGTGGAGAGGCACTTTAAAGGGGGGGATTTGTCCTCCTCATTACTCTGTATTGTGTTACAATCCGTAAGGGCACAGTTCCAATTGTTATTTCTGATTTCTTGTATTGCTATCTTCAGAATGTGGATTTATATGTACACCATGTAATTCTGTTTTTGTAATTGTATCATTCATATGCAATATTATGACAACAAGGTAATTTAGGATACATGTATTTGCAGGGATCTAGGACATATGCATAATTTATACAATCATTTAGAATTGTAATGACCCAGGTACAAAGGTCTTTGATCGGTCAGGTATCTGGGAGTAACTGTTAAGGTAGTCATACACGTAGGATAGCTGTCAGCCAAACCGCGATCTTCCAATTTGTTTCCGCAAGCGGAAATTCAGAAGTGTGAATGGGAGTGGGGAATCCCAAAGTAGTTTATGGACTTTAATTTGAGGTGGAATTCCAGAAGTGGAAATTCTGCTGTGTGAATAGACCCTTAGCTCACATGTACTATTTGCATGTGTTTGGAATGGCAAGAGGGGGTGTACACTGCTGCCAGACACTTCTAGTGTATTTTATTTCCCCAAAAACAAAAGGACTGAACAGTTGAAGTCAAACATTGCTTGATACTTTCATCCTCCAAAATCATTGGTTGGGGGGAGAATTGTGAGGCCCACTATGCACAATAGATGGTCATTTAGCCCCATCAGTGGGGCTTGGTTGACATATGGATGGCCAGCTTTAGATTCTAATAGGCTAGCTCTATGTCCACACAAACAAACCACAGTGCAATCCAAGTAAATAAGACTTATTCACACAGGATATGATGCTTGGCACTGAAGAATAAAATCATTTTTCTACATTATGGAAGCAAAGACAGATGTACAAAAGGTACTGCATCTCCTTTCCCCAACAGCTTTCTTACAGTGTCAGCAGTTTGCAATGTGAATTGCAGCTGACAGATTCCCTTTAAGGGAGGTTATCCAGGATTAGAAAAACAGAGCTGCATCCTACCAGAAACAGCACTTCTCTTGTCCTCCGTTTGTGTGTGCTATTCCGGCTCAGTTCCATTAATAGGCAATGAGTAAAGTTGTGGTGCTGTTTTTGAAAAGAAAAGAAGCCCTGAATAGATCCAGTTTTACTTGCTTTCTGTACATTTAATGTCACATTCACAGGGGCTTTAACTTTACTGTTAAGCTTAATCCCTTTTCCTTAGACAGAGCTATTTCTGCACTTCCAATACAGCTTTAAAGGGGTGCTTCGGTACTGAACAACTTATCCCCAATCCACAAGATAGGGATAAGTGTCTAATCGTGGGATCCTTGGGTCTCCCTATGCACGGAGCGGGCACTGCTCTGTGCACGAAGCTGTGTTGACCACCATATGGAGCATGCTCCCCCTCCATGCAGCTCTATGGGAGAGCTGGAGATACAACTCTTGTGTATCCCCAACTCTCCCATAGAGATGTATGGAGTGGGTGGTGCCCGCTCAGTGCATGGGGAGAGCCAGGCTGTTGGGCAGGAGACTGTGGGATGCCAGCAGTCGGACCCCCCCGCGATCAGACACTTATCCCTTATCATGTGGATAGGAGATAAGTTGTTCAGTACCGGAGTACCCAGCTCTCTTGGAAAGCTGATCAGCGTGGGTGCCGGGTGTCAGAACCCCTGTGATCAGATACGGATGGCTTATCTTTGCGGTAAACTATCAATATCTGAAACTGGAGACCCCCCCCCCTTAAGGGCTTGTACACACTATCATGTTGTACTTGTTCTGAGCTATAGTACGTCACTGATTCCATATGGAGTCTCACATAGGTCTTTCTGAAAAGAAACCACGCCATGTCACATAAGATTTGCAAAAGTCAAGCACTGTATTATTGACAGGTTTTGTATATGTGTGGATTCTCCAGCATGAAGCATCTTCTAAGTTACTACCCGTCTAAATTGGGGGGGAATTTATCAAGGGCGTTGTAGGTGAATGATTTTTCTACACTTTTAATTTGTGTGGTGGTACGTGTGCAAAATTTAAATGGTCGCATGGCATGTGACAAGTATGGTGCTAAGGCTAGGATTCCACTTGGTCAGAAGTGGATCCATAAGGGAGAAGTATAACTCCTTCCTTTATATGTCCTATTCCTTATGGATCCACTTCTGACTTTGGCTCAAAAACTGCAGTGGCAGTTTTCCAAAAACTGCCAGATAAAAAATCAAATGGAATCCTAGCCTTATGCACATTTGTTTATTTTTGTTTTTTTCAAATGACTCTCCAGGACACCAATTTGTATGGTTTCTCCTTAGTAATTTTTTTTTTCTGCAACTTTTCAATCTGTTGAGCCAAAATGTGCAACTTTTTACAAATGCTGTCCACAGCTAGTTTGTAAGCCAGGTCTGGTGCAGGTTTGCGACAAATTGTGTTAAAAGTCGCACATGGAAAAATCATGACCACTGCAAAGTTAACCAGACTGGCGTAGCTACACGACTTTAGAAAAAGCGAGCCGCAATGAAAGACTGCAACAAATCAACACCACAGAAGAGGGTAAAAACAATGATAAATTCCCCCTATAAGTCTCCAAACGCCTACAATACCATTTTCTGGGACCTACTCGGTTGTGCAGGTCTCTTTTTTTTTTTTTTTTTTGGTGAACACATGAGGGTGCACCGTATTTCATTTTTTCCTGCCTTTTACTCAGTATATGACATAAGACCACATATTATAATGCAGCGCTTCTAATGGGAGAATATCTCTAATACAGGGTTACCAGAACATAGCACAGAGTTGCAGTGCATCCATGCATGAGGTTTTAGTTTTGGAAATATTCAATGGTTGCTGAATGAATTCATAATATAATTTTCATAGTCCAGCCTAATACAATATATCAATTCAGTAACCCTAACCCTGTTTGTTTCCTCGCTCACCATGTCCGATGGCTACAGCAGACCATAGAAATTATTTGTGAAAGTATAGTCGCTTCAGTCACTAAGTTTTTTTTCTTTACTCTGGGAATTTATCAGAAAATGTTTTCCACTAAACTCTGTGGTGCCTGGTAACAGTAATTTATTCCCAATTCAGGAGAAAACAATTGTGACTAACAATTACCTGTAATGGCTCATTTAAATACATGGCCTTTTAATTTTCCTCCCGCTAAAGAAACAGAAGAAAATTAGAGGCTTGCAATTATTCTGGTAATACAAGCAGATTGCATTAGATAAGTCTCTTGGAGTTTGTGGAACCAGTTTGCATAATTACTTTATTAAGATAAATAGATTTTTAAACTATCCCGGAAGATGACTGCCGCCATGGGTAGATTTCATTTTTTAGTACTTCAGCTTGTCTGTATTTTTTCCCCTTTTATAGCCTAAAGAGGTTGAATGAGATTAGAAAAACCATAGCTACTTTCTTTTAGAAACAGCACTACTGTAGTCAATGGGTTGTGTCTGGTATTGCAGCTCAGTTTTATTTAACCCCTTAAAGGGGTATTCCGGGCAAAACCTTATATATATATATATATATGTATATATATATATATATATATATATATATATATATATATCAACTGGCTCCGGAAAGTTAAACAGATTTGTAAATGACTTCTATTAAAAAATCTTAATCCTTCCAATAGTTATTAGCTTCTGAAGTTTTCTGTCTAACTGCTCAATGATGATGTCACGTCCTGGGAGCTGTGCATATTGGGAGAATATCCCCATAGGAACTGCACAGCTCCCGGGAAGGGAGTCATCAAAGAGCAGTTAGAAAACAACAACTCAACTTCACAAGCTAATAACTATTGGAAGGATTAAGATTTTTTAATAGAAGTCATTTACAAATCTGTTTAACTTTCCGGAGCCAGTTGATATATAAAAAAAAGTTTTGGCCTGGAATATCCCTTTAAGGACCCGGGGTTTTTCTGTTTTTGCATTTTAGTTTTTTCCTCCTTATCTTTAGAAAAGTTTACTCTTTCAATTTTGCACCTAAAAATCCATATGATGGCTTATTTTTTGCGCCACCAATTCTACTTTGTAATGATGTCAGTCATTTTACCCAAAAATGTACGGCGAAATGGAAAAAAAATCATTGTGAGACAAAATAGGGAAAAAAAACACCATTTTGTAACTTTTGGGGGCTTCTGTTTCTACGCAGTACATTTTTCGGTATACATGACACCTTATCTTTATTCTGTAAGTCCATATGATTAAAATGATACCCTACTTATATAGGTTTGATTTTGTCGAACTTCTGGAAAAAAAAATCATAACTACATGCAGGAAAACAATTTTTTTGCGTCATGATCTGAAGTTTTTAGCAGTACCATTTTTGCATTGATAGGACTTATTGGTCACTTTTTATTCATTTTTTCATGATATAAAAAGTGACCAAAAATGCACTATTTCGTACTTTTTGAATTTTTCTGCGCGTACGCCATTGACCGTGCGGTTTAATTAATGATATAATTTTATAATTCGGACATTTCCGCATGCGGCGATACCATATATGTTTATTTTTATTTTACACAGTTTTTTTTTTTTTTTTTATGGGAAAAGGGGGGTGATTCAAACTTTTATTAGGGGAGGTGTTAAATGATTTTTTTTCACTTTTTTTTTTCTCAGTGTTATAGCTCCCATAGGGGGCTATAACACTGCACACACTGATCTTTTACATTGATCAGTGGTTTCTCATAGGAAACCACTGATCAATGATTCTGCCGCTTGACTGCTCATGCCTGGATCTCAAGCACTGAGCAGTCATTTGGCGATCGGACAGCCAGAAGGGCTGTCATGTAAGCTGTTCGGGATGCCGCGATTTCGCTGCGGCGATCCTGAACAGCTCCCTGAGCTAACCGGCATTGTTTTACTTTCACTTTAGATGCGGCGTTCAACTTTGAATGCCGCATCTAAAGGGTTAATAGCGTGCGGCACCGCGATCAGTGCTGCGCGCTATTAGCCACGGGTCCCGGCCGTTGTTAGAGACAGGGCCCAACCCGCTATCTTTGTTAGAGAACGGGAGCGGACTCATGACGTACTGGTACGTCATGGGTCCTTAAGGGGTTAAAGGAGTTGTCCAGTAAAAAAAAAACATTTTTTTAAATATCAACAGACTCCAAAAAGTTAAACAGATTTGTTAATTACTTCTATTAAAAAATCTTAATCTTTCCAATAATTATCAGCTGCTGAAGTTGAGTTGTCCTTTTCTGTCTGGCAACAGTGCTCTCTACTGACATTTCTGCTTGTCTCGGGAACTGCACAGGGTAGAAGAGGTTTGCTATGGGGATTTGCTTCTACTCTGGACAGTTCCCGAGACAGGTGTCATCAGAGAGCACTTAGACAGAAAAGAACAACTCAACTTCAGCAGCTCATAAGTACTGAAAGGATTAAGATTTTTTTAATAGAAGTAATTAACAAATCTGTTTAATTTTCTGGAGCCAGTTGATATATAAAAATGTTTTTTCCTGGATAACCCCTTTTAAGGCCAAAGGTACCATCTGCAAAACGAAACAGGCACCATGGACTAGAATACTGCTACCGCTGGAGAAAAGCAGACCCTCAGCTATCCAAGACATACAGCATTTAACCTCTTCCAGACCACCAGAATTTTCCCAAATTTTTATTGTTGGCTTACGTTTTCTTTGTTTTCACCTTCTAAGACCCGTTTTACCAGTATTACTTTTCATATTTTGATGAAAGATTTTTTTTATCAATATCCCTTTTTCCCAGTATTGACTTTTTGATCACTCATAAATATTTTTCTGGGATGTTATGTGACATGTTATTCTGACATTTTGGAGTTGGGATTTTTTTTTTTTTTTGTGTGTTTATACCGTTCACTGTGAGGGATCAGGAATGTCATAGTTCAATAGTCCATAGAGTTCTGGATCACCACTGACACATCTAAAAACCTTGACCGCTATTGATCATGGCATCTAAACAGTTAAACATTGGACAGCTGCGTGATTGATTTCCGATGTTGGTCATTACCAGCAGCAGCACATGGCAGACAACAACTGAAGGGTATAGCACGAGCCCAGTTCCCTTCCCGCACCATACTTCCTTTCCCGCCCCATGATGTAAATGTGCGTCATGGTTCGGGAAGAGGTTAAATTACTTGTTGACTTGGTAATTTTAAGAGGTGGAAACCTATGAAAAATCCATACAGAATCTGTTGTGTGGATTTTTATTATTGATTTTAATGGGAGAATCCATGTGGAAATCCAGGAGCTTTTTTTCCGCCAAGCTAAAAAATCAGCAACATATATGTAAACCACATGGATCTTTCAATGGGGTGTGGTATTTCCCATTGATATCAGTGGGAAGAAGCATTTTTATCAAATTTCCATATCAAAATAAGCACACATTTTAACTATGTCTAAAAGAACTTTAAGGAAATGTATAGCCTAGATTTTAGCGAGATACTGAAACTTGCTCTTTTTTATTCTAAAGACTAAATTCACTCTACATATATGCAGTATGTCAATAGTACCCGTCAGCATTCCATCAAAAAAGGATACAGATGTATATTGTGGCAGACTGCAGTGGGCTCCATTTCACAGGTCCAAACTTGGTCATCTAGTGACTATTGTCAGGCCACAGACAATATAGCAGGTTATTTTGCCACTGAGCCAATAATACTAATGGTTTGATATTGCTCCCCAGTATGGTGTAATCTTTCATGATTTCATTTAATATAATTTCAGGTTGTGGAAATGGCAAATATCTGCATATTAACAGTCAGACATATAAAGTGGGATGTGATTATTGCCTGCCCTTGGTAGAAGCTGCAAGAAATCAAGGTTATGAGGCCATGGTGTGTGATGGACTTCGGCTTCCATACCGAGATGGCTGTTTTGATGCTGTCCTGTCCATAGCTGGTAAGTTCTAGAAAATGCTATTTGTTATTCACCATCTTGACTCTGGATGCAAATTCATTACTGTTAGTAGATAACAAAAACCTATTGAGTGCTTGTATTGAGTGCTGTATTTAAAATGCATGGAGTAATTTTGATATTGTATAACTGTATTTCAGGGATGAACAAATCCCAGGAGCAAGGTAGCTAATACAGCTAGAAATGTACTGCTGGCCCTAATCACTTTTGGGTTGATGCCAATAAAATTTTTTTTTTTTACACCATTTAACACTTTTTTAAGGTGATGTGTAATAGTTTTACTTGCAATCTACTTTTTGTATTACAAGTGCACATAAGGAAGTGTTTAGTGTAAAGACAATTAACTTCCCTTAGGTCCCCCATACTTTCAAGATAATTTATAATCTATTAATTTTTTTAAATAATCCTTTAAAACTGTGCACCAGTTTACTTGGATATGGTCCTTGCAACATTCTTACAATGTTCACATTCACTGATAGAAGTCCTAAGCTCTTCAAATAGACAATGAATTTAACCAAAAACCTTTGAAAAATTTTAGAACTTTTAGGCCTTATCCACACTACGGACATTTAGCCAGCAATGGGATTCTGCTGCTCTGTTCAGACTACAGAATCGTAGCAGAGGAATTCTGCTGGTGGAAAGTTCATCCACTCAAAGAATAAATATGTTCAGTCTGAGTGGAATTCCAACGGCACTGCATGGCCGTCTATGGAGATGGTAATGCATTAATGGTCCTACCGCCTAAGTATTCAAGGGCACCTACTGCCAGCAGACATTAAACTAGCAGAATTCCAATGGCTGAATTTTTGCAGCGTGGACTAGGCCTTACTGTGCAATGAATAACCTTCTATTTTTTTGGTCCTCCACAGTGATCCACCATTTCTCGACCAAGGAACGTCGTGCTCTGGCTATTAAGGAGATGACTCGGATTTTAAAAGTCGGTGGACAAATGATGATATATGTTTGGGCAATGGAACAAAAAAGAAGAAAGTTTGAGAAGCAAGATTTACTAATACCTTGGAACATGCAGCCAAATACACAAAATCTCTCTCTCTCTTGGCAAACAGACCTCAAAACCATCCCCTTGAATCAGCACTTCAACAAGGTCCACACATTCACAAAGCAAAGGACTAAAAGTTTTTCAATTCTAGATAACCAGCCTTCACCATATCAGAATAAACTACAGTCATCCAAGTTCTTAGCACAATCCTTAGATTCGGGGCTGAATGAGACTCCTGACTCTGTGGCCAATGAACAATATAATGGAAGCATATTCCATAGATTGTATAATCTTTACATTGACATTAAGAGAGGTAGAAATACAAATTCTCCCAAGGCTTTGCATTTCTTTAAAACCTTTGTAGATTTTGTTCCACATAATGTGCAGAATCATGAGAACAATAGCAACACAGTTGGGGAACTGTTGAGATCACCAATCCCCAATCAGACTTTATGGAAGTCTCCAAATGTAGAACTTGGCAAGGGAATAATAGAAGATCTCAGGGTGGTTCCTCTGCCAGATCTGGGTTCTAAATACAGAGAATCGATTGATCAAAAAGTAACTTTTACTAAGAATTCTGTTGAACATAAGACTAAGAACCAAAGAGACAATCCTTTTATTAGCAGTAACAATGATCATGAGATGGTTTCATCACCGGTCCATCAGCTCCTGCAAGGTGTAAATAATAGCTGTCTACGTTACTATCACATATTTAAGCAGGGTGAGCTCGGTGACCTAATAGAACAATGCATTCCCGAGCTTCGTGTTGTGAAGACTTTTTTTGACCATTCCAACTGGTGCGTTATTGCCGAAAAGATTCAACTTTCAAAGGATTAATCTGCTGCTGACACACTGGTTGTATTAGCCTTCTCAATAATGTACTTTTATCTTCATGAAATTTTATTGTGTCATTTTATTGTGCAAAATGTAACATTGTATGCTTTAGCTTGATTGTATTTATGGATAATTTATTTGTTTTACTACTATTGTTTTTTTAGTTAATAAACCCCTATATCTGAGAACAACCAGTATGCTTGTGAATCTGGAAAAATATATGGGTATTAGTTAAACAGATCTCTAATCATTATGTCATGTACACTCATTCTGTAGAGCAGGTTTTATAGTATTTATACTGGTCACATATTGATTTGCGACAGGGAGATTGTATCAATACTGGATTATCTGGTTTCCAATGTCCTTAGCTGTACTACAAAAATGTTTTACAGAGACGTCACACAGCGCAGTAAAACTAACATGGAAACAACATTGCATCATAAACCTGAAATCTGCCAAAGGTGCCCATTCACATTAGGTAAATGTCTTCCAAACTTACAGCTTTTGGAAGGATCACACGACTGTGCCTAGCTTTTGTTCTAGTGGCAGATAAGCCACTGCTAGAAGTCTGTCAGCAGGTTATTCCCCTGTTCCCAGTAGGGAAAAAAGGAACATGCAGCTGAGTTAAAAATATGTGTATTGGGGGAACTGGGAGGAATAGCTGACAAGTGTTTGGCCAATAGCTATCTACAGTGTATAGGCACTGTAAAGAGGTACACAGGGGAACTATACTTAGCATTTATCCACAAGATAGGTGATAAGAGTCTGATCACAGGTGGGTGGGTCTGATGGGACCCCCCCCCCCCCCAACTTTCTCTGGAGCATACAGCAGCTGATAATTACTGGAAGGGTTAAGATTTTTATATGGAAGTAATTTAAAAATCAAAATTTTTATGGCACGTGTTGATTTAAAAAAAAAAAATAATTCCCCTCCGGAATACCCCTTTAATTGTAGCAGGAAATATTATTCCTTAGGCTGCTTTCACACTATGAGGTTCTCCCGTTAATATACGTACGTTTGAAACATAATTATTAACACACGTTAAACAACCCCGTTCAAGTCAATGGGTTTTTTCGTTTACCCTTTGTCACACATTATAGCCCGTCATGACTAACGTACGTCAGTTGTGACAGGAGAAATAACGTGACATGCATACATTTTTCGCACCTCACAAGAAACGGGTAAATTAACGTACGTTGTTTTTAACATTGAAGTCTATGGCCGACATACATTAGTAAATACACCCGTTATTATAACAGTGCTGAGGGACTACTACTACTCCCATCATGGAACTGACTTGTTTCCATGCTGGGAGTAGTAATTCCCCACTGCAGGAGTCTGTCGGTGGCTGGGGAGGCTACATTAGTGTTTGTACTACTACCCCCATCAAGGAACAGACTCTGTTCCATGATGGGGGTTGTAGTACAGGGGCTGAAGGATTGATCGCACTGGGTCTCACTTCTGACACCCGATGTGATCAGAAGTTATTAAGCAGGGGAGCGAGCGGCATGTTCCGCAACCCTGCGATCACAATGTATTTTTTACTTTCATTTTTAAATTCCCCGCGGGGATCTCTGAATGGTCGGTACTGAGGAGCCATTCAGGGATCCCCGCGGGGCTTTTAAAATGGACAATGTGAGGGGACATATGTATATTAAAAGGGTTGTGTGTGTGTGTGTGGGGGGCATAGAGCGCTATACATCTAGCCCCCGCCAGCGCATTAATAAAATTATGACCCCGCCACCGCATTAATAAAAATATGACCCCCGCCAGCGCGTTTATAAGTATATATCTATACCCCACACCAGCGCATACTGTGACTCCGCCAGCGCATTTGTCCTAATTTTCTATTGCAGCGCTATATGTGACAACCATACCTATCAGAACGTATTTAGCAGCCGTCCGGCCAGATGATCCTGATATACTATTCATTCATAGCACTGGCAGCTGTATATGTAAATAGATGTGCTGGGGGGGGGCAGACATATAGCGTTCTCTGCCCCCACAGCGCTTCTATATACATATGCAACTGCCGCTCTATGAATGAATAGTATATCGGTCAGGATCATCGGCCGAGCGGCTGCTGGATGCACTCCTGACATATATACTTGTCACATATAGCGCATTTGTGCAGCGCTATATATGACAAGTATATATGTCAGAAGAGCATCCAGCAGCCGCTCGGCTGATGATCCTGACCGATCTACTATTCATTCATAGCGCTAGCGGCTGCATATGTATATAGAAGCGCTGTGGGGGGCAGATAACTATATATGTCTGCCCCCCCAGCACATCTATATACATATACTGCTGCCGGCGCTATGAATGAATAGTATATCTATCAGGATCATCTGGCCGGGCGGCTGCTGAATACGTTCTGATAGGTATGGTTGTCACATATAGCGCTGCAATAGAAAATTAGGACAAATGCGCTGGTGGGGTCACATTATGCACTAGCGGGGGGTAAAGATAAATACTTATAAATGCGCATATTTTTATTAATGCACTGGCGGGGGCTAGATATATGCCGCTCTATGCCCCCGCCCCACACACAACACTTTTTTAATATACATATGTCCCCTCACATTGTCCATTTTAAAAACCCTGCAGGGATCCCTGAATGGCTCCTCAGTACCGGCCATTTAGGGATCCCCGCAGGGAATTTAAAAATGAAAGTAAAAAATACATTGTGATCGCAGGGTTGCGGAGCTTGCCACCCCTGCTTAATAACTTCAGATCGCATCGGGTGTCAGAAGTGAGACCCGGTGCAATCAATCCCTCAGCCCCTGTAATACATCCCCCATCATGAAACAGTCTGTTCCATGATGCAGGTAGTAGTACAAACACTAATGTAGCCTCCCCAGCTGTCTGCAGACTCCCACAGCGGGGGAATTACTACTCCTATCATGGAAACAAGTCTGTTACATGATGGGAGTAGTAGTAGTCCTGGCTGTGGGAGTCTGTAGGCAGAGGTGTAAAAACTTCCGTACATGACGGATGTTTTGTTAGCATCCGTTAATTCATCCGTTATTAAACGTCCGTTAATAATACATAATAACATACGTTTATTAAGGGGTGAACTTCATAGTGTGAAAGCAGCCTTAGAATAATGGAAAATTTGTGGTAAATTAGCTGAAGATTTCACATCAAATATTTACAACATATAACAGTACCTCACAACTGAAACATTGCACTTGAAAAAACATGAATGCAGCATGCTCATGTTAGACCATTGTTTTTCAACCTTGGTGCCTTCAGCTGTTTTAATACTAAGACTGCCAGCATGCCTTTGGTTGGGATTGTTTTTTCGTGACATATTCTACTTTATGATAGTGGTAAATTTTTGCCGATACTTGCATCATTTCAATTCCAAAATTTGATAGAAATGTTTTTGAAGCTCTCTGCTTATAAGGAAAATGGACATTCCATTCCTAAAGGGTTAACACATTCAGTAAGTGTGTTAACCCTTTAGGAGTTTCACAGGAATAGCAGCAAAGTGAAGGAGAAAATTCAAAATCTTCATTTTTTACACTCGCATGTTCTTGTAGACCCAGTTTTTGAATTTTTACAAGGGGTAAACGGAGAAAAATCCTCTGAAAATTTGTAACCCATGTGTATGTCAATTGTTTGGCGGGCGCAGTAGAGGGCTCAGAAGGGAAGAAGCGACAATGGGATTTTGGAGAGTGAATTTTTCTGAAATGGTTTTTGGGGGGCATGTCACATTTAGGAAGCCCCTATTGTGCCAGAACAGCAGAAAACCCCCCACATGGCATACCATTTTGGAAATTACACCCTTCAAGGCACGTAACAAGGGGTCCAGTGAGCCTTAACACCCCACAGGTGTTTGACGACTTTTCGTAAAAGTCAGATTTGTTAATAAAAATTAAAAAAAATTCACTAAATTGCAGTTTTTTCCGCCAAATTTACAATTTTTACAAAGGGTAATGGGAGAAAATGCCCCCCAAAATTTCTTACCCCATCTCTTTGGAGTATGGAAATACCCCATGTTAGGATGTAAAATGCTCTGCGGGCAAACTACAATGCTCAGAAGAGAAGGGGTCACATTTGGCTTTTGGAAAGCATATTTTGCTGGAATGGTTTTTGGGGGGCATGTCACATTTAGGAAGCCCCTATTGTGTCAGAACAGCAAAAAAAAAAAAAACACATGGCATACTATTTTGGAAACTACACCCCTCAAGGAACATAACAAGGGGTACAGTGAGCCTTAACACCTCACTGATGTTTGATGATGTTTTGTTAAAGCTGGATGTGTAAATAAAAAATTTTTTTTTTCACAAAAATGCAGTTTTTTCCCCAAATTTTAGATTTTTGGGGTAATAGGGGAAAATTACCCCCAAAATTTGTAACCCCATTTCTTCTGAGTATGGAAATACCCCATGTGTGGACGTCAAGTGCTCTGCTGGCACACTACAATGCTCAGAAGAGAAGGAGCGCCATTGAGCTTTTAGAGAGAGAATTTGTTTGGAATGGAAATCAGGGGCCATGTGCGTTTACAAAGCCTCCCTGCGGTGCCAGCACAGTGGACGGGGGGTCCACTGTGCTGGCACCGCGGGGAGGCTTTGTAAACGCCTGTGACCCCAATTTGGAAACAACACCCCTCACAGAATTTAATAAGGGGTGCAGTGAGCATTTACTCCCCACTGGCGTTTGACAGATCTTTGGAACAGTGGGCTGTGCAAATGAAAAATTACATTTTTTATTTTCACGGACCACTCTTCCAAAAATCTGTCAGACAACTGTGGGGCGTAAATGCTCACTGTACCCCTTATTACATTACATGAGGGGTGTAGTTTCCAAAATGGGGTCACATGTGGGGGTCCATTGTTCTGGCACTATGGGGGCTTTGTAAACACACGTGGCCTTCAATACCGGACAAATTTTCTCTCCAAAAGCCCAATGGCGCTCCTTCTCTTCTGAGCATTGTAGTTCGCCCGCAGAGCACTTTACATCCACACATGGGGTATGTTCTCACTCAGAAGAAATGGGGTTACAAATTTTGAGGGGCTTTTTTCCTACTTACCCTTAGGAAAATTTTCCAATCCAACTTTAATGAAAATTTATCAAACACCTGTGGGGTGTTAAGGCTCATTATACCCCTTGTTACGTTCCGTGAGAGGTGTAGTTTCATAAATGGGGTCACATGTGGGTATTTATTTTTTTGCATTTATGTCAGAACCACTGTAAAATAGGCCACCCCTGTGCAAATCACCATTTTAGGCCTCAAATGTACATAGTGCACTCTCAATTCTGAGCCTTGTTGTGCGCCCGCAGAGCATTTTAAGCCCACATATGGGGTATTTCCGTACTCAGGAGAAATTGCGTTACAAATTTTGGAGGTCTTTTTTTTCCTTTTATCACTTGTGAAAGTAAAAAGTATGGGGCAACACCAGCATGTTAGTGTAAAAAATGTTTTGAAGCTTGTGTAGCCCCCAAGTTTTCCTTTTCATAAGGGGTAAAAGGAGAAAAAGCCCCCCAAAATTTGTTGTGCAATTTCTCCCGAGTACGGAAATATCCCATATGTGGCCCTAAACTGTTTCCTCGAAATACAGGGCTCCGAAGTGAGAGAGTGCCATGCGCATTTGAGGACTACATTAGGGATTGCATAGGGGGGGACATAGGGGTATTCTATGCCAGTGATTCGCAAACAGGGTGCCTCCAGCTGTTGCTAAACTCCCAGCATGCCTGGACACTCAGTGGCTGTCCGGAAATTCTGGGAGTTGTTCTTTTGCAACAGCTGGAGGCTCCATTTTGGAAAAACTGTTGTACGATACGTTTTTCATTTTAATTGGGGGGGGGGGGATAGTGCAATGGGGTGTTGGAAAACCTTCAGTTAGGTTCTGTTACCCAACTCAGTATTTTCCAACCAGTGTGCCTCCAGCTGTTGCAAAACTACAACTCCCAGCATGTACTGATCGCCAAAGGGCATGCTGGGAGATGTAGTTATGCAACAGCGGGAGGTACGCAACTACGACTCCCAGCATGCCAAGACAGCTGTTGGCTGTTTGGGCATGCTGGGAGTTGTAGTTTTGCAACATCTGGAGGGCTACAGTTCATAGACCACTGTATAGTGGTCTCAAACTGTAGCCCTCCAGATGTTGCTAGGCAACTCATCGGCTTCCGTAGGATCCAGTGAGCCGCATCGCCGTCCTCTTCTGCCGTCGATCCCCGCTGCCGATCGCCGCCTACTGCCGGTTCTCGTCGGTTTCCCCGTTCTGCCCAGCCTATTGTGGGTGGGCAGAACGGGGAAACCAAAAGTTAAGCGCCCCCCCACCCCAATAGCAGGGATAAGAGGGGTGGGCACCCCTGCCACCTCACTCCTATCCCTTCAGGGGGATCGTGGGTGTCTTGGACAACCCCGATCCCCCTTACTTTCCGGTCACCATAGACCCGTATGACCCGGGATCGGCGCAAATCGCCAGTGTGAAAACACCAGCGATTTGGGGCGATCGCCGACATGGGGGGGGGGCATTTGCACGGGGTGCCTGCTGATTCGCCCGTGGTCCTTAACGGGTTGAAGGGGTATTTCATGAAAAAACTTTTTTTTTTTTTTTTTTTTATCTCATCTGGTCCCGGAAAGTTAAACAGATTTGTAAATTACTTCTATTAAAAAATCATAATCCTTTCAGTAGTTATCAGCTGCTGAAGTTGAGTTGTTCTTATCTTTCTGACAACAGTTCTCTCTGCTGACACCACTGCATGTCTCAGGTAATGTCTGAAACATTAGGTTTGCTATGGGGATTTGCTCCTACTCTGGACAGTTCCTGAGTCAAGCAGATGTGTCAGCAGAGAGCACTGTTGTCAGAAAGAAAAGAACAACTCAAATTCAGCAGCTGATAACTACTGGAAGGATTAAGATTTAGTAATTTACTTATCTGTTTAACTTTCTGAAGCCAGTTGACATATTTAAAAAAAAAAGTTTTTTCATGGATTACCCCTTTAATACCATAAAATTTCCCATTCACCCTGTTACACTGTGGAAATTGAGGATTCTGGACTTCATTGCTCTATTTGAGGACAGCGCAGGCCTGTGCATAACTAGTGGCAGACCACTGCTGCACTTGGAATATTCGCCCAGAATTTCCATGGGCAGATATTCCATAATGTAAATGCACCCTATGTTCACACGATTGAATTTCTGTGCAGAATTCTGTATTGGGATTCCGAACGGAGATTCACCAGCAGCAGAGTCTCATTGAGTTCAATGGGTTTTTGCTGCGCTGTTTACATAGCAGAATTTCCCAGCCAGAAACAACTGGAGCGGAAATGCATTGGTGTTTCTGAGCGTTCCTAGCACCAGCATGTTCTGCCAGTGCTCTGCTATCAGGGGAGTGTCCGCACACAGATTTTCCGCGTGGACAATCCCTTGTCTGTTTATAGCCATGTGAGTAATGCCATGGTATAAATGCTGCAGATTGTGATCATGTACAGTCTGCAGCAATTAACCCTAAACTCACCTATTTCCCTTATCTAACAAGATCTGCTGGAGTATGTATGATTTGTAGCAACTCTAAGAACTGTAAAAAACAAAAAAAAACACTACATATCAGTTGATACAAAAGTAATTTGTGACACAAATCTTTAGAATTAATCTATGTACTGTAAGGGTGCGTTCACACGGAGTAAATGAAGAGTAATTCACGCTGAAAAATTTACGGCCGGAAAAAATAAAAAACATTTTGCGTGAAATTCGTGGGAAATTCGTGCGCAATTCGCACGGAATTGTGCGCGGACATGGGGGAGAAAGAAGTGAAGGGTTTTTCAGCCATTTCCGTGCAAATTGCGTGTGAATTCTGCGCAAATTGCCCGCAAATTGCACGCGATAATGATGTCGGGCGGATTTTTTTTTTTACCATTGACTTCAATTGATTTCTGCTAGCGGATTCCGCTTGAAGAATGAACATGTTCTTTCTTCAAGCGGAACGGAATTCAGCGTCGGAATTCTGCTAGCAGAATTTCCGCAGTGTGAACAGGACAGCAGAAATAACATTAAAGTCAATGGGCAGAGGAGATGTGCATTAATTTGGAGCGGAGAATTCAATAGGAATTACTCGAGTAAATTCCTCTTGAATTACTCCGTGTGAACGCACCCTACCCCTCATCTGTATAATCATCAGGGTGTGACATCTGAATGTGATGTGTATACAAATATTTACAGGCATGTCAATAGAAAATGCTTAAACAATGACAAACATTGCTTATAATAATCTGGGCTCTTTGCAATAATTGTAAGAGCATACGGAACGAACCATGCAGAAAGTACAAGACATCTGCCTACTGTGAACACTGGCCTCATGCTATGTTCTCATGGTGCAGTTTATGATATGCAAAGAGAAGTATATAGTTCACATACAAAATAAAATATACGCAGTGGGACCAACCTGAATATCTGCAGAACATCTACATGTTTTATACGCTTTTGTTACTGCTTTTAGTTCCATGGGTTAAATTGATCGACAAAAACTGTGAAAAAGAGACCAATGGGTATGTGAGGAGTTTCATGACCTATATGATGGACTAAAAGAAAAAAATGCAGCATGAACATGGCCTAACTTTGTAGTGTTATACAATATAGGAAAGAATACAAATTCAGATTTCTTTTTTTCTTTCAATTAAACACAATGATACATTTAGAGTACTGCTGGTTTCCTGTGAACAGACAGCAGCACATTATTGACACACAAAAGCAGAAGGATGCAGAGAAATCACATCTGACAGTGAAATGAAGCTGCTGTCTTATTTTTAAGAGCAACTGGCAGAACTTTGAACGCAGCTATGGGCATAAAGGCATCAAAATCAGTCAGAGAAAAAAGGAAGTTTATACAACAGTTACTCTACCCATTATGCAGATTTAACCCTTTTAAGGATTTATCGAATAAATCATGGAATTAAAGGACATCTGTATTGCAACATAACTTATCTCCTATCACAAAGGATAGGGGATAAATTATAGATCGCGGGGGGTCCGAGCACTGGGGCCCCCCGTGATCTCCTGTACGGGGCCGCGGCAGTCTGCAGGAAGTGCAGTTTTGTCCCCAGCAGAAAGCCGCGACAGACACGCCCCCTCCATGTATTTCTATGGGGTACATGGAGGGGGCGTGTTGGCCGCTGCGTGCGGGGATGGAACGCCCCCTTTCCACCATACTGCTGCGGCCCCGTACAGGATATCGCGGGGGGCCCCAGTGCTCGGACCCCCCGTGATCTATAAGTTATCCCCAATATTGCACTCCAGATGTCCTTTAAATGATTGGCATTAACCCCTTAAGGACCAAGCCCATTTTAACCTTAAGGACCAGGCCAATTTTATTTTAGCGTTTTAGTTTTTTCTTCATCATCTTCTAAAATCCATAACTCTTTGATATTTCCATCTACAGACCCATATAAGGGCTTTTTTTTGCGTGACCAATTGTACTTTGTAATGACACCTATCATTTTACCGTAAAATGAACGGCGAACCCCCAAAAGTTTTTTAGGGAGGAAATTTAAATGAAAACCACAATTTTGCACATTTTGGAGGGTTTTGTATTCACACTGTACAATTTACGGTAAAAATTACATGTGTTCTTTATTCTGTGGGTCAATACGATTAAAATTATACCCATGGCTAGATACTTTTATATTTTAGTACCGCTTAAATAAAATCGAAAACTTTTTGTACAAAATCAGTGATCTAAAATCGCCCTTTTTTGACCACCTATAACTTTTTCATTTATCCGTATATAGTGCAGTATGGGGGCTCATTATTTGCGCCGTCATCTGTACTTTTTATTGATACCACATTTGCATATATAAAACTTTTAAATAATTTTTTATAAATTTTTTTTTACAAAATGTGACAAAAAAGCAGCATTTTTGGACTTTTTTTTTATTTTTTACGTTTACGCCATTCACCGTATGGGATCATTAACATTATATTTTGATAGTTTGGACATTTATGCATGCGGTGATACCAAATATGTTTATTTAAAAAAAATATACGCTTTTTGGGGTAAAAATGGGAAAACTGACAATTTTCATTTTTATTGGGGGAGGGGATTTTTCCTTTTTTTTTACTTTTTTTTTTTTTTTACATTTTTCAACTTTTACTTTACACTTTTTATGTCCCCATAGGGGACTATCTATAGCAATTCTTTGATTGCTAATACTGTTCAGTGCTATGCATAGGACATAGCACTGATCAGTATTATAGGTGCTCTTCTGCTCTGGTCTGCTCGATCTCTTCTGCTCTGGTCTGCGGGCGATCCAATCATCCATTTAAAGTATCGCACTGCCGCAGATGCCGTGATCTGTATTGACCACTGCATCTGAGGGGTTAATGGCGGACATCTGCACGATCGCGGATGCCGGCTATTACTGGCGGGTCCCCGGCTGCTGCTAGCAGCCGGAACCTGCCGTGTATGACGCGAGCACCGTTCCGATGCTCGCGGTCATACACAGGATGTAAATGTACGTCCTGGTGCGCGAAGTACCGCTAAACCAGGACATACATTTACGTCCGTGGTCGTTAAGGGGTTAATAGAAAATATAGGGCCAGGAATTACCCCAGGGTCGGTTGCTTTATTTCTGGCAGGGGGCTTATATTTCCAAGAACAAAAGGACTGGGAAATTAAAATTCATCATATCAAATCCTTACCTCCCCCAACATTACCTGTTGGAGGAGAATAAGGTGGTCCCCATCCACATTAGATGGTTGGTGGGTTCAGCAAACACATCTAATGTAGATGGCCATTTTAAAACGTTACTATCATTAAAGGAAATGTTGGAAATGTCAACAAGTTTAGATTGAGAAAGTAAGCAAAGGAAAAGAGGAAAAGCACAAAAAGGTGCACACCAATATCATCTGAACAATACTTTATTGTAAACATCACAAATTATAGCCTAACACAGTTAACACCACTTAAAATGAGGGGGGCAAACCTCATAGCCCCCCTCAGCCACAGAGGTGAACCCTAGTTACCCTGAGAGCAACCCCCCAAGGGACACCCGCCTGGTCTCAATAATACAATAAACACTCTCTCAAGACCCACAACCCCAATGCATAATATACCAATATAATATAGTAGCAAAATAGCAGCTGTATAATCATATGCTAATACAATAAAGTGCACAGTGAAGCGAGAGAATAAGAAAATACGTCACGCTTGTTACGTTATGCTCTCCGGTTGCACACGTTGGCCGTGATGGCATGGTCTCCTTACCTGTTGTAGCCCCAGTCCGTCACTCTCCGGGTGTTTCTCCTGCCTCCGCTTCTCGGCATAAAGGAACCTAACTATTACCAGCGGAGGAGAAGACCTACCTTGGGCCCCTACACAACCGCAGAAGGAGCTGGGAGGGTAATCCCGCAGTGTCTAGCCATGGTCCCCAGATCCACTCAAACTTAGCCATGGCATTTCTCTTCAAATATACCCCCCGTTCAAGTCTAATAATGGCATTCATCCTATTCAGGAACTCCTGCTGCGCCAGAGGGGCTGAGTGCGTCCAGTGTGATGCAATCAGTTTGCGCGCCTGGTACAAGATACGCTGGACACCCAAGAGGGAACTGCCATCCTCCTGAGTACCAGCTATGCACCCCAACACACAAGTAGCAGGAGTCAAGGGGACAGTCACTGAGTAGGCCCTAAGTATGATTGCCACTACACCCCTTCAAAACTCCTCCAACTCTCTGCACACCCAAAACATATGAAGGAGATCAGCATTATCAGCGGAGCATCAGGGACAGGAATCATCAGAACGCCAACCTATTTTAAAGAGAAATGCTGGTGTCCGGTAGACCCTATGTATAAGGAATAGTTGAGAGAGACGAAGAAGCTCACTCAAGGACAAGAGAGGTACAGTTTTCAGCAACTCACTCCACTGCTCATCAGAAATGGGTCCAACCTCCCCCACCCAACGATCCCTGACCGTCAGAGGAAAGGCGTCAAGATGTTTGTTTGTCGAGTAGCGTGCGGTATGCCATAGAGATAGCACCCCTCTGGGTACCCACCCTCCCCATATCCTGCAGCAGGCCATGCGAAGACAAGGTCAAAGGCGTCACCCTCCTCTGTTGATCGATATCATGGCGCAATTGTAAGTATTGATAAAAAGTCCTGTGTGGGAGAGCAAACCTAGTCTGCAGATCCAGAAAAGATAGAATAGAGTTATCACCCAGCACATCAGACAGAGTATGAACGCCAGCCTCTCTCCACGGTGAAAATCCCTCCAACTGAAAGATTTCCGGAAGGCGTGGATTCCTTCAGAGGGGAGTAAATGGGGTAAATCCCTGAACCTGCAATAGCGACATAACAGCTTCCCATAATCTCACCATTAACACCAGCGTAGGAGAACCGCGAATCGGACCCCCAGATGGGCCCACCTCAAGAGCCCCCAGGGGAGAAGAGAACCCAGTAATCCACTCCACCAATTTACCAGAGATTCCACAGCCATCAGCAACCCCCACCCCTTAAAATGCTGCAACAAAAAGTAAATATACGGGTTAGGTACAGCCAATCCCCCGTCCAATTTGCTGCGCTGAAGAGTCTCAAGTTTAATACGGGCACAACCCCTCTTCCAAATGAAAGATTGAAAAATTCTATTAATACGTTTGAAATATTCTGCGGGTATCCATATAGGTGAATTATGAAGGACATAGAGTAACTGGGGCATCAGTATCATCTTGATCAGGTTACAGCGCCCAACAACCGATAAGGGCAGACGGGACCATGCGTCAACCTTCCTCTGGAACCGAAGAAGGAGAGGCAATAGATTGTTGGTGATATAATCGTGAATGCGCGCCGTAACCTGAATTCCAAGGTATTTCAATCTGGATACCACCTGTAGTGGAGTGGGAGGTAACAAGGCAGCCGGGGGCGGAGAGGACAGAAATAGAACCACAGACTTGCCCCAGTTGATAGACAACCCTGAAAATCTGCCATAAGTTGCAATGATAGACATAATGTAATCTATGGAGGAAGCATAATTCTTAATATAAAGCAATAAATCATCAGCGTATAGCGAGACACGTTCCTCACCATCATGCCGCGGGAACCCTTCAATATCCGCCGAGGACCGCAACAGGGATGCCAGGGGCTCAATCGCTATGGCGAAGAGCAAGGGAGACAGGGGGCATCCCTGTCTTGTCCCCCGACCAAGGCCGAAGGCACCCGAAAGACGACCATTAGCCCTCACTCTGGCACTGGGACCCGAATAAACTAATTGCACCAGCACAGAAACTGGGAACCAAATCCCATTCTGCGCATGACGGCCCAAAGAAACTCCCACTCGACGCTGTCGAAAGCCTTCGCAGCGTCGAGTGAGATGACCGCTGCCCTCACGTTCCCCCCCCTCTAGCCTGAAGATTGAGATGTAATCTATGTAGATTATGGGAGGTAGATCTATGGGGCATAAACCCAGACTGATCTGGGTGGATCAAACCCGAAACAACCTGGGAAAGTCTATTCGCCAATGCACGGGCCAGCAATTTAACATCAGCCATCAGCAAAGATATCGGGTGATAGGAATCAGGGTACTTAGCATCCTTACCCGGTTTGGGTAGAACAACTATGTTCGCCTCCCTCATCGAGGGGGGCACTTCCCCAGACTCCAATGCACTCTCAAACACCTTCAGTAGCTGGGGACGCAAAACCTCACCATGCAATTTAAAAAACTCCCCGGGCAAGCCCCCCCCCCCCCCCCCCGGAACCTTCTCATTATCCAAGGACTGGAGCACCTGCTCCAGATCCTCAACCGTGAGGGGCGCATACAGAAAATCAGTCTGTTCTGGTGTGAGGGTGGGTAGAGAGACAGCAGCAAGATAATCGTTAAGGTAAGTAGAAGAGATAGAGGAGAGTCTGCTAGTGTACAGGTTTCTGTAATAGGAGTGGAGGCAGGATAAAATATCACCATCATCAGTCATGGAGGTCCCTGTCCCGTCCAACAGTTCTGTAATGTATGCAGGTCCCGACTGTGCCTGGACAATAGTGGCCAAGAGATGACCAGCACTCTCCCCATCCTGAAAGAAGGATTGTTTAGTAAAGTGCCTTTTGTTGTCAGCAACCTGAAGGAGGTGATCCCTCAGCAAGGTCTGCACCTTCCACCAGTGCGACTCATTCACAGTTGAAGGATCAGCAACATATGATGCCTCAGTCTCCAGTACCCTACTCTAATAGGAGACAGTAAGCTCTCTAGATTTGTTTTTATGTCAGCTAATACGTTGAATATATAGACCCCGAACATATGCTTTAAACGTTTCCCAAACTACAGGGGTGGGAGAAGACTCCGAGTTAAGGGTAAAAAAGTAAGTAATAGCCTGGTCCATGTCGCCCCCCCCCATCCACCAAACGTAACCAAAATGGGTGCAAGCGCCATAAAGGTGTAGTATGTCGGGAGGAGTCACCCCAAGACAACCTAAGATGTATTGGGGAGTGATCAGAAATACTTCTAGGCAAGTATTCCACATCCCTAGTAAGAGGCAACAGGGAACGGGTACCCAAGGCCAGGTCTATGCGGGACAGGGCCCTATGAGAACTAGTATAGCAGGAAAAATGACGAACAGTAGGATTACGAATTCTCCACAGGTCACAGATGCCCACCTCCCCCAGGAGATGAGCAAGGGGTGAAGAATCAGGAGCGGCAGCATTGGGCATAACCCGATGGCGGTCCAAACTGGGAGACAGAACAGTGTTAAAATCCTCCATGAGCAAGGTGGGCACCTGTGGCAGGGCAGAGAGAATAGAGAAAACCTTCCGGAGTACAGTGCTAGAATATGGAGGAGGAATATAGACAGCGACTATGATGAACTGCTCTCTAAAAGTAGTGCAATGTAAACATATGTACCGGCCCTCAGGATCTATGTGTGAGGAAAGGCAAGCAAATGGAACAGCTCTATGAACCAGTATAGAGACCCCTCTAGCGTGAGTGGAAAAGGTGGAGTGAAACGCCTGAGAAATCCAAGAGCGATGAAGTACACCTACGGTGTCTTGAGTGAGATGAGTCTCCATCAGGCAAAAAATGCCCGGATGAAAATCCCTCATCTGTTGAAAAATAGAACATCGCTTATTAGCATCCCCCAGACCTCTCACATTCCATGAAAGAAAGTGTACCTGGCTAGCCATTGGGACAAACATACATATATGTTACGCCGAGCGCTCCGGGTCCCCGCTCCTCCCCGGAGCGCTCACAGCGTTTCTCTCCCTCCAGCGCCCCGGTCAGACCCGCTGACCGGGAGCGCTGCATTGACATTGCCGGCGAGGATGCGATTCGCATAGCGGGACGCGCCCGCTCGCGAATCGCATCCCAAGTCACTTATCCGTCCCGGTCCCCGGCTGTCATGTGCTGGCGCGCGCGCCAGCTCTCTGAGATTTAAAGGGCCAGTGCACCAATGATTGGTGCCTGGCCCAATTAGCCTGATTAGCTTCCACCTGCTCCCTGGCTATATCACATCACTTCCCCTGCACTCCCTTGCCGGATATTGTTGCCTTGTGCCAGTGAAAGCGTTTAGTGTTGTCCAAGCCTGTGTTACCTGATCTCCTGCTATCCATATTGACTACGAACCTTGCCGCCTGCCCCGACCTTCTGCTAAGTCTGACCTTGCCTCTGCCTAGTCCTTCTGTCCCACGCCTTCTCAGCAGTCAGCGAGGTTGAGCCGTTGCTAGTGGATACGACCTGGTTGCTACCGCCGCAGCAAGACCATCCCGCTTTGCGGCGGGCTCTGGTGAACACCAGTAGCCACTTAGAACCGGTCCACTGGCACGGTCCACGCCAATCCCTCGCTGACACAGAGGATCCACCTCCAGCCTGCCGAATCTTGACAGTAGATCCGGCCATGGATCCCGCTGAGGTGCCGCTGCCAAGTCTCGCTGACCTTACCACGGTGGTCGCTCAGCAATCGCAGCAAATTGCCCAACAAGGACAGCAGCTGTCGCAGTTGACCGCCACGTTACAGCAACTTCTGCCTCTGCTACAGCAGCAACCATGTCCTCCGCCAGCTCCTGCACCTCCTCCGCAGCGAGTAGCCGCTCCTAGCCTCTGCTTGTCACTGCCGGACAAATTTGATGGGGACTCTAGACTCTGCCGTGGATTTTTGTCTCAATGTTCCCTGCATATGGAGATGTTGTCGGACCTGTTTCCTACAGAACGGTCTAAGGTGGCGTTCGTAGTGAGCCTTCTTTCAGGAAAGGCCTTGTCTTGGGCCACACCGCTCTGGGACCGCAATGATCCTGCCACAGCCACAGTCCAGTCCTTCTTCGCTGAAGTCCGTAGTGTCTTCGAGGAACCAGCCCGAGCTTCTTCTGCCGAGACTGCCCTGCTGAACCTGGTCCAGGGTAATTCTTCAGTAGGCGAGTACGCCATCCAATTTCGTACTCTCGCTTCCGAATTATCTTGGAATAACGAGGCTCTCTGCGCGACCTTTAAAAAAGGCCTATCCAGTAACATCAAGGATGTGCTGGCCGCACGAGAGATTCCTGCCAACCTGCAAGAACTTATCCATTTGGCCACCCACATTGACATGCGTTTTTCTGAGAGACACCAGGAGCTCCGCCAGGAAAAAGACTTAGATCTCTGGGCACCTCTCCCACAGTATCCTTTGCAGTCTACGCCTGTGCCTCCCGCCGAGGAGGGCATGCAAGTGGATCGGTCTCGCCTGACCCAGGAAGAGAGGAATCGCCGTAGGGAAGAAAATCTTTGTCTGTACTGTGCCAGTACCGAACATTTCTTGGTGGATTGCCCTATTCGTCCTCCACGTCTAGGAAACGCACGCACGCACCCAGCTCACGTGGGTGTGGCGTCTCTTGGTTCGAAGTCTGCTTCTCCACGTCTCACGGTGCCCGTGCGGATTTCTCCTTCTGCCAACTCCTCCCTCTCAGCCGTGGCCTGCTTGGACTCTGGTGCCTCTGGGAATTTTATTCTGGAGTCTTTGGTGAATAAGTTTTGCATCCCGGTGACCCGTCTCGTCAAGCCGCTCTACATTTCCGCGGTCAACGGAGTTAGATTGGATTGCACCGTGCGTTACCGCACAAAACCCCTCTTAATGTGCATTGGACCCCATCACGAAAAGATTGAATTTTTCGTCCTTCCCAACTGCACTTTTGAAGTCCTCCTCGGTCTGCCATGGCTCCAGCTTCATTCTCCCACCCTTGACTGGACCACCGGGGAGATCAAGAACTGGGACTCTTCTTGCCACAAGAAATGCCTCTCCCCCCCTCCCAGTCCCGTCAGGCAAGCCTCAGTGCCTCCTCCTACATCTGGTCTCCCCAAGGCTTATCAGGACTGTGACTTGCCTCCTCGTGGCCCCCGTCCTGGTGACACCCTGCCCCGTGCAAAGCTTCACCCTCTGCCCTCCCTCCCCATTCCGACTCCTGCTGTACTGCCGGCCTTTGAGGATACCCTACAGTCACTCCCGGTGTCCTCGTCCCGTGTGAAGCAGTTGCCGGACAAAGAAAGGGGGAGACCTAAGGGGGGGGGGGGTACTGTTACGCCGAGCGCTCCGGGTCCCCGCTCCTCCCCGGAGCGCTCACGGCGTTTCTCTCCCTGCAGCGCCCCGGTCAGACCCGCTGACCGGGAGCGCTGCATTGACATTGCCGGCGGGGATGCGATTCGCATAACGGGACGCGCCCGCTCGCGAATCGCATCCCAAGTCACTTACCCGTCCCGGTCCCCGGCTGTCATGTGCTGGCGCGCGCGGCTCCGCTCTCTAGGGCGCGCGCGCGCCAGCTCTCTGAGATTTAAAGGGTCAGTGCACCAATGATTGGTGCCTGGCCCAATTAGCCTGATTAGCTTCCACCTGCTCCCTGGCTATATCACATCACTTCCCCTGCACTCCCTTGCCGGATATTGTTGCCTTGTGCCAGTGAAAGCGTTTAGTGTTGTCCAAGCCTGTGTTACCTGATCTCCTGCTATCCATATTGACTACGAACCTTGCCGCCTGCCCCGACCTTGCCTCTGCCTAGTCCTTCTGTCCCACGCCTTCTCAGCAGTCAGCGAGGTTGAGCCGTTGCTAGTGGATACAACTTGGTTGCTACCGCCGCAGCAAGACCATCCCGCTTTGCGGCGGGCTCTGGTGAACACCAGTAGCCACTTAGAACCGGTCCACCGGCACGGTCCACGCCAATCCCTCGCTGACACAGAGGATCCACCTCCAGCCTGCCGAATCGTGACAATATATAAAGTCAACTCATGGCACCTCCCCAGATACACACGTATGGATATAAGAGATTGTACGGGAAAGCGGACACCAAGAGACTGCGCACTAAAAAAGAAAAAAGCAACATGAGCATTAAGCAACACAATAAACATCATATAACAAGCCATACATTGAAAAAGTAAAAATAAAGGAAAATAAGAGACATTGTCTCCAGCACGGGAGACCTTCGGGGGTCCATTATAATAGCGCCAGCATGGAGCACAAGGGCCATCATACCTGCAAAAGGGAAAGGTATACTAATGGCCAGTCCTGGTGATATAGGATATCAGGCAGTCCTCCAGAACAGGATAAAACACAGCATAAACTGAAAAACAGGGGGGGAGCACTATTAGTCTAACGCTCCAGAGGAGGCGGAATCGGATATGAGCACATAGTGCCCCCTGCCAGCAACATCCACGTGTCTCCAAAATCCACAAGTAGAGCAAATATATCAGCACATCAGGCGTTGTCAGGGTTCCTGTGGAGTCACGCTTCGTTAGAGTCCAGCCACTGTACAGCCAACTTGGGGGACTCGAACACATGGGTTGTCCCAAGCGCCGCCACACTCAATTTAGCCGGGTAAAGCATGGAATAAGCTATGTTCAGATCTCTGAGCACGCCGCTTCTGCACTTTGTTGGAAAAGTCAGGGAAGATGGAGACATGCGCACCATTGATGGTGAGGTCAGGATGGTCACGGGCAGCGCGTAATATAGTATCCCTGTCCTTGAAATGCAAAATTTTCATCAATACAGGGCGTGGGGGCACGGAAGGGCACCCTGTGGGCATGCTCAATGGCAAATAACGGAGATAGAGTGTCCTTCCCAAACTTTTCTGTAAGCTAGGTCTCAAAGAACTCAGCAGCAGACTTGCCCTCAGCGCGTTCAGGGACACCAATAAATCTCAGATTGTTCCGGCGGAGCCGGTTCTCCAAATCATCAGATTTTGCAATTAACAGGGAAACATTGTGGATCACACGGCCAAGGTCTCTTTGTACACCAGGGAACTTATCTTCCACCTCCCCCAATCTGTCTTCCAGGGCCGTAATTCTTTCATTTGTATGCCTTAAGTCCTATCGAATAAAGGAGACCTCTTCCTTAATGGAGCCAGTATCTGCCCCCAGAGCCAGAACCGCAGCATAGATATCCCTCATGGTGGGCTCAGCAGTAGGGGGGGGAGCGGGATGCCCTGCAGATGTTGTGGCCTGCGTCCCCGCTGCTACCCCACCACCTGGTAGAGGCAGCCTGTGAAGCAGTAGCACGGTCCTGTGCCCCCAAAACATCTTCCGAGGCATCTGAGGAGGCCTCCCAGTCCACGGCAGCAGCTTCCCCTGGATTGCGGCGTGCAGCAGAGGCTGTGCACGCGCGAAGCGCTCTAAGCATGCCGTGACATCTGATAAGGGAGGAGGCGCCATCTTGTGAGCGCGGCGTAACCAGGCCCGAGGCCGCGCTCTGCTTATTTTGTCCGATGCGGCCCATAATAGTGTCAGAAGGAGAGTCCGGTGCCAGCAGCAGACCACAGGAGGCAAGAGGAGAAAGGATGGACCCGAATCCAGGTGGCCACAGGATATTATCCAGGAGGTAAGTGCAGGAGCTCCGGAGCACACGTCCGCTCACATCGCCAGCTAGCCACGCCCCCGGTATTTTTCTGTCTAGTACACTTGCCTGGTGCGCACGCGCAGAAATGCGTCTGCTTTACAGTTATGCGCCTGTTTGCGATGGCGCATTGCGGTGCGAATATGTGAGTGACTGGCGTGCGCGGTTTACTGGATGCACCGGAACCATTTGTCTGCCCACTGATTATACTCATAGGTAACCACAAATGTATGACACCGGAACTGATTGAGTGTTCGTATTATGTATGTTGCTGATGATGTTTGTACCACACCTACCGACACTGAGGTAATGATGCTTATGTGTATAAAATGAAGATACGAGCATTACTTAGCCATTTGCCCCTGAGGAAGTCACTTGGAGTGACGGAACGGAGTGACGGTATGCATGGGGGTTGTGGGTTTTGAGGGAGTGTTTATTGTATTATGGAGACCAGGCATGTGTCCCTTGGGGTGAGCTCTCAGGTAACTGGGGTTCCCCTTTGTGGCTGAGGGGGCTATGAGGTTTGGCCCCCTCATTTTAAGTATTTTTAACTGTGTTAGGCTATTTTTTGTGATGTTTACAATAAAGTATTGTTCAGATGATATTGATGTGCACCTTTTTGTGCTTTTCCTATTTTCCTTTGCTTTCTTTCTGTATCTAAATCAGTAGCATTGGTACCACTCATAAGGCTTTATTTTGGTTGAGCCCACTACTTTCTAAGTGTAACAAGTTTAGATTGGTCAAAAAGGTGTACTAGCACCATATTTATCACATGCCCTGCACCATTTAATACATTTGGTGCATGTACACTCCAACAACACCACCAATATCTGTGTATAACATCAGTGCACCTACACAGACTTTAATAAATGTCCCCCATCCTCTCTGCTTGGTAAAGAGGGTGATAACAGGAAGAAAAGTTATCTTTTCTTCCTGTGCAGCATCTTGTATTCCAGATGCTGCACAGGAATACAGATGACCATATCACACGTAGTTCTTCGTTGACTGCTTTTTGCTCTGTTACCTTAAAGCGTTACTATCCTTATAGAAACTTTCAACATCTCTAAAGTTTGAATGGTCTGGATCTCAACTTTAAGCATGTTCAACGTTTTTATAAGGTTAGTAATGCTTAAAATGGGCACTGACAGATCCAAAAACTTTTTTTATTTGTTGTTACTGATGAAAATTAAAGACCTTTTGTAATATGATTATTTACAAAATGTTTAATATTTAATAAAGAAAACGGCTCCTGAAAATCCCACCATGAGGGGTCCCTGTACCTACTGAGACACTAACCAGTGACTTATGGACAGGAGAAGATTCATGGACAAGGCTGCATGAGAAGACACACCAATCACCTCCCACCACCACAAGGGGCACACCCCCTTCCCCTGAGAGGATTTCTAACACTGTGAGCTAATGAAAAGAGGTATTTTTTATAATAAATATAGGTTTAGAAGGCATAGAAATGTACATGGTCAGGATTACGTACTGAGTAAAAAAAAATTTTTTTGTGGCATCTCACAAGTACACTTTGAGGTAAGAGAGCAAAAAGACAGCAAGAACAAATAACTGAGTGAAATATGGTCATCCGTATTCCCATGCAGCTTCTGGTGATAAGTGAACTTTTCTTCCTGTTATCACCCTTTTTACAAAGCAGAGAGGAAGGGGGACATTTATCAAAGTCAGTGTAGGTGCACTGTTGTTATACACAAGTTTTGATGGTGTAGTTTGAGTGTACATGCACCAAATGTATTAAATGGTGCAGGGCACATGACAAATATGGTAACAGTACCGTTTTGTTTGAAATTTCACTTTAGAACACCACTTTGTACGATTTCTTCTCTATGACTTTTGTGCAAATTAAGATGCCGCCTACAGAGTTTTGTACGCCAGGTCTGGGCTGGTGTACAGTATGTCTGTAGAGTATTTGAGGGCATTAAAGGGGTACTCCAGTGATTTTTTTAAATCAACTGGTGCCAGAAAATTAAACAGATTTGTAAATTACTTCTATTTAAAAATCTTAATCCTTCCAGTACTTATCGGCTGCTGTATGCTCCAGAGGAAGTTCTTTTCTTTTTGAATTTCTTTTTAGTCTGATTATAGTGCTTTCTGCTGACACTTCTGTCCATGTCAGAAACTGTCCAGAGCAGGAGAGGTTTGCTATGGAGATTTGTTCCTGCTCTGGACAGTTCCTGACATGGACAAAGGTGTCAGCAGAAAGCACTGTGGTCAGACAGAAAAGAAATTCAAAAAGAAATTAACTTCCTCTGTAGTATACAGCAGCTGATTAGTACTGGAAAGGTTAAGATTTGTTAATAGAAGTACTCCTTTAAGACAAATCTGTGACTTTTCTTCACCAAAAAAAAAAGCTTTTAACATGTTGATAAATTCCCTCGATGGGTGAAAGCACACAATCCAGCAGCATTGCAGTTGGCCATATGAAGTAACTTCATAGTGGTTGGGAAACAAAAGGGGTCTTATTTTTTCTTTTTAGGCTAGGTTTCCACTTGTTTTTATTTCTGGCAGTTTTTGGAGATCTGCCACTGCAGTTTTTGAGCCAAAGCCAGAAGTGTATTCAAAAGGAATGGGAAATATAATGGAAGGACTTATACTTCTCCTCCCTTATGGATCCACTTCTGACTTTGGCTCAAAAACTGCAGTGGCAGTTTTCCAAAAACTGCCAGAAAAAAAAAACAAGTGGAAACCTAGCCTAATGAAGATATGATCACCCCTTACAATTGACTCTGGACATTTGTCAAGTGATTTATGCTGTTTACTGGAATCTGTGTCAAAGATACATTGACAACAAAAAAATAAAGCACCAAGAAGAATTATTTAAACTATGTGTGAATGTAATGATATATTTAAGTGATTACAATATTAAAGCAAAAGGATATGTTTATTGGAGGAAATCTATACAACTGAAATAGGCTCTAGTACAGTAACCCCCCGACATGCGATGGCCCCGACATATGATAAAATCGACATACAATGGCCTCTCAGAGGCCCACGCATGTCGATGTCAGCATCGATATACGATGCTTTTATATGTCGGGGCCATCGCATTAACTGCTATCCGACAGCGCAAAATGCTTAAGCTGCTGTCGGATAGCAGTTTAAGCATTCCGGACAGGTTCGCTTACCTATCCCCGCTGCTCCGGGTCCACTTTGGGATCCTCCGGCGTCTTCTGTATCTTCTCCAGGGTCTTGGCCTCGCTTTCCGGTGTCTTTATTACGTCACTACGCACGTCGTGCCGGCGCAGCAGCGTAAAAACGTCATCAGAAAGCGAGGCCCGGACCCTGCAAAAGATGCGGAAGAAGCCGGAGGATCCCGAAGAAGACACCGGAGCAGCATCGGGAGCCCCTGGGACAGCATCGGGAGCAGTGAGGATGCGGTCCGGAGCTGCGGGCACAGGTGAGTATAACTTCCTATACTTTACATTGCACGGATCCCTCAACATACGATGGATTCGACAAACGATGGGTCGTTTGGAACGAATTATCAACGTATGTTGAGGGACCACTGTACTGTTATGTTTTTAGACAGAATATAGGATACGACTGGGCATGGAGGCATAAAGGTTTTGTATGGCATCCTGTATTGCCAACAGATGATGCATCTAGGCCTGTAGATCCTGCTCATAGGTTGCCAAACCTGGCTCATTTTGTGATAAAGTTGGCATATACATTCCTGAGAAACACTTTTCGTGTATGAGTGAGCATTATCCCTGCTGAAAAATTCCATTTGGAAGCCATGAAAGACTGTAGGATGTTAGAGTCTGTTAGTGTCTCTAGTATCACTACTAAGGGTAACTGACTGTCGTATGCAATGGCTCTCCAGGGTTTGGGGTACTGTGTCACTCCACAGCAAAGCCAGGATTCACTATGAGGCTTACAGTCTTTGGATCCCTAACAAGCTGCATTAGTTGCTAAAGATATGCTTCAAGTTGTCTGGCCACCGGATCATTCCCCCTGTGGGCTTGGTGTCATGGAGGCAGTGGTCGCCACTCGGTGCTATGCCAGTGTTAGGTTAGGGACCCACTCTGACTAGGTGGCCTTAACGTGGCGAGAGGGCTTGTACTTTTTGATCCAAATGTACACTAACAACCTGATAGTTTTTGAAATTGTGCTGAGCAAGTAGATCAAAATACAAATTGTGGATGTGGAGCTATGTATCTGTTTCTCTAATTTTGTTTTATAAACAGAATCTATTTCTAAACCAGGGCTTAGTGTTAGCCCCAAAAACAGCTAGTGATAACCTCCAAATATTACCCTGAGTCGGTAACAACAGGCCCAGAGGATCAAAAATGGTCCTCTTCCACCCTTGTAATGTCAGACTGTTATTGCTTGGTTGATATCTCGCTGAGAATAAAGAGACTAGGAATCCTATGCATGTTTTTTTTTTTGGTGGGCAAGGACCATTGTTACTGGCCCTCGCTAGCCTAAATAATGTCAGCCTGTTACTGCCTAGTCTCAGGAGCACCATTTTTGAGGCTCAGGGCCTGTTGGTACCAGCTCTTCTTAGTACCCCTGTGGCGGTGGGTACAGGGGTAATATTTGGGGGATTAGTGGTAATGAAATCAGTTTATGAAACAGCTTCCACTGCTAAGCCTGAAAATTTAAATTATAAAAAAAAGTAGTTGAGAAAATAATATAAAAAAAACAAAAAACTCCTCCACAGCCCTCGTTAACCATTTTATTGAAATTTAAAAAAGCTAGTCAGATGTATTCTACGGAATCTGGAGTGGTCTTATGCATACACAGATCTGAAAAGAGAAGAAAAGTTTAAAACGCCAATAATGCAGTGTCTTCCTAAAGAGGGAGCTTCCGACTGTTGCAAAATTACAACTCCCAACATGCCTGGACAGCCAAAGGCTGTTGTAGCAACAGCTTGAGTCTCCCTGTTTGGAAAGACACTGTCAAAGGGTCTATTCATATTATACAAGACTAATCACCCCACGTTCCCGGGCTGTAGCTTTGCCTCCATTAGGGGGCGGTGCTACACTGAAGCAGCAGCCGGGAGGTAAGTGGTAGTCGTCTTCTTTATTCTGTATACCCAGCTATCTATAGATAGCTGGATATACTGTATAGTCCCAAAGGCTTAACCAGTACTGCTCTGCAGTGCTGGTTATCTCTTTGCTTGCTGGGCCAGCACTCAGCAAAGCAAAAGGTATACACATCGCTGGTTTACTGTAAATTCTTGCTGGGAAGAAGGCATGCGAGGTATATCTACTACTTAGCATCAGCTGTGCTCCTGACTGTATTGCCACGGGTGGGACAGTATTCAGCACAGCCTTGCAGCACTGGATACTATATGGAAGAGAAGGGAAGTAGAGATGCTATGCATCCCTACCTCCTTCTGCTGCTGAAAGAAGGAATTATTACTTATCAATAATTTGGTTTTCTTCAATCTTCACAACAGCACCACATGAGATTGCCCCCATTCATCCTATAGGAACAAGAAGCACAGAAGAGGTTAAAAAGGCCCCTCCCCGGATAACCCCTGAGTGTTTATAAATTACTTAAGAAGCATAGCTAGAAACCATATACAATTTAAGGGAGGGATTAAAAAGGTTGCTGTTGTGATGATTCAAGAAAACCGAATTATCGGTAAGTCATAATTCCATCTTTTCTAATCATCCCAACAGCACCACATGAGACATATCAGATGAATGATGTCTAGGGAGGGACAACAGCTTGTTGCACTTAACGTCCGAAGGCCAATTCTTGAGTCAAAGCCACATTAGGCTTGTAATGTTTGATTAAGGTGTGAGGAGTGGACCAGGTCTCTGCTCTACATATCTGCTCTAAGGACGCTGTGATTTTTTCAGCCCAAGAGACCACCATGGCTCTAGTAGAATGAGCCCTAAGATGATTTGGAACTGGTTTACCTGCTGTCCTGTAACCTTTTAGTAGCTTTTTTTGCCCTTATTTGGGCCCTGAAACTGAACAAAAAGGTTAGAGTCTTTACTCCATTCTTTGGTGATCTGAAGATAGTGAAGAATAGTCCTCCTCACATGTAAAGTATGAAACATTTTCTCTTTTTCATGCTTTGGAGATTGGCAAAAGGTAGGAAGAATAATGTCCTGTGATGTATGAAAACGTGTTACCACTTTGGGTAAAAAAAAGCCGGGTCCAGTTTGGGAATGATTCTGTCATCCAAAATTGTCGGGTAAGGTTCGTTTACTGATAAAGCTTGAAGTTCACTTACACGCCTGGCTGTTATGGCCACCAAGAACACCGCCTTCCAGGTAAGTTTGATAGAGGTACTTTGAAGAGTTGAAGAGATAGTTCTGACAAGACTAAATTCAAATCCCATGGAGTAGAAAGATTAGTAACCCTAGGTCTAATTCTGGAAATGGCAGAGAAGAAACACTTGATCCATTTATGATCAGCAATGCAGGTGTCAAAAAAGCATCCTAATGCTGATGTCTGTACCTTTAAAGGCACTAAGGGATAGACCCTTAATGAAACCTTTGTGCAAAAAAATCAGAAAATGTCTGAGATGAGCCACACCAGGATACAAACTTTCTTCAGTACTTCCAATAAATTGCTAAAGTGGAAGATTTTTTTTACTCATCAACAGAATGTCTGACTTTTTGAGAAAGTCCCTTTTGGCTTAGAATTGACCTTTCAAAAGCCACACCGTCAGTTGTAGATTCTGTAATTCCTTGTAAAGGAGAGGGCCCTGAGAGAGATCATCAGGGAGTAGAAAGGGATGGTCTATTGAAAGTTGATGATGAAGAGTGAACCATCCTTTTTGGCCAATTTGGACAAATGAAAATTATCTGCGATTTTCCTTGACTGATTTTTTGCAGAACCCACGATATTAGTGGAAATGGAGGAAAGGCATATGCTATCTTGAATGTCCATTCTTTCTGCAAGGCATCCACCGTCTGGAAAAAATCCTTCGGATGAAGAGAAAAGAAACGGCTCACTTTCTGATTTTTTTTTTCTGCTGGCAAATAGATCCACTTCTGGACAACCCCATTTTGATACCAGGCGATCGAAGATTTGGGAATTTAATTCCCATTCTCCCGGATCTATCCAGTGTCTGCTTAGTCTACATGAATGTTCTCGGTCCCTTTCAAGTAAACAGCAGTAATAGACAATATCTGGTCCTCCGCCCAGGTAAAAAAAACTTCTTTGCTAGGTCCTGAAGGGGATTGTGTCTTGTTCCCCCGTTTATTCACGAAGGCCACTGTGGTGATGTTGTCTGAATAGATTTTCACATTGTGTCTCCGAATGAGGTTCTCTGCCACCTTCAATGCCATAAGAACTGCTTTTAGTTCTTTGTAAAGTGATGATTGAAGACGGGTCTTTTCCGACCAGATCCCCTGAAACGAGTGACTGCTCACCTGGGCACCTCAGCCTTTCAGACTGGCATCTGTAGTGATGGAGATCATCAGGGATCATCACTTGCCCTATTCCCCTGGCTCAGGGAGTGGCAGATTAGGGACAACAGGCAGGGCATGGAACCTATAATGCCCTAGGCGGAGTTTACATCCTAATAAGGACGGCCCCGCTCTGAAACCTAGCCTGCTCTTGCTAGATGTCCCTACGAGAACTAGCTCACTGACTAATTGTTTATGCTGACTCTCTCAATTTGGGCCAGACCCTATGCATACTCTTGATACTGTAGTATGTGCATAAGTAGTGAGTCCCCCATGAGATGAATAGCAATGTCTAGGTGAGGATAATTATTTACCATATGGTGTGGACATTCACGATTATTCTCAGTACATATGTATAGAGTGATTATTAATATAGTCGCAGATAAATGTGAGCCATCCTGCATAAATCAATAGACACAAAGATTATGGCACCTGATAATGTACCATAACATTGATTATAACCTGTCAATACATATAGTGACCAAATAAGTTTTAGTAGCCAAGCTGCTCATTGGCTACATATAGCCCAACATCAAAGATCTTACTTAGTGCACAGCAGGTAGATATACATAGGATATGCTCAAATCACACATATATCACCTGTCGGTTAATGCGTGTTTTTAAAGTATAGAGATATAGCTATCATATATACCCCAAGAACCGGGGTCCTACTGATCACACCAAAAATTAAACAAAGGTGGGACAGGTTTTAAGATCACATTAATGCCGTATACAGGGTGATACTTATTCTATCAGATGAGAAGATGTAGCCGTCTCAATGCGTTTCCTCGCTTAAGTCGTCATGAGACGGATAGAAGCATGATGCCATGAGCACGCCATGGTCTTAAAAGATGGTCAGGATGGTTATGCGGCTGACGAGAACAGGTGGGGGCCGATTTAATTACCTGGTGGAACGCACACACCAGTTGCTTATTCGTCACCTTTGCCCCGCATTATATCATAATATCGGAAGTGGAGTAATATCCGTCACTTCTGGTAGCAATGTAAACAAAGAACAGTGTATGCCGAGATGCCAGAAGTGACGTATTAAGTGTCACCATCAGTCATCGGTTGCTAGGTAGCGCCTGTCACAACATAAACAGCTGGGAGGAGTCTACTGTAGTGGACGCCGATGCGGTAAGGCATCTGGGGCATATAGGATTGATAATTTATACTCCTAGATGCAAATATACTACATTGGGGATAACAAGCATTGCTATGGTCGGCAGATATTACATTCAGATATGTTACGCCGAGCGCTCCGGGTCCCCGCTCCTCCCCGGAGCGCTCGCAACATCCTCGCAATTGCAGCGCCCCGGTCAGACCTGCTGACCGGGTGCGCTGCAATACCTCTCTCATCCGGGATGCGATTCGCGATGCGGGAGGCGCCCGCTCGCGATGCGCATCCCGGCTCCCGTACCTGACTCGCTCTCCGTCGGTCTTGTCCCGGCGCGCGCGGCCCCGCTCCTTAGGGCGCGAAAGCGCCGAGTCTCTGCAATTTAAAGGGCCACTGCGCCACTGATTGGCGCAGTTGGCTTAATTAGTGTGTTCACCTGTGCACTCCCTATTTATACCTCACTTCCCCTGGTGAATACCAGTAGCAACTTAGAACCGGTCCACCAGCACGGTCCACGCCAATCCCTCTCTGGCACAGAGGATCCACCTCCTGCCAGCCGAAGCGTGACAGTAGATCCGGCCATGGATCCCGCTGAAGTCCCACTGCCAGTTGTCGCCGACCTCACCACGGTGGTCGCCCAGCAGTCGCAACAGATAGCGCAACAAGGCCACCAGCTGTCTCAACTGACCGTGATGCTACAGCAGCTACTACCACAGCTTCAGCAATCTTCTCCTCCGCCAGCTCCTGCACCTCCTCCGCAGCGAGTGGCCGATTCCGGCCTACGATTATCCTTGCCGGATAAATTTGATGGGGACTCTAAGTTTTGCCGTGGCTTTCTTTCGCAATGTTCCCTGCACTTGGAGATGATGTCGGACCAGTTTCCTACTGAAAGGTCTAAGGTGGCTTTCGTAGTCAGCCTTTTGTCTGGGAAAGCTCTGTCATGGGCCACACCGCTCTGGGACCGCAATGACCCCGTCACTGCCTCTGTACACTCCTTCTTCACGGAGATTCGAAGTGTCTTTGAGGAACCTGCCCGAGCCTCTTCTGCTGAGACTGCCCTGCTGAACCTGGTCCAGGGTAATTCTTCTGTTGGCGAGTACGCCATCCAATTCCGTACTCTTGCCTCCAAATTATCCTGGAATAATGAGGCCCTCTGCGCGACCTTTAAAAAAGGCCTATCCAGCAACATTAAAGATGTTCTGGCCGCACGAGAAATTCCTGCTAACCTGCATGAACTTATTCATCTGGCCACCCGCATTGACATGCGTTTTTCCGAAAGGCGTCAGGAGCTCCGCCAGGATATGGACTTTGTTCGCACGAGGCGTTTTTTCTCCCCGGCTCCTCTCTCCTCTGGTCCTCTGCAATCCGTTCCTGTGCCTCCCGCCGTGGAGGCTATGCAAGTTGACCGGTCTCGCTTGACACCTCAAGAGAGGACACGACGCCGCATGGAGAATCTGTGCCTGTATTGTGCCGGTACCGAACACTTCTTGAAGGATTGTCCTATCCGTCCTCCCCGCCTGGAAAGACGTACGCTGACTCCGCACAAAGGTGAGACAGTTCTTGATGTCAACTCTGCTTCTCCACGCCTTAGTGTGCCTGTGCGGATATCTTCCTCTACCTTCTCCTTCTCTACTATGGCCTTCTTGGATTCCGGATCTGCAGGAAATTTTATTTTGGCCTCTCTCATCAACAGGTTCAACATCCCGGTGACCAGTCTCGCCAGACCCTTCTACATCAATTCTGTTAACAATGAAAGATTGGACTGTACCGTGCGTTACCGCACTGAACCTCTCCTAATGTGCATCGGACCTCATCACGAAAAAATTTAGTTTTTGGTCCTCTCCAACTGCACTTCCGAAATTCTTCTTGGATTACCGTGGCTTCAACGCCATTCCCCAACCCTTGATTGGTCCACAGGAGAAATCAAGTGCTGGGGTACTTCTTGTTTCAAGGACTGTCTTAAACCGGTTCCCAGTACTCCCTGCCGTGACCCTGTGGTTCCCCCTGTAACCGATCTTCCTAAGGCTTATATGGATTATGCTGACGTGTTTTGCAAAAAGCAAGCTGAGACTTTACCTCCTCACAGGCCTTATGACTGTCCTATTGACCTCCTCCCGGGTACTACTCCACCCCGGGGCAGAATTTATCCTCTGTCTGCTCCAGAGACTCTTGCCATGTCTGAATACATCCAGGAAAATTTAAAAAAGGGGTTTATCCGCAAATCCTCCTCTCCTGCTGGAGCTGGATTTTTTTTTGTGTCCAAAAAAGATGGCTCCCTACGTCCTTGCATTGATTACCGCGGACTTAATAAAATCACGGTAAAGAACCGCTACCCCCTACCTCTTATCTCGGAACTCTTTGATCGCCTACATGGTGCCCACATCTTTACCAAACTGGACTTAAGAGGTGCTTATAATCTCATCCGCATCAGGGAGGGGGACGAATGGAAGACTGCATTTAACACCAGAGATGGACACTTTGAGTATCTGGTCATGCCCTTTGGCCTGTGCAACGCCCCTGCCGTCTTCCAAGACTTTGTTAATGAAATTTTTCGTGATCTCTTATATTCCTGTGTTGTGGTTTATCTGGACGATATTCTGATTTTTTCTGCCAACTTAGAAGAACACCGCCAGCATGTCCGCATGGTTCTTCAGAGACTTCGAGACAATCAACTTTATGCCAAAATGGAGAAATGTCTGTTTGAATGTCAATCTCTTCCTTTCCTAGGATACTTGGTCTCTGGCCAGGGATTACAAATGGACCCAGATAAACTCTCTGCCGTCTTAGATTGGCCACGCCCCTCCGGACTCCGTGCTATCCAACGTTTTTTAGGGTTCGCCAATTATTACAGACAATTTATTCCACACTTTTCCACTATTGTGGCTCCTATCGTGGCTTTAACCAAGAAAAAGGCCAATCCCAAGTCCTGGTCTCCCCAAGCGGAAGACGCATTTAAACGTCTCAAGTCTGCCTTTTCTTCTGCTCCCGTGCTCTCCAGACCTGACCCATCTAAACCCTTCCTATTGGAGGTAGATGCTTCCTCAGTGGGAGCTGCTCCATCGGGGATCGAGAACTACTGGCCATTAAATTGGCGCTTGAGGAATGGAGGCATCTGCTGGAGGGATCAAAATTTCCAGTTATCATATACACCGATCACAAGAATCTCTCCTATCTCCAGTCTGCCCAACGGCTGAACCCTCGCCAGGCCAGGTGGTCGTTGTTCTTTGCCCGTTTTAACTTTGAAATTCATTTTCGTCCTGCCGACAAGAACATTAGGGCCGATGCCCTCTCTCGTTCCTCGGATGCCTCGGAAGTAGAGGTCTCTCCGCAACACATCATTCCTCCTGACTGTCTGATCTCCACTTCTCCAGCCTCCATCAGGCAAACTCCTCCAGGGAAGACCTTCGTTTCTCCACGCCAACGTCTCGGGATTCTCAAATGGGGACACTCCTCCCACCTCGCAGGCCATGCGGGCATCAAAAAATCCTTGCAACTCATCTCTCGTTTCTATTGGTGGCCGACTCTGGAGACGGATGTTGTTGATTTTGTGCGGGCCTGTACTGTCTGTGCCCGGGATAAGACTCCTCGCCAGAAGCCTGCTGGTCTCCTTCATCCTCTGCCTGTCCCCGAACAGCCTTGGTCACTGATTGGTATGGACTTTATTACAGACTTACCCCCATCCCGTGGCAACACTGTTGTTTGGGTGGTCGTTGATCGATTTTCCAAGATGGCACATTTTATTCCTCTTCCTGGTCTTCCTTCAGCGCCTCAGTTGGCAAAACAATTTTTTGTACACATTTTTCGTCTTCACAGTTTGCCCACGCAGATCGTCTCGGATAGAGGCGTCCAATTCGTGTCTAAATTCTGGAGGGCCCTCTGTAAACAGCTCAAGATTAAATTAAACTTCTCTTCTTCTTATCATCCCCAATCCAATGGGCAAGTAGAAAGAATTAACCAGGTCCTGGGTGACTATTTACGGCATTTTGTTTCCTCCCGCCAGGATGACTGGGTAGATCTTCTACCATGGGCCGAATTCTCATACAACTTTAGAGTCTCAGATTCTTCTGCTAAGTCCCCATTTTTCGTGGTGTACGGCCGTCACCCTCTTCCCCCCCTCCCTACTCCCTTGCCCTCTGGTTTGCCCGCTGTGGATGAAGTGACTCGTGATCTTTCCCCCATATGGAAAGAGACCCAAAATTCTCTTTTACAGGCTTCATCCCGCATGAAAAGGTTTGCCGATAAGAAAAGAAGAACTCCCCCCATTTTTGCTCCCGGAGACAAGGTATGGCTCTCCGCTAAATATGTCCGCTTTCGTGTCCCCAGTTACAAACTGGGACCACGCTATCTTGGTCCTTTCAAAGTCTTGTGCCAGATTAACCCTGTCTCTTACAAACTCCTTCTTCCTCCTTCTCTTCGTATTCCCAATGCCTTCCATGTCTCTCTCCTTAAACCACTCATCATTAACCGCTTCTCTCCCAAACTTGTTTCTCCCACTCCTGTTTCCGGTTCTTCTGACGTCTTCTCCGTGAAGGAGATTCTGGCCTCCAAGACGGTCAGAGGGAAAAAAAATTTCTTGGTGGATTGGGAGGGCTGTGGCCCAGAAGAGAGATCCTGGGAACCTGAGGACAACATCCTAGACAAAAGTCTTGTCCTCAGGTTCTCAGGCTCCAAGAAGAGGGGGAGACCCAAGGGGGGGGGTACTGTTACGCCGAGCGCTCCGGGTCCCCGCTCCTCCCCGGAGCGCTCGCAACATCCTCGCAATTGCAGCGCCCCGGTCAGACCTGCTGACCGGGTGCGCTGCAATACCTCTCTCAGCCGGGATGCGATTCGCGATGCGGGAGGCGCCCGCTCGCGATGCGCATCCCGGCTCCCGTATCTGACTCGCTCTCCGTCGGTCTTGTCCCGGCGCGCGCGGCCCCGCTCCTTAGGGCGCACGCGCGCCGGGTCTCTGCAATTTAAAGGGCCACTGCGCCACTGATTGGCGCAGTTGGCTTAATTAGTGTGTTCACCTGTGCACTCCCTATTTATACCTCACTTCCCCTGCACTCCCTCGCCGGATCTTGTTGCCATTGTGCCAGTGAAAGCGTTTCCTTGTGTGTTCCTAGCCTGTGTTCCAGACCTCCTGCCGTTGCCCCTGACTACGATCCTTGCTGCCTGCCCCGACCTTCTGCTACGTCCGACCTTGCTCTTGTCTACTCCCTTGTACCGCGCCTATCTTCAGCAGTCAGAGAGGTTGAGCCGTTGCTGGTGGATACGACCTGGTTGCTACCGCCGCTGCAAGACCATCCCGCTTTGCGGCGGGCTCTGGTGAATACCAGTAGCAACTTAGAACCGGTCCACCAGCACGGTCCACACCAATCCCTCTCTGGCACAGAGGATCCACCTCCTGCCAGCCGAAGCGTGACAAGATATAATCAGAATTTCTAACATTTTCATTAGAATTCTACTATAAATAGGATATAATTAGAACAAATGTGCTAAACATTATTAGGATGTAATGTTGCTCAGCGGGTCCTATATGTAGTCCAATAAAACAATGAACATGATAATAAGGGGATTAGATATGGAGAGTGTTGTAATTAATACAACAGATTTTCACTCTCCCAGATAATCCCTAATAGGAAATGGATTAGGCATAAAAGTGGTGGTTTTGCGCACCCACTAGCTAGGTTTACCAAAAATATAAATTGTTTACATCGAATGCTGTAACTAGTATTGGTATATCAGGACCAATCTAGACTTTATGTCTGGATGTTTATCATGCATATGTCACGCAATTGGAGTGTTCCGCTTATGCCTGATATCTCCCAAATGTTCCCTCACGCATCTTTTTAGCTCTCGAAAAGTCTTACCCACATAGTCCATGGGGCATTGACACTGGTATAGATATACCAAGCCTTTAGATTTACAGTTGGTCAAATTTCTAGAGAACCCTTGTCCTGTAGTAGAGCTAATCCATTGGTTAGAACGCATAATATATGGGCATGTGTCATTACATGCAAAGTTTCCAAATGTAATTCTTTGCAGCCAGGTACCTTCCCCCTGAGGTCTAGTGTAGTGACTGTGTACCAATTGGTCTTTAAAGGGGTATTCCAGGCAAAAACTTTTTTTATATATATCAACTGGCTCCAGAAAGTTAAACAGATTTGTAAATTACTTCTATTAAAAAATCTTAATCCTTCCAATAGTTATTAGCTTCTGAAGTTTTCTGTCTAACTGCTCTATGATGATGTCACGTCCCGGGAGCTGTGCATGATGGGAAAATTTCCCCATAGGAACTGCACAGCTCCTGGGACATGAGTCATCATTGAGCAGTTAGACAGAAAACAACAACTCAACTTCAGAAGCTAATAACTATTGGAAGGATTAAGATTTTTTTTAATAGAAGTCATTTACAAAACTGTTTAACTTTCCGGAGCCAGTTGATATATAAAAAAAGTTTTTGCCTGGAACACCCCTTTAACCCCTTAAGGACACATGACGTACTGGAACGTCATGTGTCCACTCCCGATCTATAACGCGGGGCCACGGCGTGGCCCCGCGTCATAGCGGTTCGGGCCCGGCCTCTAACAACGGCCGGGACCCGTGGCTAATAGCGCGCGGCATTGATCGCTGTGCCGCGCGCTATTAACCCTTTAGACGCGGCGTTCAAAGTTGAACGCCGCGTCTAAAGTGAAACCGAAACCATGCCGGCTAGCTCAGTGGGCTGTTCGGGATAGCCGCGGTGAAATCGCGGCATCCCGAACAGCTGACAGGACAGCGGGAGGGCCCCTACCTGCCTCCTCGCTGTCCGATCGCCGAATGACTGCTCAGTGCCTGAGATCCAGGCATGAGCAGTCATGCGGCAGAATCATCGATCACTGGTTTCTTATGAGAAACCAGTGATCAATGTAAAAGATCAGTGTGTGCAGTGTTATAGGTCCCTATGGGACCTATAACACTGCAAAAAAAAAGTGCAAAAAAAAAGTGAATAAACATCATTTAACCCCTTCCCTATTAAAAGTTTGAATCACCCCCCTTTTCCCATAAAAGAAAAAACACAGTGTAAATAAAAATAAAAATAAACATAAATGGTATCGCCGCGTGCGGAAATGTCCGAATTATAAAAATATATCGTTAATTAAACCGCACGGTCAATGGCGTGCGCGCAAAAAAATTCCAAAGTCCAAAATAGTGCATTTTTGGTCACTTTCTATATCATGAAAAAATGAATAAAAAGCGATCAATAAGTCCTATCAATGCAAAAATGATACCGTTAAAAACTTCAGATCACGGCGCAAAAAATGAGCCCTCATACCGCCCCATACACGGAAAAATTAAAAAGTTATAGGGGTCAGAAGATGACAATTTTAAACGTATAAATTTTTCTGCATGAAGTTATGATTTTTTCCAGAAGTGCGACAAATTCAAACCTGTATAAGTAGGGTATCATTTTAATCATATGGACCTACAGAATAAAGGTAAGGTGTCATTTTTACCGAAAAATGTACTACGTAGAAACGGAAGCCCCCAAAAGTTACAAAATGGCGTTTTTTTTTTCAATTTTGTCTCACAATGATTTTTTTTCCCGTTTCACCGTAGATTTTTGGGCACAATGACTGACGTCATTACAAAGTAGAATTGGTGGTGCAAAAAATAAGCCATCATATGGATTTTTAGGTGCAAAATTGAAAGAGTTATGATTTTTTAAAGGCAAGGAGCAAAAAACGAAAATGCAAAAACGGAAAAACCCCCGGTCCTTAAGGGGTTAAGGCTTCTGCCCTTACGATGTGACCAATGGACGCTCTGCTATTACATCGCTGATCTGAGGGTCGGTTTGCAAAATATTCCAATGTTTTAAGATGATACAGTATACTGCTGAATATTTGTCATCATATGTCCCTATAATGCGGAAAGACCCATCAGTATTTTTAGAGGAGTGAGTAATTGGTTCCTATTTAGACTTTTAGAGTGTGTAAATGCTGATTTTAGACAATCCATGGGGTATCGTCTTGCTCTGAACTGATCTCGTAGATTCTTCGCCTGCTTGTGAAATTCAGTATCTGAAGAGAAATTTCTCCAGACCCACATATACTGTCCCTTGTGGATCCCACGTTTCAATGAGGTGGGGTGATGGCTAGACCAGTGGAGTAGGGAGTTGGTGGCAGTGGACTTCCTATACAGAGTGGTGGATAATGTGCCGGATTCATCCTTAATTATTTTGACGTCAAGAAAAGATCATTCTTTTTCTTGGATCTCATACGTGAAGTATAGTCCAATTGAGTTGTGATTGAGTGTCAATTAATTGTTCAAATGCTTTTTTTTTTTATCACTGGCCCACAGAATAAAGACATAGGGGGAGATTTATCAGAACCTGTGCAGAGGAAAAGTTTCCCAGTTGCCCATAGCAACCAATCAGTTAGCATCTTTCATTTTTAACAAGGCCTCTACAAAATGAAAGAAGCAATCTGATTGGTTGCTATGGGCAACTTTTCCTTTGCACAGGTTTTGATAAATCTCCCCCATAGTCTATAAATCAAATCTATAGTAGGATTCGAGAGGATCAACTTTTGTCATCTGGTGGGAAGACGATAGTGTCTTCCCACCAGCCCAAGAGGAGATTTGCATATGTGGGGGCACACGGGCTCCCCCATAGCGGTCCCCCTGAGCTGGTGGTAGACTTTTTTTTATCAAACAGGAAATAATTGTGTGTTAATGTAAATTGGAGTAATGTTAGTACAAATTGATTATATAGTGAAAATTGATTACCTCTCATCTGTAAGAAGTATTCGGCAGCTTTTAGACCCTGATCGTGGGGTATCGAGCTGTAGAGTGATTCCACGTCGATGCTGGCAAGGAACGTAGAATTCTCAACCGGGACTTCTTCAATACGGCATAGAAAGTCAGTTGTGTCTCTCACGTATGATGGGAGAGACACAACGAATGGATGGAGAATCTGATCTATATAAGTACTGATATTTTTTGTAAGGGAATTGTTACCAGACACTATGGATCTGCCTTTTAGAGGTGTTGTCCCTTTATGAATTTTGGGCAGCCCATAGAAGGTGGCTACCATGGGTGTTTTATGGGTAGAGGTAATTAAATTCCTGACTACTAATCAGACCATTCTCTTTAGCCTGTATCAGTTTCTGATAAAGTTGTTTTTGAAAGATTACAGTAGGATCTCTAGCTAGAACTGCATAACTCGTTTCACATTTCCAGATACTAAGACACATCTGTCGATAAGAGTTGTGGTCAAGGATAACCTGATTTCCACTCTTGTCAGATGGTTTTATTATAATGTTTTTATCATTCTCTAAATTGTGGAGTGCCTGCATTTCTTCTCAACTGAGATTAAGTTTAGATAGATCTTGTTCAGGGATCATTTCAAATTCACGTGTAACTAATTTAAGGAATATATCGATGCTTGTAACATCTGTGATTGTTGGAATAGCTGTACTTTTGACTTTTAGGTCAGTGAAGTTACCCTGTCCTGGTTCTTTCTCCACTTCTTTCATTAGATTGCTCAGGAGTTCCACGGTTGGCAAATCCTCTTCAGTAATGCCTAACTCATGGCATTGACATTTATTGTAAAATTTGAAAAATCTATCCCATTTCAACTTCCTACAAAAAAGATGGAGACACTTCAGCCATTCAAAGGTTTGAAATCTGGTTATCGGGACAAATGATAAGCCCTAACGCAGTACTTTTAGTTCCCATTCATCCAATACTCTTGGAGAGAGATTGATGACTTCCAAGTCATCCCTCTTTATCTCTTGCTCCGTGCTGTGTATTGTCCCTACCCCCGATATCTGGTTTGTCTAAAAAAGGTTGTAAAGAGTTGGTAACAGAGGAAGAGGCAGATACTGGCATAGATGACTGTGCCAATACACTTTCTGATGTTCCATTTCCCATATTGAATGGAACACTTGGTCGTTGTTGTACCAGTGGTTGTGTATATTGCCATCTTTTTCCTCTTCCTGGTCTTGTTCTACCTCTGTTATTCCCTCTTGTGGGGGGATAGTTTCTTTCGGTATCAGACGTATTGTAATCCGATGATGATACGTCTGTATTAGATACTCCAATACCTGTTTGTAAAAAATTATACACCCTGTTTTCTTTAAAGTCAGATACGTCGTTGAGAAACTGTTTGTGCTTGCGATCTTTTATATCGTTATGAAATCTTTCAACGGATGTTTGTAGTATTGACTCCTGACGGCAACAGTCTGGGTTACTTTTGAATGTTTGAGCAGTTTTCAATTAGCTTATTTAAATATTTGGTTGTAACCGCTAATGTTTTGACTTCTTCGTCAAGGAGTATCTGCATGAACTCCAGAGAGCTCTCCGTAGCTTTATTTTCCCAGTGTTCAAGAAGTGCCGGAGTTCTTGATATAACTGCTGGGAGAATATTGAACCTGAGTCCGGTCGGTACTATCTTATTCTGGATGTAATTCTCCAGAGACCGGACATCCCACGTTAGATTTCACGTTAGATTTATAAGCACGAGTGTTGTTAACATCTGAGAAGTTTTATACGCAGAAGTTCATGTGCTGAGTATACTGTGGATCATTGTTTTCCAACCAGGGTGTCTCCAGCAGTTGCATAGCCCTTGCATTTTTTTTCCCCTCCTGTCTGTAGCACACCTGGGGGAGGGGTAAATTGATTAACTGCTCTCAGGTGTTTAAAACTAACTGGGAAACTCTGTGAGCCCTGCTCTGACTGAGTCTAACTGAAGCTGGGTTTGTATTCTTAAGTGTTAACATCTGAGAAGTTTTATACGCAGAAGTTTAAAAAGCAGGAGTTGTAAGCAGGACCCACTGTAACTGTAAGTATTACACTCCCTTGATAAAAGTAGTTTTTCTTAATAGTTAATAACAGCTGTTTGTCACCAAGGATATGGACAGCAGGATTGGAGGTTTTCTTCAGTGCACATTGTGCCACATGTATACATCTCTGGAGCAGCAGCTTCAGGGTGAATGCCGCTGTGACAAATGTGAGCAGGTTGCCCACCTGGAAGCTCGTATTAGAGATCTAAAGGAGCAAAATGCAACATTGAGGGCGATTGACAATCTTACATCTTACAGAGCAAGCAGTTAGTGGGGTAGAAATGGAGGTTGGAGAAACTAGCCAGGAGGCCCAAGTAGGGAGCTGGGTTAATGTAGTTAGAGGGACTGGAAAGGGGGCAAGGAAAAGGAAGGTCACTTCTGCTTCTGATCTCCCAAGTAAAATTGCCAAGTTGGGCAATGATGCGAGGGCCTCAGTATCAGAGATGGCAACCCTAGTGGATACTGGTCTCCCTAACAGCCGGGGGAACAGCTCAACTAGTAGTGTGGGGGATGGTAACACAGGTAGGCCAAGACAGTTAGTTGTGGTAGGGGATTCTATAATCAGGAAGATGGATAGAATAATTTGTCGCCAAGACCACCTCAACCGAATGATTTGCTGTCTCCCTGGTGCCAGGGTTCGGCATGTGGTGGAAAGGGTGGACAAATTACTAGGGGGGGCTGGGGATGACCCAGCTGTCGTGGTCCATGTGGGAACCAACAACAGAATACATGGTAGGTGGAGGTCCTTGAAGAATAATTACAAGGAACTAGGTGCCAAGCTGAAGGGAAGGACCTCTAAGGTTGTGTTCTCTGGAATACTTCCTGTGCCATGCGCATCGCAGGAAAGACAGCGGGAGCTTAGGGAGTTAAATGCATGGCTTAAGTCGTGGTGTGAGGGGGAAGGGTTTGGGTTTTTAGAGCACTGGGCTGACTTTTCATTGGGGTACAAACTCTATTCTAGGGATAATTTGCACCTGAATGGAAGGGGGTCCGCTGTGCTGGGGGAGAGAATCCTGGAAGGGGTGGCTGAGTATTTAAACTAGGTGAGTCGGGGGAGGATAATAAAGCAAAGAAAGCAGACAGTGGGATGGATAGGTTAGAGAGGGGTCAGGACATAATGGTGGGTGGAGAGGAGTCCTGTGGGGGGAGGTTAAGAGCAGTGGATAAGGAGATCCATGGGTTACAAACCAGCCGTAAAAATAAATGTAGCCCAAAAAATTGTAATCCTAATAATTCAAAAAATTCCATTAGCCCCAATAACTCAATAAGCCCCATTAACTCAAAAAATACCGTTAGCCCCAATAACTTAAATAACAATGTTAGACCCAATAACGCAAAAAATCTCATTAGCCCCAATAACTTAAATAATAACGTTAGACCCAATAACTCAAAAAATCCCATTAGCCCCAATAACTTAAATAGTACAATTAGCCCTTATAACTCAAATAATAACATTAACCCCAATAACTCTGAAAATCCCATTAGTGAGACTATATGTGTAAAACTTAATGGAAATGGAAAGTGTATGTTCACAAATGCCAGAAGCCTAGCAAATAAAATGGGGGAGCTTGAGGCCTTGATCCGGAGGAACATATTGACATAGTTGGGGTCACTGAGACATGGCTGGACTCCTCGCATGACTGGGCTGTCAATCTGCAGGGGTTTACATTGTTTCGCAAGGATAGAATGAACAGAAAAGGTGGTGGAGTCTGTCTGTATGTAAGAAGTGGTATGAAAGTCAGTGTGAACGATGCCATAGTGTGTGATGATTCTGAGGAGGTGGAATCACTGTGGGTAGAATTACAAAAGGAGGGAAATACTGAAAAAATTATATTTGGTGTAATCTACAGACCCCCTAATATCACTGAAGAGATAGAAGGTCGGCTGTATAAACAAATAGAGAGGGCCGCCCGGGCAGGTACAGTGGTAATAATGGGAGATTTTAACTATCCACATATAGATTGGGGCCGGGGGCTGGCTAAAATTACAAAGGGGAGAAAATTCCTAAATTTATTGCAGGATAATTTTATGGGTCGGTTTGTGGAGGACCCAACAAGAAGTGATGCCTTGTTGGATCTGATCATTTCCAACAACGCAGAGCTGGTTGGTAATGTAACTGTGTGGGAAAACCTTGGTAATAGCGACCACAATATAGTTACTTTTGACTTAAAATGTAGAAAACAAACACAGACGGGGAAGGCAAGAACATATAACTTTAAAAAGGCAAATTTCCCTGGGCTGAGAGCTGCACTACAGGACATAGACTGGGGGGAGGTGTTCTCAAATACTGATACAGAAGGTAAATGGGACATCTTTAAATCAACTCTAAATAACTATACAGCTAAATATATACCAAAGGGGAACAAATATAAACGATTAAAACTAAATCCTACATGGCTGACAAATTATGTTAAAAGAGCAATAAACAACAAAAAAATAGCCTTCAAAAAATTCAAATCTGATGGGTCAGCTATAACATTTAAATAGTACAAGGAGCTTAATAAAGTCTGTAAAAATGTAATAAAAACAGCAAAAATTCTAAATGAGAGACAGGTGGCCAAAGAAAGCAAAACTAATCCTAAATATTTTTTTAGATATATAAATACAAAAAAACCAAGGACAGAGCATGTAGGACCCCTTAATAATGATAATGGGGAGGTTGTCTCGGGCAATGAAGAGAAGGCGGAGCTACTGAATGGGTTCTTTAGTTCTGTATACACTATGGAAAAAGGAGCTGACATTGGCCAGGTCAGTGCTGGTAACACATCATGTAATGTACTGAACTGGCTTAATGTAGAGATGGTACAAGGTAAGTTAAGTAAAGTAAATGTAAGCAAATCTTCAGGGCCGGATGGACTACACCCAAGAGTTCTTAGAGAGGTAAGTTCAGGAATATCTGTACCCTTGTTCATGATATTTAGAGATTCTCTGGTGTCTGGTATTGTGCCAAGGGACTGGCGCAAGGCTAATGTGGTACCAATCTTCAAGAAGGGCTCTAGGTCTTCGCCAGGCAATTATAGACCGGTAAGTATAACGTGCATTGTGGGTAAATTGTTTGAAGGATTTATAAGGGATTACATACAGGAATACATAGGGGATAATAGTATTATAAGTGATAGCCAGCATGGGTTTACTAAGGATAGAAGTTGTCAAACCAATCTAATTTGCTTTTATGAAGAGGTGAGTAGAAGCCTTGACAGAGGAATGGCTGTGGATATCGTGTTTCTGAATTTTGCCAAAGCGTTTGATACTGTCCCTCACAGACGTCTGACAGGTAAGTTAAGGTCCTTGGGCTTGGAAACTTTAGTTTGTAACTGGATTGAACACTGGCTCATGGATCGTACCCAGAGAGTGGTGGTCAATGATTCGTACTCTGATTGGTCCCCGGTAATTAGTGGTGTACCCCAAGGTTCAGTACTGGGCCCGCTGTTGTTTAATTTATTTATCAATGATATAGAGGATGGTATTAACAGCTCTGTTTCTATCTTTGCAGATGACACCAAGCTTTGTAGCACGGTACAGTCTATAGAGGATGTGCATAAGTTACAAGATGACTTGGATAGACTAAGTGTCTGGGCATCCACTTGGCAAATGAGGTTCAATGTGGATAAATGTAAAGTTATGCATCTGGGTACTAAGAACATGCATGCATCGTATGTCTTAGGGGGGATTAAACTGGCAGAGTCACTGGTAGAGAAGGATCTGGGTGTACTTGTAGATCACAGACTACAGAATAGCATGCAATGTCAGGCTGCTGCTTCCAAAGCCGGCAGGATATTGTCATGCATAAAAAAGAGGCATGGACTCAAGGGACAGGGACATAATACTCCCCCTTTATAAAGCATTGGTACAGCCTCACCTGGAATATGCTGTTCAGTTTTGGTCACCTGTTCATAAAAGGGACACTGCGGAGTTGGAAAGGGTGCAGAGACGCACGACTAAACTAATATGGGGCATGGAACATCTTAGCTATGAGGAGCGATTAAAGGAGTTACAATTGTTTATTCTTGAGAAGAGACGTTTAAGGGGGGATATGATAAACGTATATAAGTATATAAATGGCCCATACAAAAATTATGGAGAAAAACTGTTCCAGGTTAACGCCCCTCCCCCCTCCCCCCCCAAAGGACGAGGGGGCACTCCCTCCGTCTGGAGAAGAAAAGGTTTAGTCTAAAGGGGCGACACGCCTTCTTTACCGTGAGGACTGTGAATTTATGGAACGGTCTACCTCAGGAACTGGTCACAGCAGGAACAATTAACAGCTTTAAAACAGGGTTAGATACATTCCTGGAACAAAATAACATTAATGCTTATGCAGAATTATAAAACTACATCCCTTTCCCTTATCCCCTTACACCCTTCACTTCAATTCCCTGGTTGGACTTGATGGACGTATGTCTTTTTTTCAACCATACTTACTATGTAACTATGTAACGATCTAGTTCTTTAAATGTTGATTTAAGAGAGGGTACCAACGTGGCAGTTGTGAGAGTTTCTCTCTCTGAAAAAACTTCTCTTGCTTGAGTGATCCATGCATCCATGTCAATACGGTCTAGGAAACCTGCCATACTACGTCAATAGCTCAAAACAAAAAAACGGGGATACTAATAGTCTACCAGCAAAATTGTGAAAACCAAATAGACTAAAACTTAACATTTATTGGATTCAAGATAAAAGGATGCCCATCGACGGGCTACCATCAATATATATATGCGTGTGTGTGTGTGTGTGTGCATATATACACACACACACATACACACACCAAGGTAAAATGCTCAAAAATAACCAATATATAAATCAAGATAGTTATAGATAAAGTACAAATAGTTGATAAAATAAGTATCACACCTGGCTATCACTTGCCCTATCCCCTTGGCTCAGGGAGTGGCAGATTAGGGACAACAGGCAGGGCAGGGCACCTATAATGACTTAGGGTACCCCTAGTATATATACCTAGGTGGAGTTTACGTCCTGATATCAGGATGGCCCCGCTCCGGAACCTAGCCTGCTCTTGCTAGATGTCCCTACGAGAACAAGCTCACTGACTAATTGTTAATGCTGACTCTCTCAATTTGGGCCAGACCCGATAATACTCTTGATACTATAGTATGTGCAAGTAGTGAGTCCCCCCATGAAATAAATAGCAATGTCTAGGTGAGGATAATTATTTACCATATGGTCTGGACATTCACCATTATCCTCAGTACATACGTATAGAGGGATTATTAATATATTTGCAGATAAATATGAGCCATCCTGCATAAATCAATAGACACAAAGATTATGGCACCTGATAATGTACCATAGCAACATTGATTATAACCTGTCAATACACATAGTGACCAAATAAGTTTTATCAGCCAAGCTGCTCATTGGCTACATATAGCCCAACATCAAAGATCTTACTTAGTGCACAGCAGGTAGGTATACATAGGATATGCTCAAATCACACATCACCTGTTGGGTAATGCATGCTTTTAAAGTATAGAGATATAGCTATCATATATACCCCAAGAACCGGGGTCCTACTGATCACACCAAAAATTAAACAAAGGTGGGACAGATTTTAAGATCACATTAAGGTGAGTTCTCACATGGCGTATACGGCAAAATTTACGGCAGCACCAGGAAATACGCTGTGTATTCCTTGCTCACTATACACACAGGGCTTTCCGGCGGCAGCCCTATGTGTGCAGTACACGCTTAGGGCTGCCGCCGGAAAGCCCTGTGTATAGTGAGCAAGGAATACGCAGCGTATTTCCCGCTGCTGCCGTAAATTTTGCGCAGCGTGAAATACGCTGCGTATACACAGTGTGGGAACGCACCCTTATTCCGTATACAGGGTGATACTTATTCTATCAGATGAGGAGATGTAGCCGTCAACGCGTTTCCTCTCTTAAGTCGTCAGGAGACAGATCGAAGCATGATGCCATGGTCTTAAAAGATGGACCGGATGGTTATGCAGCTGACGAGAACAGGTGGGTGCTGCTTTATTTAATACTCTCTCAAGTCTTGATTGGTCCTGATATACCAATACTATTTACAGCTTTCGATGTAAACAATTTATATTTTTTGGGAACCAAGCTAGTGGGTTCGCAAAAGCACCACTTTATCCCTACTCCATTTCTTATTAGGGATTATCTGGGAGAGTGATATATGTTGTATTAATTACAACACTCTCCATATCTAATCCCCTTATCATCATGTTCATTGGACTACATATAGGACCCGCTGAGCAGCATTACATCCTAATAATGTTTAGCACATTTGATCTAATTATATCCTATATATAGTAGAACTCTAATCAAAATGTTAGAAATTCTGATAAAATCTGAACGCAATATCTGCCGACCATAGCAATGCTTGTTATCCCCAATGTATTATATTTGCATCTAGGAGATTAAAATGATCAATCCTATATGCTCCAGCTACCTTACCGCATCTGTGTCCACTACAGTAGACTTCTCCCAGCTGTTTATGTTGTGACAGGCACTACTTAGCAACTGATGACCGATGGGGACGCTTAATAAGTCACTTCCGGCATCTCGGCATACACCGTTCTTTGTTTACATCGCTACCAAAAGTGACTGATATTATGATATTATGTGGGTCAAAGGCGACGAATAAGCAACTGGTATGTGCATTCCACCAGGTATTTAAACCGGCCCCCACTTGTTCTCGTCAGCCGCATAACCATCCGGACCATCTTTTAAGACCATGGCGTGCTCATGGCATCATGCTTCTGTCTGTCTCATGACGACTTAAGCGAGGAAACGCATTGAGACGGTTACATCTTCTCATCTGATAGAATAAGTATCACCCTGTATACGGCATGAATGTGATCTTAAAACCTGTCCCAGCTTTGTTTAATTTTTGGTGTGATCAGTTGGACACTGGTTCTTGGGGTATATATATGAGATAGCTATATCCCTATACTTTAAAAGCATGCATTACCCGACAGGTGATATATGTGTTATTTGAGCATATCCTATGTATACCTACCTGCTGTGCACTAAGTAAGATAATATTGGGCTATATGAAGATAATGAGCAGCTTGGCTGATAAAACTAATTTGATCACTATATGTATTGACCGGTTATAATTAATGTTGTTATGGTACATTATCAGGTGCCATAATCTGTGTCTATTGATTTATGCTGGATGGCTCACATTTATCTGCGACTATATTAATAATCCCTCTATACGTATGTACTGAGGATAATGGTGAATGTCCACACCATATGGTAAATAATTATCCTCACCTAGACATTGCTATTTATCTCATGGGGGACTCACTACTTATGCACATACTATAGTATCAAGAGTATGCATAGGGTTTGGCCCAAATTGAGATAGTCCACATAAACAATTAGTCAGTAAGCTAATTCTCGTAGCAAGAGCAGGCTAGGTTCCAGAGTGGGGCCGTCCTTACCAGGACGTAAACTCCATCTAGGGCAGGTATATATATATACTAGGAGTACTCTAGGGCATTATAGGTGCCGTGCCCTGCCAGTTGACCCTAATCTGCCACTCCCTGAGGCAAGTGATAGCCAGGTGTGATACTTATATTATCAACTATTTGTACTTTATAACATCTTGATTTATATATTGGTTACTTGGTGTTTATATACATTGATGGTTGCCCGTCGATGGGCATCCTTTTATCTTGAATCCAATAAATGTTAAGTTTTAGTCTATATTTGGTTTTCACAATTTTGCTGGTAGACTTAGTATCCCTTAAGAAATCACCAGCCACAAGACAAGGAGGTACAATCTCTATGCATCCTATAGGAAAAATCACAGCAAAACATTGGGGTAAAAAATGCCAAACCCACAAATGCAAAGTGGGTTAGGCATTTTGCCTTTCCTTATTGACTGCCTTCTAACATCTTTCCTGTGAAAAAACACACTAACTGTTAGGGCTTTTTGTTGGGGAAAAAATGCCCAAAAAAATCCAGATGGAAACTTCGCCTCATCCTATTTTTTACCAGAAATCTATCCTGGATTAATGTCATATGAACCCCTGAAGTGTGATATGGTGAGCTTTGCCCATGTGACCCATGTCAAAGCCACTGTGTAGCCTTAGGATAAAGTGCAGAGTATAGTGACCAAGTCATCATCTTTTACAAAATTATGGGTGTTTAACATTTATTTTTTTATTTATTTTTTTTAAGTTTGAAAATTGTCCTAAGTTGTCCTAACTAAGACACTAGTTTATGAAAGGGTTGACCTATGAGATATTTTTAAACAACATTTTACTTTAAGGAGGGATCAAATCCAGTAAACATGCTGATGGCACTTAGTATTTGGTTGTAAGAGCAACTTCAGAACTATTTAACACCCTGGTTCACAAAAAGGGAAGCGATTCATTCACTCAGCAAAACTGTAGTTGGCGCATAGAAAAGTCAAGTGGATATTCACTATTGTTATGAACTCAATGTTCTTTTATAATTAACATTTGTTTAAGATTTTAGCTTCCAAAACCTGAATGAAAAAGTTGCCCATTGTCCAGCCATGCAGGTGATTGATTTTCCATTGTGATTTTTAATCTTTGTGTGAGGAATGCTGAATATATGCCTTTCCTGTCGATTAAGAACAGATCACCACAGAAGAATGCTATAACACTGGGAGTTTTATTCTTCCCCTCATTACAGGGAATCTCCACCTTTAAATTGAAAACTGTCACCTTGATCACCCACACTAAACCCAATACACTGTGTTATAGTGTGGGTGACCAGGAATACAAAGAGGGATCACTTACTATAATCTGTGCTGTGGTTCCCGAAATATTTGCTGGCGAAGTTCCCCGTCTGAATTCAGGGAGTTGTGCGCATGTCACGTGAGCGCATGCGCTGTCAGTTTACATACAGTCATGCAAGATCTGTAGAACTGCCGATGCATGCGCTCTTCCGACAGAATATGAACATGCTAACCTAAGGGGACGGCTGATTGAGAAGACTAAAAGAAGCAGGGGCAGCCAGCCAGCTGAACCCCCGCCTCCTGCGCGCAACTCCCTATATTCAGAAGGGGAACTTTACCAGCCAATATTTCGGGAACCACAGCACCGATTATAGTAAGTGACCCCTCTTTGGATTCCTGGTCACCCACACTATAACCCAGTGTATTGGGTTTAGTGTGGGTGAGCAAGGTGACTTTTCTTTTAAAGGCTCCATCCACCCATACCCTAAAAATTCAGGTGTGACTGCACTTTGCTCCAATCTGCCTTCGTCTCCCATGACACACTGATACAAGTCACTTAGTATGGTCCTTAAGCCATGCAGTAGACGGCAGTAATTTTTTTTAATTTTTACCTTCGAACATACATAACTTTTCCATCTGTGTAGCAGAATGCAAAGTTTTTTTTTTTGCAGGTAAAATGTATTAAAAAAAAGAAAATTGTTAATTTTTGGGTTTCATTTTTTTTAGTGTTCACATGATACGAGCCTGTCAACTTTATGCTGCGTGTCATTGCAAGTATAGTAATACATTTATAAAGTTTTCCAATGTTTTACTACTTTTGTCCAATAAAAACCAAAAAATCTTCCTTTCCCATTCTGGCACACACCAGTTTTTATTCAGTTTTTTTTGTTTGGCAGAATATTTAGCAATTTGTATACATTGCATTTTGCATTGCCATATTCTGAACCTTATAACTTACATTGTTTTACATTGCAGTTTTTTTTGCAGGGTTAGTTGTATTATTTATTGGTACCATTTTGGAGTAGATGAGACTTTTCAACCACTTTTTAATTCATTTTGATTTTGGAAGGAAAGATGAAAAATAATGTTTAGTGAGAAAAAAAAATATGTCCCTCCCCTTCACAGGACTTCAAAAGCTTTTATTAAGGTACTTTGACCATGAATGGGGTTTATTTATTCCACAATAAAACAAACAAGACTTTAAAGGAAACCAATCATCAGATTTTACCCTATATAACGCTTGGCAAAGCGTTATATAGGGTAAAATCTTTATTTTCACCATTCCCGGGGGACGCTCCTGCCCCCAGGGATGGTGAAGATATGAAGTTATAAACTAGTCACCGCCGCCGCCGTAAGTAGTCACCTGGGCGGGGAGCTCTTCTCACCTACTCCCGTTCTTCGGCCAGCAGCGACACCCCCTGATTGATGGGGCGCGTCATTGTTCCGCTCACTGAACGGACGGAGCAGAGCGATGACGCGGCCCATCAATCAAGCGGAGGGGGCGTCGCTCCCGGCTGAAGAACGGGAGTAGATGAGAAGAGCTCCCCGCCCAGGTGACTACTTACAGCGGCGGCAGTAGTGACTAGTTTATAACTTCATATCTTCCCCATCCCTGGGGGCAGGAGCATCACCTGGGAATGGTGAAAATAAAGATTTTACCCTATATAACGCTTTGCCAAGCGTTATATAGGGTAAAATCTGATGATTGGTTCCCTTTAAATAAGCCCTACCGTTTCAAAAAACTTTGCACAGATCAATAATACAAGAGCATAAGGAACTTTGTAATATATCAGACAAAAATGCTTCTTACTTCTATTATTAAGCTTCTATATGTGGAGGGGGTCATCTCCACAGACTGCTCCATATTCCCTCACGCACCTTTTACATGCATGTACGTCAAATGTTGGGAAGAGTTTAAAACGGATTGGATCATGAAAACCATCACCTATCCACAGGATAAGAAAAATGTACATTGCTCAAAAAAATAAAGGGAACACTTAAACAACACAATGTAACTCCAAGTCATTCACACTTCTGTGAAATCCCACTGTCCACTCAGGAAGCAACACTGACAATCAGTTTCACATGCTGTTGTGCAAATGGAACAGATAAAAGGTGGAAATTAAAGGCAATTAGCAAGACACCCCCAATAAAGGAGTGGTTCTGCAGGTGGTGACCACAGACCACTTCTCAGTTCCTATGCTTCCTGGCTGATGTTTTGGTCACTTTTGAATGCTGTCGGTGCTTTCACTCTAATGGTAGCATGAGACGGAGTCTACAACCCACACAAGTGGCTCAGGTAGTGCAGCTTTACCCAGGATGGCACATCAATGAGAGCTGTGGCAAGAAGGTTTGCTGTCTGTCAGCATAGTGTCCAGAGCATGGAGGCGCTATCAGAAGACAGGCCAGTACATCAGGAGATGTGGAGGAGGCCGTAGGAGGGCAACAACCCAGCAGCAAGACTGCTACGTCTGCCTTTGTGCAAGGAGGAGCAGGAGCAGCACTGCCAGAGCCCTACAAAATGACCTCCAGCAGGCCACAAATGTGCATGTGTCCACTCAAACTGTCAGCAACTGACTCCATGAGGGTGGTATGAGGGCCCGCCGTCCAAAGGTGGGGGTTGTTCTTACAGCCCAACACCGTGCAGGAAGTTTGGCATTTGCCAGAGAACACCAAGATTGGCAAATTTGCCACTGGCGCCCTGTGCTCTTTACAGATGAAAGCAGGTTCACACTGATCACGTGACAGATGTGAGTCTGGAGACGCAGTGGAGAATGTTCTGCTGCCTGCAACATCCTCTAGCATGACCGGTTTGGCGGTGGGTCAGTAATGGTGTGGTGTGGTACACTGAATCCGACTGAGCACATCTGGGACATAATGTCTCGCTCCATCCAACAACGCCACATTGTAGCCACCTCATCTGGAGCATGCCCAGGCATTGTAGGGAGGTTATATGGGCACGTGGAGGCAACATGCACTGCTGAGCCTCATTTTGACTTGTTTTAAGGACATTACATCAAAGTTGGATCAGCCTGAAGTGTGGTTTTCCATTTTGAGTGTGACTCCATATCGAGACCTCCATGGGTTGATAAATTTGATTTCCATTGATTATTTTTGTGATTTTGTTGTCAGCACATTCAACTATGTAAAGACGAAATTATTTCCTAGGATTAGTTCATTCATTCAGACCAGACCTAGGATGTGTTATCTTAGTGGTCCCTTTATTTTTTTCAAGCAGTGTATGATTGCTAGGAGTTCCAACTTCTAGGGCCCCACCATTAACTGAAGAGGGATAGTCTGTCATTTGCATGAAGTGGCAGTCAAGCACATGCACTCCTATGCCATTTAATGCATATAGGACTGCCAAAGAGAAGCAATCTTAGTGTCACAGATTTAAATGAAGCAGCAGCATGCATGTTTAAAGGGGTACTCCGCCCCTAGACATCTATTGGATAGGGGACAAGATGTCTGCTCACGGGGTCCCACGATCTCTTCTGCACCCCGTTCTTCAGCTGGACAGAGCGAGGATCACTCCATGGCTGATGAGGAGCAATACAGGGGACGGAGTATCATGACATCACATCTCGGCCCTCTCACGAGGTTACGCCCTGCCCCCTCAATGCAAGTCTATGGGAGGAGTACCTCTTTAACCCCCCCCCCCACAAAAATAGACATGTCACACGAAGCAATATATTTATAAACATGAATAAACAATAGTATGACATATGAAGTATCTGCAGAGAACATGAACACAACTCAAAAAAGCCATTGCTATGAAGTCTGGACTTTAAGGAAAATTTGACAAGAAAAACACACCCAACATTGCCCCTTGTCAGTCACTGTGTCACAAAACAGCATGAGAAGAACACACTGCACAAGTCTTTGTTATTGGAACAAAACAGTGACAACCAATCAGTTTTAGTGGCCCACATCATCTCAAACATGAAGTCTTCTAAAGAGGATGTCAAGCATTCCAGCAAAACAAATACAGTGACCGCCAGCCTGTCAACAGCTTGAAGAGGTGTTATATTAGCGAATACCGGTCACACAGATTCAGGGGAAAAACACTTCCACTGAGCTTTCCTTCAGAACTCACAAGAGATGTATGATAATTCCTACTCAGACTGCAGGAATGTATGCAACAGGTGGAACTTAAGAAGTGGGTTACAGGGTCCAAAAACGACACCACTATATATTTTATATAAGAGCAGAAATAAACCTAGAACATCATGGCTTCAAGTCCATCCTCCATGAATCGCTTATAGATTGACATGAATTTAGCTACAAACGCCTCCAAATGATAGATTGCTTTGCTTCCAAGCTGCAGCCGATGCTCATAGTAAGCAGCCATCTGTGCTACATCACCCTTCAGCTGTCCATCACAGTTATTGAGTAGCTCCGATAATAGGGACTGAAATGAGGGTAAAAAAATTTTTTTTTAACACAAGTTTGTATTTTTATTGGATTAAAAGATTTTTATTCATCACACTAAAGGCACAGTAAGGGTAAGTTTTACAGAATACTAAACGACCCGATTATTCTGTTACAAGCTATACTTTACTACTACTCATAAACTAGAGCAATATTTCCCAGCAAGGGTGCCTTCAGCGTTTGCAAAACTACAATTCCCAGCATACCTGGACAGCCAAAGGCTGTCCAGGCATGCTGGGAGTTGTAGTTTTGCAACAGCTGGAGGCACCCTGGATGAAAAACACTGGACTAGAGAGACACATATCTGATAAGATTTTGAGATCCTTATCTACAGCTCCCCAAACTGAATTGCAAAATGATCTAGGAGTGGATCTTCTAAAAAAAAAACAGGTTAATTTAAATAGTATAAGGGAACATCATGGGTAATCAAAATTTCTAGTGTTGGCGTTTTTCATTCTGGATTTGTTCCGGTGTCTGCCTACAACTAAAAAGGTCAGACAGGGACAGTGCAGCCACATATCTGCTACTGTATTACGGCGCCAAGTCACAGCCTGACCACAGGTCTACTGAACTAAAAATTACACCATCATAGATCACTAGGACTTTCAGTTCGGGCCATTAGACCTGTGTTCAGATTGGGATTTACCGCTGCAAAACTGACTCAATTGTGGTTTTATTCTGCTCATAGGAAACAAGTCTTTCATGGAAAACAATTTTCTCAATTGGACAAAGCCCACCTACCTTCATAATTATCTCAGGTGGAATACAGTGAGTTAACAGTTCATAAAGTCGTCCACGAACTTCAAGCAACCTGTCAAGACCAAGACATTTCACAGTGCTGATAAAATACACAATGTAAAGCAAAAAGGGATTGTACAGGATTATAAAAACATGGCCGCTTTGTTCCATAAAACATTTAACACTTGTCCACATGGGTCTCGAATTGCGGCTCAGTCCCTTTAACTAATGGTGCGGGGGACAGGGGGATTATCGGTTTATCGGCAAGGTAATTGCCGATACCGATAATGCCCAAAATCGTGATTATCGGCCGATAATATCGGCCATACCGATAATCGGTCGATCCCTAATATTTATAAAATTATATTTTTTGGGGACACATTACGACAATTCTGGCACCATTTTAAATCTGCCCCACAAAGCTTTATTGACATTCAGGGATACTGACTATAATTGTGCTACCGATCTTCATTCTGAAGTTTTATCCTTGTAAATGGGTATTATAGGAAGAAGAACAGATCTCTGAAGTCCACTAATGTGGTTGTAAAACCAAATGTTTAAATGAGGCAGAAATTCACAGTTGACTGAAATCAACAATGAGCAAACATAATAAAAACTGAAACTGCCTAAACATTTGCTCAGTGACAGATGGACTGTCATTCTACACATTTATGGACAACTTGTTTTATTTGTTTTGTAACAGAATTTTCCTAAGTGTTGAAAAGTGGATATCCAGACATAATCCCACATTTTATAGTACAACGTTTTACTGAAGACTTGGAGCACTTACAAATAAACAGTAATTTCTTAATAGTTAGAATTGAAATTACTCCTATTATGTTTTGGGAGTAATCAAATAAATATGCAGGAGCTGTGCAAGTAGTTAAAGTTTCCTGCACTTTCTATGTGAATCAGCAGACAACAGGGACCATTTACAAAAGCTTGGAGCAACAGACACAGGTCAAAGTAATAACCTGCATCTGCTGCCAGTAAAATCCCGCTATAGCATCTCTGCTTTATAATCTACAGCTATATCAAGTAGTCATTTATAAGCGAATCTAGGCCATAAACAGCTTGATGTCTAATTTCACTGTTAAACCTTTTCACCTAATCAAAGATTCTCACCTTTGTGGACTTTGTTGACTGACAATAGCATTAGCAGTCTCCTTAACATAAACCTCCCAATCTGTCTCCGGCAGATCTTGATCTGAGCTGAAGGGATATCTGTAACCAAGAACAAACAAAAAAAAACTTAGTTTATGTAGATATATTAACCCCTTAAATGATCACAAGCATTTTTTTTTGTTCAATTCAATAGATCACCATAAAATAAGTATATTTCTAAATACATTCCATAATTTTTTTCATTAATTTAACTTAGAAATGGCTTGTATAAAAGTGGCCACTAGGGGTCCTCACAAAAGAGGCCCACGCTGATCTCTGGCCATTGCTATATGAAAACAGACTGTGGCAACACTCCTGGCCCGTCTGAATACAGCAATTGAGGGCGGGCTTTAGAAGGCTCTGTGCGCGCTCCCGGTGAGAGATCGCAAGTTGCGCCCGTGCAGACTTGCGTCCGCTCCTCCCCTCAGCTCTCAGAAGATTTCTGAAGCTAGAGCTGGGGGGAGTGCAGAGCGAAGGCAGAGCAGGTTGAGAGAGGAGGTACACGCCCCCTCCTCTCCCCTCCCCCTGCTCTGCCTTCAGAGGATGCAGGTCTGCATGGGAGAAAGAAGAGAGCAGGGGAGAGAGGACGTACAGGGCTCCTCATCTCCTCCCAGAGCTCAGCCTGTGTTCACTGAACGGAAGGATGACAACGTGCACGGGCTAGGGAATAAATCTGGGAGGTTTCTCCTGAATGACACATGCTGGGAGTTGTAGTCTGTTATGTGTGTGTATGCTAGTGTTTCCCAACCGGGGTTCGACCTCTGTGCCCGTGGTTGCCCAGACAGCCAGCCCAGGATATTTGTACAAGCAGTCCAAACTCACAGCACCAGACAGGTCAAGGATCTTCAAAGAAGCTGGGTAGTCTTTATTAACCCCACATCAAGAGCAACGTTTCGGCAGTAGTAGCCTTTGTCAAGGCTACTACTGCCGAAACGTTGCTCTTGATGTGGGGTTAATAAAGACTACCCAGTTTCTTTGAAGATCCTTGACCTGTCTGGTGCTGTGATTTTGGACTGCTTGTACAAATATCCTGGGCTGGCTGCCTGGGCAACCACGGGCACAGAGGTCGAACCCCGGTGCTGTCCCACCACCTTCTGGATTCAAAGTGGCCAACTTCAAAATGGCCGTCATGGTCACCACCCATCTTGAAAAGTTTCCCCCCTCACATATACTAATGTGCCACAAACAGGAAGTTAATATCACCAACCATTCCCATTTTATTAAGGTGTATCCATATAAATGGCCCACCGTGTGTGTTTGTATGTGTGTGTGTGTGTGTGTGTGTGTATGTATGTGTGTGTGTGTGTATGTATGTGTGTGTGTGTGTGTATGTGTGTGTGTATGTGTATGTGTGTGTATATGTGTATGTGTGTGTATATGTGTATGTGTGTGTATATGTGTATGTGTGTATATATATATATATATATATATATATATATATATATATATATATATACACACACATACATATACACACACACACACACACACAGGGTGGGCTATTTATATGGATACACCTTAATAAAATGGGAATGGTTGGTGATATTAACTTCCTGTTTGTGGCACATTAGTATATGTGAGGGGGGAAACTTTTCAAGATGGGTGGTGACCATGACGGCCATTTTGAAGTTGGCCACTTTGAATCTAACTTTTGTTTTTTCAATAGGAAGAGGGTCATGTGACAGCATATATCTTTCCCCCCATATATCTATCCCTGCCAATGTCTTGTGGACAGATCTGTTCCATGATGGGGGGTTGTAGTACAAATGCCTCCCCAGCCACCGGCAGACTCCTGCAGCCAGGGAATTACTCCCATCATGGAAACAAGTCAATTCCATGATGGGAGTAGTAGCAGTCCAGGCTGTGGGAGTCTGTAGACAGAGGTGTTAAAACTGCTGTACATGATGGATGTTATAATGGGTCTTACCGGATGAATATGCCTGTAATTTAGGGCTGGGCGGTATACCGGTTCATACCGAATACCAAATTTTTTGGGCTGCACGATATGAATTTTCCCCCATACCGCAATACCGGTTGGGCCCCTCCCCCTCGGGAATGTATTATCAGCCCAGCGCAGCTCTGTCCCCACATCGGGGAACTAATCCTATGTGACCCGCCAGCACTGTTCTGCCCCCCCAATTAATGATCAGCCCAGCGGGGTACTGCTCACATATGTCAAGCACTGCCCTCCTCCTATGCCCGGGCTGCAAAAGATAAAGAAAATAAACTGTAACTCACCTACGTCAGCCACACGCTGGGGACAGGTACGTCGGACAGCCGTCAGCCTATCACCGGCCGGAGCGATGTACCGCCCTGGCCAGTGATAGGCTGAGCCCACTGTCATGTAATTAGCTCTGACCGGTGATAGGCTGAGCCCACTGTCATGTAAGGAGCTCTGGCCTGCTTCTTACATGACAGTGCGCTCAGCCTATCACTGGCCAGGGCAGGACATTGCTCCGGCTGGTGATAGGCTGACGGCTGTCTGACGTTCCAGTCCCCAGCGTAAGGCCGACGTAGAGTACAGTTTATTTTCTGTATCTTTTGCAGCCCGGGCATAGGGATACAGCGTACGCCAGTGGTCTCCAACCTGCGGACCTCCAGCTGTTGCAAAACTACAACTCCCAGCATGCCTGGACAGCCATTGGCTGTCCGGGCATTCTGGGAGTTGTAGTTTTGCAACAACTGGAGGTCCGCAGGTTGGAGACCACTGGCGTACAGTATAGAGTTCCATTGCCGGCGGCCCCTAACAAAGAGGAGGAGGGCAGTGCTTGACATATGTGAGTAGTACCCTGCTGGGCTGATCATTAATTGGGGGGAGCAGAACAGTGCTGACGGGTCACATGATTTGGGGGGGGGGGGGGGATCTGAACTCCGCGCGCGGGTCACATGATTAGGGCGGGGGGGGGGAGCAGAACAGCGCTGGTGGGTCACATGATTGGAGGGGTGAAAATATACCGTGGAACCGAAGTTAAAAAAAAAAAAAAACAGCGTGAAACACATATTTGGTCATACCGCCCAGTCCTACGTTATTTTGAGGGAGGTTATTCATCCGTTATTATACATCCATTTTTACACAAAAAACTGTTTTATAACGGATGAATACTCAGTGTGAAAGGAGCCTTAAAATGCCTCTTCTGATCCCTATAACTTATTTTTCCATACAAGGGGTTGTATAGGGGCTTTTTTGTGCAGTCATCTACATTTTTTATCGTTAACATTTTTTATTTTGATGGGACTTTTTGATCACTTTTTTCTGCTACATGAAATGACGAAAAATCAGCAATTATGGACGCTGGTATTTTTTTTCTTTTATGTTTACGCCACTGACCGTGGGAAATCCTGTCCCCAACCCAAAATCATTCAGCAGGCATCCTGCGCAAACACCTGGGGGGGGGGGGGGGGGGTCCTGAGATCCCAATGTCGGCGATTGCCGCAAGTCAATTCAGACCGGCGACCTTCGGCGATTCCAGGTCATACATGTCTCCAGTGACCCGGAAAATAAGGGGGATCAGGGCTGTCCAGTAGGTGAGCTATACAGTGGTCTCTAAACTGTAGCCCTCCAGAAGTTGAAAAACTACAACTTCCAGCATGCACAGACAGCTGTTCGGGCATGCTGGGATTTGTAGTTTTGCAAGATTTGGAGGGGTTCAGTTTGGAGATCACTGTGCAGTGGTCTCTAAACTGTACCCCTCCAATTCTTGCCCCCCGCTGGCTAAAAGGCCCCCCCCCCTCCCCCGCTGGCTAAAAGGGATTTTTTTTCCTCATTATGTCTCTCATAGTTGAGGTATACCTATGATGAAAATTACAGGCCTCTCATCGTTTTAAGTGGGAGAACTTGCACAATTGGTGGCTGACTAAATACTTTTTTGCCCCACTGTATATTTTAATGGTTATTAAATACATTATTTAATACATTCATGCACGTGGCATTACCAAATATTTTTATTTTATTTTGTTAACTTTAATTTGATAAAGGGGGTGATTTAAAGTGGAACTCCACTGGAAAAAAATTTTTAATCAACTGGTGCCAGAAAGTTAAATAGATTTGTAAATTACTTCTATTAAAAAATCTTAATTCTTCCAATACTTAGCTGCTGTATGCTCCACAAGACGCTCTGTACTGCTAAGTACAGGAAGGATTAAGATTTTTTTAATAGAAGTAATTTACAAATCTGTTTAACTTTCTGGCAACGGTTGATTTAATAAAAAATAATAAAAAATTAAGGTTTTCCAGTGGAGTGTCCCTTTGAACTTTTATTTAGGGGAGGGGCTTTTTTTTCAACTATTGCCTTAATTTTATTTTTTTTACACTTTTTTTTTCTCCCCATTGGGAAGTGTTTTCCACAGTGTGCCTCCAGTTGTTGCAGAACTACAACTCCCAGCATGCCCAGATGGCCAAAGGCTGTAGGGCATGCTGGGAGTTGTAGTTTTGTACCAGCTAGGAGACACTCAAATGCTGTGCCGTAGGAGCCTATAGCACAGCACTGATTAGTGTTATCAGCGCTCCATTACTATAGGCTGCCTGCATTATTGGAGCACTGATCAGACGAGCCAAAAGCAGGTAGGGAGCACGCGGGTTTCCCGATCAGCTCCAGTGATCAACTTTGATTGCGGCATCTAAAGGGCTAATGCCGAACATCACCCGGAACGGTGATGCCCGACATTAGCCAGTATAAAGAGAGAGCAGCTCCTGAGCTCCCTTCATACAACCACTGCGCTGTATACATACAACGGCCAGTGGTGGAGGGGTTAATTCACCTCCTCCCAGCGCTCGGCACTGCTGGGAGGAGAGAGTGTTTTAATAATGGAAGGTTCGGAGAGGACCTGACCAGGGGGGGGGGGGGGGGGGGAATCGCAGTCTCCCCCAGCTTCCTTCCGCGGCCAGGGACACACTGGAGGAGTAGGCAGTGTAGCGCCAGAGAGAGCCAGCAATACAAAGTAATTATATACCCCCATCACGCCCTGTACACTTTTTAAACTATGGGACTACACAGCTCAAAAAAAAATAAATAAATAAATAAAGGGAACACCAAGATAACATCTTAGATCTGAATGAATGAACTAATTGTATGAAATACTTTCGTCTTTACATGGCTGAATGTGCTAACAAAATCACACCAAAATTATCTATGGAAATCAAATTTTTCAACCCATGGAGGTCTGGATATAGAGTTACACTCAAAATCAAAGTGAAAAACCACACTACAGGCTGATCCAACTTTATGCAATGTCCTTAAAACAAGTGAAAATTAGGCTCAGTAGTGTGTGTGGCCTCCACGTGCCTGTATGACCTCCCTACAACACCTGGGAACACCAGGGCCAACCGCACCAGCATATGGTCACACAAGGGGTCTGAGGATCTCATCTTGGTACCTAATGGCAGTAAAGCTACCTCTGGCAAACACATTGAGGGCTGTGCGAACCCCCCCCTCCCCCCCCCCCCCCCCCCCCCAAAGAAATGCCACCCCACACCATTACTGACCCACTGCCAAACCGGTCATGCTGGAGGATGTTGCAGGCTGCAGATCGTTCTCCACAGCGTCTCCAGACTGTCATGTCTGTCACATGTGCTCAGAGTGAACCTGCTTTCATCTGTGAAGAGCACAGGGCGCTAGTGCCGAATTTGCCAATCTTTGTGTCCTCTGGCAAATGCCAAAACGTCCTACACGGTGTGTTGGGCTCTAAGCACAACCCCCACCTGTGGCCGTTGGGCCCTCATACCATCCTCATGGAGTCTGTTTCTGACCGCTAGAGTGGACACATGCACATTTGTGGCCTGCTGGAGGTCATTTTTGCAGGGCTCTGGCAGTGCTCCTCCTTGCACAAAGGCAGAGGTAGCGGTCCTGCTGCTGGGTTGTTGCCCTGAAATGGCCTCCTCCACGTCTCCTGATGTACTGGCCTGTCTCCTGGTAGTGCCTTCATGCTCTGGACACTATGCTGACAGACAGCAAACCTTCTTGCCACAGCTCGCATCCTGGAGTAGCTGCACTACCTGAGCCACTTGTGTGGGTTGTAGACTCTGTCTCATGCTACCACTAGAGTGAAAGCACCGCCAGCATTCAAAAGTGAACAAAACATCAGCCAGGAAGCATTGGAACTAAGAAGTGGTCTGTGGTCACCACCTGCAGATCCACTCCTTTATTGGGGGTGTCTTGCTAATTGGCTATAATTTCCACCTGTTGTCTGCTCCATTTGCACAATAGCATGTGAAATTGATTGTCAATCAGTGTTGCTTCCTGAGTGGACAGTGGGATTTCACAGAAGTGTGATTGACTTGGAGTTACATTGTGTTGTTTAAGTGTTCCCTTTATTTATTTGAGCAGTGTATTTGGGGGGAAAATAAAGCACGCATTACCCTGCTTCACAAATTGTGCTCCCGCTGGTACTTAGCGCTTACTGCGTGTCTTCAGCCGGAATTGCTTATATAAGTTCCAAGCCACGCCCTAATTTAAGCCACGCCCACTGAAATTATTGTCAGGAAAATCCCTTAGCCGAAAATGCCCTTTTTGGCCCGATAATTTTCGGTGGCTGAAATTTCAGAGCATCCCCAGTTTTTTTTTTTTTTTTTTTTTTTTACAGCGTTAACCGTGCAGGATAAGTTACATTATAGTTTTATAGTACACGTCATTATGGAAGTGGCAATACCTATTAGGTATATGATTTGTATTTTTGATGACAATACAGGGTTTTATTGGGAAAGGAGCATTTTTTTTTTTTTTTTTTAAACACTTGTTTTAAAAACATGTACTGAACAACCTTTTACTATTTTATTTTTCACTTTTTACAGGTTATACTATGCTGCAATACATTTGTACTGCAGCACAGTATAACCTGATCTGCTGCAGATACTACAGACCGTGCAATACAGCCTGTGGCTGGATCTCACAGGTTTCCGTAGCAGGCAGACATAGCAACCAACGGCGACCCGCAATGGTATCGCGGTGCCGCCATTGGTGAACAGGAGGAGCGCACTACCCGTCAACACCATAGATGCCGTGATTAGGATTGATCACATCATCTATGAGGTCAATATGCTGCCGGGACCGGCGCGACCGCAGCCCCGGCAGCTATGGCGGGTCCCCAGGTGTGATTGACAGCCGGGTCCCGCCACCGATCTCCTGCGCTGCTTGCGGCAGTGCAGGAGATCGCTAGGACGTATGAATACATCCCAGCGAGTGAACATGTCGGGTGCTGGGACTTATGCATACGTCCTATAGCAGGAAGGGGTAAAACCTTTAGGATTTTCATTTTGTTTTCCTGGTGAACAATTACTTGCCAACAAATATTTACATATACACAAATGAAATATGGTAATTTTGCAAAAACAAAAATAACCATAATATGTACGTACTGTTGAACGCGACAAGCCTCACATATGAGAAGTGCTTTTCGAAGGTTTCTCCCAGATTTATCTGCAATTTTTCGGGCAAGCTCTTGTGGTAGAGAAAGTCCTTCTTTCTTGCACACATTAAATAGGACTGTACATATCTGCAAAGAAATGCTTTGTTAAGTTCCAAATAGAAAAATTATTAAGCAAATATCCAGTTGTATACAGTACAGGTCACTAACATCAGGCAATGCTTAAAGCACTAATGTCATTTAAATTAACTTTTGACATGTCTCAAAGGTTTACGCACTTTGTAAAAACGTATCCCCTAGCCAAATGATAAGGGATAAGGTGTTGATAGCGGATAGGGGATAAGTTTCTGATCCCCCAGCGCTCTCCTGTTTGAGGCAGCGGCTGTCACCCAGCATGCATGGTTCTTGACAGTTCTCTCTGGCCGCCACCTTCCAAGATAGATTGGTGCTAAAAAGAAGTGACGTCGTAGCATTGGCCAATATGGTACCCCCACCCCAGTCTGCGATTGGCTAAGAAGGCCATCACTTGTGTTTAAGAGTGCATCTCAGAGCGAGGGCTGGAGCACGCTGTGGAAAAGCATCACATATTGATGCGAGGGCGTCGTACAGGTGAGCGCTGGGGAAGTTTCCAGTAGTGATCGACAGATTATCGGATTGGCCGATATTATCGGGCGATATTCACGATTTTGAAAGTTATCGGCGATTTTGAAAGTTATAATGCAACCAGCGCTGCTCCGCACGGCAAAACAGGGCGTGCGCACTAGGCGCACGAATCGCGGGACTTCAGTATTGGCCCTGAAGCAGTGGCGGATCCGAGCGGGCGGGCGTCTGGAGATCACGTCCCCGCAGCTCTCACTCACACTGCAAAAACGGAGCAGCGTGTGAGAAAGGTGAACACTGCTGGGGCGCAGTGTGGACGGGCAAATTATAAGTGAGGGAGGCAAATTATAAGTGAGGGGCACATGTCAGGGGGGCATTATATGTGAGGAACACAGGACATGGGGCATTATATGTGGGGGGGATCACAGGACATGGGGTATTATATATGAGGGGCACATGACAGGGGGGCATTATATGTGGGGGCACGACAGCCCCGCCGTCATGTGTCCATATAATGCATGGAATATCGGTATAAGTTATCAGCTATCGGACTGAAAGTTCATAAGTTATCGGTATCGGCTCTAAAAAAAATCAATATCCGTTGATCCCTAGTTTCCAGCAGTCGGCTCCGCGATCAGCAACTTATCCCCAATCCTTTGGATAGGTTATAAATTTTTTATAAAGTGCATAACCCCTTTAAGATTGGTTGAGCTGTCAGTGCTGAGATTATCTTTAAAGGGGTACTACAGGAAAAACCATCTTATCCCCTATCCTTTGGATAGGGGATAGGATGTGTGATCGCGGGGTTCTTGCCGCTCGGAACCCCACAATCTGCGGGCTTGCAGCATCAGTGTCCGGAACACGAAAGCAAAGAGCTTCTGTTTTTGTGTGACGTCACACAACAACCCCTCCATTCATGCTTATGGGAGGAGGGAGTGACTGCTAGTACGTAGCCATCACGCCTCCTCCTATAGGCATGAATGGAGGGGCGTGGCGACTTTTCGCCAGTCATCCGGCACAGAGTAGAGCTCACTCCGTGCACGGATGACCGGGATGCCGTGCTGCAGATCGCGGGGGTCACCCGTGGCGAGACCTTCACGATCAGACATCTTATCTTTCGGATAGGGGATAAGATGTTTTTCGCCGGAGTAACCCTTTAAGACATTAGTTATAGCCAGGTGGAGAGCGCAGTAGCACACTTCCCTCCACGGCTCAATGCAGGAGATGGATTCCATGTGGAGTCCATTTTCTATAACCACACAGTGTGCTAAACCGGCGCGTGCCGCTTGAGTTTCCAGGCTACAACTAATGATCAAAGGGGTCTCAGTACTGAAACCCTGACTGATCTTAAAGGGGAACTCCTGTACATAAAATCTTATCCTCTACCCACAGGATAGGAGATAAATGTCTCATAGTGGTGCTCTCCCCATGCACGCAGCGGCCAACATGCCCCCTCTATGTATCTCTATGGGAAAGCTGAAGATACACAAGCGCTTTACCTCCAGCTCTCCAGGAGAAATACATGGAGGGGCATGCCGGCCATTGCTTTGTGCTATGGTCAACAGTAATCCGCACACAGCTAAGGTCGCTCCATGATGGGGAGAGCCGGGGGGCCTGGCAGGAGATCACAGGAGGGTCCAAGCAGTTGGACCCCCTGCAATCACTTATCCCCTATTTTGTGAATAATGGATGATAACTTATGTACCAGAGTTCCCCTTTAGCATGTCTGTGCCACATGACAAAAAGTAATGGTATGAGTGTTCAGACCGCCCACTAATTAGGAAAACAAGCCAGGAGAAATCTGCACTAAGCATGTTCACTCCCGGCTCTGTGCCCCAAGACGAACTTACAATGTAAGTCTATGGATTTATTCGGTCACATGAACAGAAAGCAGGGAGTGGAGTGCTGCTTGCTCTTGGATTGTTCTAGCAATCAGTCGTGGTCTGAATACTAAGACACTGACATGTCTCTAAGAATTGTCAAAAGTTATTTTAAGTGATTGGTACACTTTAAAGCGTTAACGTCATTTAAATTAAAAGGGACTGCAAAGGATCAAATAAAAAAATTAACAAATAATTCAAACAAAAAAGTTAATAAAAAACACACATTTAGTATCACAACAATTAGAATAGTACAAACTACTATAGACTTAAATTTCATTAATTAGATCGCTTCTTTTTTTCAGGCCATTTTAAAAATGAAGGAAGCGATCTGATTGGTTGTTATGAGCAACTGGTCAACTTTTCCTCTGCATAGGTTTTAAATCTCCCCCATATCAGGACCAATACCTCTTCAACGCTCGGAGCTGGCACACGAACTGCCAGACATCTGCTTCGTATTGGAGAAATCACTTTTGATGTAGAATTACAACATAAAATGAGTCTACAAGTAGACATATATTTCTCCATGGTTCTTCTTAATGCGTGCTGAGCATCTTTAGTAAGTTTATCCACTTCTGTTAGCAGGACAACTGAAGAGGGCAAAAAAAACACACTGCATAAGAGAGTGCACCTTTACAGTAACAAGTATAATGTCATTACGGGGATTTATAATTGGTTTTACCCTTGTTTTTTAGAGTCTTTAATTTTTGTGCAATAGGTGAAAAAAAGTCACAAAATGTTTGAGCAACTTATTTAGGCTTAAAAAATAAAACTTGAATGTAGAGCAGCGTTAGTTTTTCGGCAAGCACTTACATTTTTGCACAATCTCACATCAGCCTGGGCCACCTAGAAACTTACCTACATCTTATCTACTATGCTATTTTTGAAGAATGTGCATCCATGCAAACGGGGTAAAAAGAACTTATACACCCCCCCCCCCCCCACACACACACACACTGCCCAAGACTGAGCCCTAATGCAGATTTTCCATGATGAAGAAGCGATTCACTACGGTTGTGATCTTTAAGGTAATTCCAGGTTTTACTGACACTTTTTGCTTCAATTAGATATGCAAGTCTTGAACCCCCCTACTGTATTTTTTAGGGATCGACCGATATCGGTTTTCTAGGGCCGATACCGATAATCAGTGGAGGTTAGGGCCGATAGCCGATAACTTATACCGATATTCCGGTATAAGTTATCGGCTATTTATCCCCCCGCGACACCGCTGCAGATCATTGATTTAAAGCGGGCGCTTTAAATCAATGCACTGCAGTGGCTTTTGCTGTGCCATAGACCGCCGTCACCACCCGCTTCTCTCCCCCTGCCTGTCCGGGGGTCCTGAGTCCTATCACCGCCACCGCTCCCCCCACCGCCGCACCGCGACCGCCCCCCGCACCGGCCCCATTGCCTCCCCCATCCCCGGTTTTATAATTACCTTTTCCCAGGGTCCACTCTACATCTGGCTCCGGTGGCGTCCTCCTGAGCGGTCACTGTGCGCACTGACGGTGAGGTCACGTCGCGCACGTCACTCGTCATTCCGCACAGGGTAACGCAGGACGCAGCAGGAGCAAGAAGTAGCGTGGGCCCCAGGAACAGGTAATTATAAAACCGGGGATGGGGGAGGCAATGGGGCCAGGGCGGGGCAACGCGGCGGGTCGGGGGGCTGGGGGGGTTGGCGGTCGCGGTCCGGCGGTCGCGGGGCATTATCGGCAAGGTAATTGCCGATACCGATAATGCCCAAAATCGTGATTATCGGCCGATAATATCGCCCATACCGATAATCGGTCGATCCCTAGTATTTTTATCAGTAATTTTAGGATTATTGGGGGGAGATTATCAAAACCTGTGCAGAGCAGAGCAAAAGTTGAGAAGTTGCCCATAGCAACCATATTTCTTTTGTTTTTAAAAAGGCCACTGAAACATGAAACAATATGATTGGTTGCTATTGGCAACTTCCCCACTTTTCCTCTACACAGGTTTTGAAATTCTACCCAATTGTCCTGCTGGACAGTGAACCGCTATCCCATTTCCAAATCTCTGGCAGATTGAAGCAGGAATTCCGCCCAGAAATACATTGCTGTTATTGGGACTAGAGACATTAGCGCAAATTCTGTCTGCTGCACATGAAATATGTGGGTGGAAATTGTGCAGCATGGATGGGCCCTTAGAATCTGGGCTATTTTGTTAGGTCCGTTAAAAAAGGTCTGAATTTAAATAATTTTAATAGCAGTTTGTAATTCAACAAAATAGGAAAACCCCTAACTGTACTAGTAACAATCTTTACTTGTTTTTTAGATAATTACCTTTAAAATCCCTCTGAGTACTTGTCTCAAGTTGCTGTGACTGGGCAACAGTTTTCAACAATTCTTGGATGACAACACGATCACTATTACCAGCATCACTGGAAAACATAGATCAAAACTATTTTTAAAGTTATTTGAAGACTAAAGCGGGTCTCTAGTTTAGGGGCAAATTAACCCCCTAACAGTTTAAACAAGCTCTTCATGGATTGATGGTCAAGGCCAATACAGTTTTCCTATGTAAAGGTCATTATAATTGTGGGCGCACTATCACTGATCAGGCAGCAGGAGTATGGCGATTAACACAGCTGGAAAGAGCCTTCTGGCAATATAACCCTTTACATGCTGTGGTCAATAGTGACTGCTCCATGTAAAGAACAGCGGTGCAAGTGCCAGACACAGCCTCATACTTTACATTGCTGCTAAAACAGTGAAAGGCAATCTTTTTTTGAGAATATTGAGTATATCAAAACATGCAATAAGAGAGTTATAACTAACAAGTACAAAAATAAAAAAAACAAAGCCCCTTTGTCATAAAAACAAAAAACAAAAAAAAAACAACACAAAAACCCACACGGTATGGCCATAATGATTATGACCTGAACAATAAGGTAAACATGTTACAGATGGTGACTTATGAACGCCATTATAAAAATATATAACAAAAATTTTAAAAAATTCTTGCAGAATAGCTTCCCCTCGTCCCCCCAAAAATAAGCTATTTTATGTACCCCAGAATAGCAGCAGCAACAACTAGTACAACTAATCATGCAAAAGAAGAAAAAAAAAAAAAAAAAAAAAAAAAAAAAAAAAAAAAAGAAGTAATCATATGGCTACCTGAATAGAAAAAGAAAAAAAAATGATGGCATTTGACAGAGCAACATAAAAATTTATGTTAATGTTAAACATTTTCAGATACATTGGGGGAGATTAATCAAGACCTGTGTAGAGGAAGTGTTTACCAGTGTCCCATAGCAACCAGATCGCTTTTATTTTTTTCAGAGGCTTTTTAAAAATGAAAGAAACGATATGATTGGTTGCTATGGGCAACTGGTCGACTTTTCCTCTGCACAAGTTTTGATGAATTTCCCTCATAATGCCTATAAATCTTGTTTTTTGGTCTGTATTTTTATCCTAAAAAATATGTGTGCACATAACCTTACAATGTAGCAATTCCACAAGCGGAGATTCCCTCTGGCGGCCACCGACAAAATACTTCGGCGGTAGGACCGTGTGGCACTGCATTGTCACCATTGACGGCTATGCAGTGCTCAGGGACTTCTGCGCAAGGAATGAAGACGTTCTCTCTTTGAGCAGAACAATTTCAGTAGCGGAATTGTCCGCCGCTGAAATTCCTCAGTGTGAATGGGTTTCGAGGAAGACCCATTCACACTGATGTTCATTGTGCGAAATTACGCAGTGTGAACGTTCCCTTAGACAACAACTGTAATAAAATAGAGTACACCATTGATCGATGCAGCATACCTTGGATTGACCTCCAGATGATAGTTGCTTGAAATTGTGCTAATCTCAATCTTCTTTTTTGCAGGAGTCTAAAGATATAAAAAGATACTTGCTGATACTGAGTGATCTTTGCTCATCTGTGGCCTAGTTTTGGCTCTCAGCTTTAACTAATGGGGAGTAGATCTATCGCTCAAAATGAATAACTATTCAACTGCATCACCAGCCAACGACAGAAAACATCCATCTTTTTAACCCATCTCTGTCATCAGGTGGAAATATTTACCCAAAAAGGAGCAGGAAATAGCATCTTACAGGTGTGTATAGTTTAAGACCCATGCACACTATGGAAATTCCACTCAAAATTATTCTGAGCAGAATTCTGCCTGAAGCAGCCTCCCATTGTTTTTAATGGGATTCTGCTGCTCTGCACATGGTAGAATTTTGGAAATTCCAGATTCCATACAAGTTAATTTTTTGGGTGAAAGTCTGCCTGGAAATGCATTGTTGTCAATAGGATCAGTACTTATTGTCCGCACAGACATAAGCGCCAATTCCGCTGGCGCCTGCTCCACACTGTATCTCTGCCCAGAAACTGTCTGGACAGAAATTACATAGTGTGCATGGGCCCTTAGCTTTGTTACATAATTGTGATATGTGCTTTACTCTCTATGTAAAACATTAAAGATAACATTAAAGGAAATGTCATCACTTTCATGCCGCCTAAACCATAAGACACTGGGGCGGTACCACCCTGTCCCATCTGCAGTGATTGATAGATTTATGTTTTGGCATAAAGAAAGAGCTCAATAAATCAAGGCCAGTGGGGCAGGTAGAAGGTGACTTCCCTAATGACTTATGATTCAGACAATGTGAAGGTGATACGTTCCCTTACATAATATGCACAGCTGCTGAAATAAAAATAAAGATATAAAACCAGTAAAGCAAACAGTAAGTTACATGTTGGAAGAGGACATACCGTTATTGACTGATGTTCAATGCGCAGTTTCTCTACTCCAGCACCATAGAGCTCTCTTAGCACACACATAATTCTGGTCTTCTTCCCAGCGCCAGATGGGCCAAACACCAGGAGGTGAGGAAAGTCTCCACACTGCACCTACAAACCAGTAAGAGAACCTCATGAGAATTAACAAGAACTGTCACAGTCATTCCCTATTTCCCAAACAAAAGACTATAGGGGAGTGTTATCATAACCTGTGTAGAGGAAAAGGTGCACAGTAGCCCACCACAGCCAATCAGATCCCTTCTTTTATTTTTTTATACCTTTTTAAAATTAAAGAAGCAAGCTAATTGGTTGCTATATGCAACTGCACCTCTTCCTTTGCACAGGTTTTGATAAATCTCCCCCTATGATCTACATAGAGTAGAAAATGTTGAATTTTGCTAAGAATCTGTCATAGATCTCAGCTTTAGGAAAAATACATAGCAAAAATTGCATAACAACCAGGCAGCATACGTACACAGCAGCTTCTGGTCCCGATACACTCCAATTCCTGGTGCTGGGGGCCCAAATGCTAGAGTGCCGCTCAGTCACAGCACTGAAACAATACTGTGGCCCCTCCAGTATTAGAATCTATTTGAGTTTCCCAGAGATAAACTGAGCATAAAAGCATATTTTAGTGGTATGTCATCACTGTGAGATGGGAAATTAAATAAATGTTTAAAAAGAAGGCTAAACATAAAATTGGTCTTCCCTGGACATTTCCTTTTATTTTAAAAATGCTTCTGCTTTGCCAATCACTGACTATAGCGGTGTGTTTTCCTCAGAGTTCAGTGTTTCCCAACCAGGGTGCCTCCAGCTGTTGCAAAACTACAACTCCCAGCATGACCGGACAGCCAAAGGCCTGAAGATTCCGAGTGCAGCCAGAGCCGACTGAATCAGTCGGCACTAGGACCGTACGGACACTGCAGTCTCCAATAGACTGCAATGTGTTCCGCGAGTATTTCCGCCTGAAGAATGAGCAACCCCTTTCTTCAGGCAGAAATTTTCAAGTGGATTTTCCGTTTACAAATTCCAAAGTGTGAATTTATGAACGGAAACCCATTCACTATACCATACATTTTAGTAAGCAGAATTTCTGCCTGCAATTTCAAAGCAGAATTGCTGGCGGAAATTCCGTAGTGTGAACCTAGCCTAACACTTAGGTCCTGCAGCTGCTACATCAACTAGCTGTCACATGACCAAGTTATGCCATAGTGTTGTCTGCTGTCGGTCACACACAAAGTATACGCTCGGGAAACGCACTAAAAATAGTCACTATGGGGGAAATGTATCAATGTTTGTGTAGGTGAATTTTTTCCTGCTTTGTCACTAACAAATTTAGAGCAAAAACAGTCTACATGCAATAATAAATGAGACCACATTTAATCCATGTAAGGGCTCGTTCACATTCCTGTTGTGCACTGGTAAGTGGAGCACCGTAGGCTAGTCTGTTGGAACAACGGGAGTTGCTAAAAAAAAAAAAAAAAAAAATACTGTATCTCTTACTTCTATTCCCCACACAACTTCAGTATAATACCAGATCCCCAATGGACAAATCAATGGAATCTTTCGAGACCTGGTGGTATCAGTTGTATCCAACCCGCTTTGGGTCCATTTTGCATAAAAAAAATAAAAAAAAAAAACACACATACAGACCCAGAACGGGTTGGACCACAACAGCCGTGTAAACTTAGCATAAGCCAGTGGGCCTGATGTGAACAAACCACGATTTAGATTTGCATAAACGTAGTGTGAATAGCCTCTAATACTTATATTGCTAGGAACGCCCATAACGACCACGGATGTAAATGTACATCCTGGTTTGGCGGTACATCTACGTCCTGTGTATGACCGCGAGCATCGGAGCGGTGCTCGCATCATACACGGCAGACACCCACCGGTAATGGCCGATATCCGCGATCGTGCGGCTGTCCGCCATTAACCCCTCAGATGCCATGATCTGTACAGATCACGCATCTGCGGCAATGCGCATGTTAAAATAGATGATCGGATCGGCCGCGGCGATCCGATCATCTGTAATGGCAGACAGAGGTCCCCTCACCTGGCTGCGGCCATCTCCTGGGGTCTTCTGCTCTCATCTGAGATCGAGCAGACCAGAGCAGGAGATCGCAGGTTAATACTGATCAGTGCTGTGTCCTTGCATAGCACTGAACAGTATTAGCAATCAAATGATTGCTATAGATAGTCCCCAAAGTCCAAAAATGCAGCTTTTTTTGTCACATTTTATCGAAATTTTTTTTTATAAAAGATGATATAAAAGTTTTATATTTGCAAATGTGGTATCGATAAAAAGTACAGATGACGGCGCAAAAAATTAACCCTCATACCGCCCTATTTTATTTATATATATATATATATATATATATATATATATATATATATATATATATATATATATATATGGAAAATTAAAAAGTTATAGGTGGTCAAAATAGGGCGATTTTAGATTACTGATTTTGTAAGCGGTTAAGCAATTAAGCGGTACAAAAATATAAAAGTATCTAGCCATGGGTATCAATTTAATTGTATTGACCCACAGAATAAATAACATATGTCATTTTTACCGTAAATTGTACAGTGTTAAAACGAAACCCTCCAAAATGGGAAAAATTGTGGTTTTCATTTAAATTTCCTCCTAAAAAATATTTTTTTGGGTTCGCCATACATTTTATGGTAAAATGAGAGGTTTCATTACAAAGTACAATTGGTCACGCAAAAAACAAGCCCTTATATGGGTCTGTAGATGGAAATATGAAAGTTATGGATTTTAGAAGGCGATGAGGAAAAAACAAATGCAAAAATAAAATTGGCCTGGTCCTTAAAGGGGTACTCTGGCGCTTAGACATCTTATCCCCTATACAAAGGATAGGGGATAAGATCCCTGATCGCGGGGGTCCCGCCGCTGGGGACCCCTGTGATCTTGCACGCCGCACCCAGTTTATAATCAGTCCCAGGAGCGTGTCCGCTCCGGGTCTGATTACTGTCGATCACGGGGCCGGAGCGTTGTGACGTCAAGGCTCCGCCCCGTGTGACGTCACGCTCCGCCCCCTCAATGCAAGCCTATGGGAGGGGGCGTGACCGCTGCCAAACCCCCTCCCATAGGCTTGCATTGAGGGGAGGAGCGTGACATCACACGGGGGCGGTGGTCGCCGGTAATCAGACCCGGAGCGAACATGCTCTGGGGACTGATTTTAACTGGGGTGCAAGATCACGGGGTCCCCAGCAGCGGGACCCCCGCGATCAGGCATCGTATCCCCTATCCTTTGGATAGGGGATAAGATGTCTAAGCGCCGGAGTACCCCTTTAAGGTGAAAATGGGCTTGTTCCTTAAGGGGTTAAAATGGTCAGTGGAGTTTTAAACGGCTCTATCGGGTTACGAATCAAATAGGTTATTTGTAAACTGCTTTATTTACCAAAAATGACTCCTTACTCCAGAAAAGAAACTGTTCCAAAGGGTTCGCATGCAGGTGCCTCCCTTCCCTATAATCTGCTGTCCACTGTTTATTGTCAGGAAAATCTGTCTGCAGTAACTAGAGATGAGCGAACTTACAGTAAATTCGATTAGTCACAAACTTCTCGGCTCGGCAGTTGATGACTTTTCCTGCATAAATTAGTACAGCTTTCAGGTGACCCGGGGGCTGGAAAAGGTGGATACAGTGAGTCTCCTAGGACTGTATCCACCTTTTCCAGCCCACCGGAGCACCTGAAAGCTGAACTACTTTATGCAGGATAAGTCATCAACCGCCGAGCTGAGAAGTTCGTGACGAATCGAATTTACTGTAAGTTCGCTCATCTCTAGTAGTAACCATTAGATCAGGACACAACACAGGAAATGGAGCGGGGATTAATATGTGGAGGAGAAAAAAAAAGCCTGGACTGTACCTACAAGCTGCCATTTTGTATAGGTTTTGGGTTATTTGGGTGATAATATAGGGCTTTATTGGGAAAGGGGCATTTTTTTTATCTTTTTACACTTTACTTATTAAAAAAACATTTTCTCTTTATACTTCACTTTTTTACTGTTATACTATGCTGCAGTACATCTGTACGGCCGCATAGCATACTGTATAATACATAATCCTGTGTGATTCAGCTTATGGCTGCTGAGACTGGCGCCATCCTGGTCTCAGCAGCTGCAGCGGGAACCCATTTGTGATAGACAATGGGGTGCTGTTACCGATCTCCTACAGAATATCACTGGGACCGCTGACACTTCCACATTTGGGTTACGTCACAAGGCAGTCATCCAATCTACAGCTGAGGCAGAACATCACTGCGGCTGCTGACTGAATGAATGGCCATTTTACGGCACATAATCTAGACCCAGTAGCGCCGGACAACGGGAACAGAGTTCTGTAATTCCCATGGTGGAGCAAGAGAGAGGAAGGCATGAGTATGTTGTGTGTGTGTTTTTTTTTTTTTTTTAACTCCCCCCTCCCCAAGTGGAGGATTCACACATAAAGGATCCTGTGCAGGATTTGTAACTGCAGATTAGAAGCTGTGCTCAGTCATTTAGTTTACATTGAAATCTGCAGCAGAAAATCCTGCGCATCAAATCTGCATACGTGTGAACGTACCCTTAAGTTTCCCTGTTACTTAGAGAGAAAAAGAAAAAAACAACAACTTTGGACATGTCAAGTTTTTACTGGTCATGGTCTCAGTTCTGAGCCCTCCACTAATCAGGAGAATGAGCGGAGATAAGGGTGCGGAAGTGCACTGTACTTACCGCCTGTCTGCAGTCTTTGTCTCGTTACCCCTTAGACTTATAATGGAGAAAGACAAAAATGGGTAAGAGCTGGGGAGTAAAGTGCCCTACTGCACGCTTATCCCCGCTCATCCTCCTGATTACTGGGGGGCTCAGCACTGAGACCTTGACAGATTACTTTTGACATGTCAAAGGTTTATTTTAAAATGACAAATACTATTTAAAGGAAAACTGTCACCCGTTCACCCACACTAAACCTGATACACTGGGTTATGGTGTGGGTGAACAGGAGACCCATGCAGGGTTTCTTGCACGCTGGCAACCGGGCCCTCTAAAGTTCAGCTTCTTCCAGGGCTGAATTGCACCCTGGAGGAGGGCCGCCGGATGGATTTGAACACTCATGGACACTGGTCACATGAGCGATTGTTTCTACTGAGTGCTCACATGACCAGCGCCTGTGAACATTCAAATCCAGCCGGCCGGCCCGCCTCCAGCTTGTGCAATTCAGCGCTGGAAGAAGTCAAACTTCAGAGGGGCCGGGCGCCGCAACAGGACTTCAGAATTGGTTCCAGGCAGACCATTGTTTGTTGAGGGATTCGTGCCATAGATTATACTCACACATCCCTGCTGCTCTGGCCCATCATTTCGCCGCTCCTCTGCTACTGCTGCCCTGTGCCGTCGTGCCCTATTGGAAGAAGGGGCAACGTGATGGCGGAGACAGAGCGACAGGGCAGCGGCAGCAGTGGAGCTGCAAAACGACGGACATGGGGGACATTAAGGACATTAAGCTATTCAGCTGCAGCAGGATAACCGTTTTTGCGATGGCCCCGACACACAGAAGCATCATATGTTGAAATGATCGTATATATTTTGGGGGACCACTGTATATGGACAACAGATTAAATACTGGGCACACAACAGCGCCACCATGAAACTACACCAGGTCACCAGACATGTGAACACCACCCAAATGTGTTTTGGGGACAGGTTCCCCTTATAGGCCGGTTCTGTATAATCTTATACTGAGAAATACTGGAGGTACTAGCGGTTTTCAGTCCACAAGAACAGATGTTGAGGTTCCATTTCACCAGCGCTCCCAAACCTGTTACAAAACTACAACTCCCAGCATGCCTTGAATGCCTGCAGTTGTCAGGGTATGATGGGACTTGCAGCAGCTGAAGAGCACAGGTTGATAACCACTGCTTCACACTATAGTGATTTCCAACAAGTGTGCCCCCAGCTGTTGCTAAACTACAACACCAGCATGTCGGGCATTGTAGTTTAGCAACAACTGGAGGCACACCTGTTGGAATACAGACCTTTACACAAAACAGCGCAACTAGGATGGATCCTGCGTTTATGGATCTGGGCACACGCAGCGTTTATAGGGGGCATCTAAAAAGCACCTTACAGAGGACAATAACTTTATTTATAAAACACATAGCTCCAGGTGTAAGCACGGTTCACAGGAGCCCGGGCTACAGAGGCTTATAAGGTCCACTACACGTCGGTCTCGCTTTCTTACCAAATTCCGCAGCTGAGCCGCCTGCTCCTTATGATAGTCCAGTTTGGACAGGGACGTAGGCCGGTACTTGTCCACCCACAGACTCATGGCTGCACAGCGGTAATGGGGGGAGCTCACAGCTCGGGAGAAGTCACCACACAGCGCGGGTCAGCTCAGCGCGCCAAAACATTCATCCCCTCAACCCCTACAGCGCGCCAATGCTACATCCCTACTGCGCAGGCGTCCTAGGACGCACGCTCTAGTGTTTCGCACGACTCTTGACGCGTCACGTGACAGACGGCGCTTGTACTATCCTCGTGTCCGTTACGCGGAGACATTTTGGGTGAGTCGTACAGGATTTTCCAGACATATTACTTGTCTTCTAGAACATGGCTGCCAATAGGTGACAATTACATGGAAAGACATTTCAATTTAGGAGCCCCATGAATACAGCAGGTATCATCAAGGGGTTAACCAAGTATTTTCCAACCAGTATTCCTTCAGCTGTTGAGAAAACAACTCCCAGCATGCCCGGACAGCTACTGGGTTAACCCCTTAAGGACATGGCCCATTTTGACCTTAACCCCTTAAGGACCGGGGTTTTTTCCGTTTTTGCATTTTCGTTTTTTGCTCCTTGCCTTTAAAAAATCATAACTCTTTCAATTTTGCACCTAAAAATCCATATGATGGCTTATTTTTTGCGCCACCAATTCTACTTTGTAATAACGTCAGTCATTTTGCCCAAAAATCTATGGTGAAGCGGGAAAAAAAATCATTGTGCAACAAAATTGAAAAAAAACCGCTGTTTTGTAAATTTTGGGGGCTTCCGTTTCTACGTAGTACATTTTTGGGTAAAAATGACACCTGATATGTATTCTGTAGGTCCATACGATTAAAATGATACCCTACTTATATAGGTTTGATTTTGTCTGACTTCTGGAAAAAATCATAACTACATGCAGGAAAATTAATACGTTTAAAATTGTCATCTTCTGACCCCTATAACTTTTTTATTTTTCCGTGTATGGGGCGGTATGAGGGCTCATTTTTTGCGCCGTGATCTGAAGTTTTTAACGGTACAATTTTAGCATTGATAGGACTTATTGATCACTTTTTATTCATTTTTAAATTATATAAAAAGTGACCAAAAATGCACTATTTTGGACTTTGGAATTTTTTTGCGCGCACGCCATTGACCGAGCGGTTTAATTAATGATATATTTTTATAATTCGGACATTTCCGCACGCGGTGATACCATATATGTTTATTTTTATTTACACTGTGTTTTTTTTTTATTGGAAAAGGGGGGTGATTCAAACTTTTAATAGGGGAGGAGTTAAATGATCTTTATTCACTTTTTTTTTTCACTTTTTTTTTGCAGTGTTATAGGTCCCATAGGGACCTATAACACTGCACACACTGATCTTCTATGTTGATCACTGGTTTCTCATAAGAAACCAGTGATCAACGATTCTGCCGCATGACTGCTCATGCCTGGATCTCAGGCACTGAGCAGTCATTCGGCGATCGGACAGCGAGGAGGCAGGTAGGGGCCCTCCCGCTGTCCTGTCAGCTGTTCGGGATGCCGCGATTAGCCGCGGCTATCCCGAACAGCCCGACTGAGCTAGTCGGGAACTTTCACTTTCACTTTTAGCCGCGCGGCTCAACTCTGAGCCGCGCGGCTAAAGGGTTAATAGCGCGCGGCGCCGCGATCGGCGCTGCGCGCTATTAGAGGCGGGTCCCGGCTTCACTATGACACCGGGCCCGCCATGATATGACGCGGGGTTACTGTGTAACCCCGCGTTATATCAGAAGAGCAGGACCAAGGACGTACCGGTACGTCCTTGGTCCTTAAGGGGTTAAAGGGGTACTCCACCCCTAGACATGTTATCGCCTATCCAAAGGACATTGGATAAGATGTCTGATCGCTGGGGGCTTCCCCAAAGTGCAGGCACCTGGCATTCTAGAGATTATGTTCAGACCGCTTGGTGCGGGTGGGCATGGTTGTGACATCATCACACACACACACACACACACCTACCTTTAAAGAGTACCTGCCACCAGTTAAACAGGGGAACGTATCTTCTTTGTGTGTTCCCTTTGTCATCCTAGTCCATAGAAATTTTTTTTTCTTCATTTTGGGCCATTAACTCTCAAGTTATTGCTTTGTAAAGTCTGCTCGCTGTCCCTTTGCTTTTGCTGTTGCAGGGGGGCGATACCCGTCAGGTTTGACGTCACCTGAAGCCTGCATGGTAACGCTTCCGCCCTTCCCTTTTCTATGCTGGACCCAGTCTCTGGAGCGCACATAGAAGGGGGAGCTAATCACCGCAGGCAGCCTGTGAGTCCCCTCCTCTCTGTTATGCTGATTGCGAGGCATACAGAGAGAAAGGACATTGTAGTGTGCTGCCTGCCGGGCACCCTGCGTTCTTATCAGTAACATGGGAGCACTTCTGCCAGTGTACAAGTGTATGTGAGGGGCAGAGGGAGCTTCTCTGCAAGTGTAAGGGTACATTCACACAAGCTGATCCTCAGCGTGGATTGCGCTGCGGATCCGCCGCTGAAGGACCGCTGTATGCTTCCTTTAACCCGTACAGGACCCAGGGCGTATGGATGAGCCCTGTGTACCTGGGTCTTAAAGACCCAGGGCGTACCTGTACACCCGTGGGAATTTCGGTCCCCGCCACGCGCCGGGCAGGGACCGGGGTGACTGCTGATATCGATCAGCAGGCACCCCGCGCAAATGCCCAGGGGGGTAATCAGACCCCCCCCATGTCGGCGATCGGCGCAAATCGCAAGTGAATTCACACTTGTGATTTGCACCGATTCCGGGTCACACGGGTCTATGGTGACCCGGAATATAAGGGGGATCGCGGTTGTCTAATACACCTACGATCCCCCTGAAGGGATAGGAGTGAGGTGACAGGGGTGCCACCCCTCCTATCCCTGCTATTGGTGGTCTGGATCAGACGGAAGCCGGTAAGTTGCCTAGCAACATCTGGAGGGTTACAGTCTGAGACTGTAGCCCTCCGGATGTTGCAAAACTACAACTCTCAGCATGCCCAGACAGCTGTTTGGGCATGCTGGGACTTGCAGTTTTGCAACAGCTGGAGGTCTACAGTTTAGAGACTACTGCACAGTGATCTCTATACTGCCCTCTAGATCTTGCAAAACTACAACTCCTAGCATGCCCACACAGCAGTTTGCTGTCTGTGCATGCTGGGATTTGTAGTTTTGCAACATCTGGAGGTCCACAGTTTGGAGATCACTGTGCACTGGTCTCTAACTGTAGCCCTCCAGATGTTGCAAAACTGCAAATCCCAGCATGCCCAAACAGCTGTCTCTGCATGCTGGGAGTTGTAGTTGAGTACCTCCAGCTATTGCATAACTACATCTCCCAGCATCAATACATGCTGGGAGTTGTAGTTTTGCAACAGCTGGAGGCACACTAGTTGGAAAATACTGAGTTAGGTAACAGAACTTAACTGAAGGTTTTCCAACCAGTGTGCCTCCAGCTGTGGCAAAACTACAACTCCCAGCATGCATGGTCTTTCAGTGCATGCTGGGAGTTGTAGTTTTGAAACAGCTGGAGGTTTGTCCCCCCATGTGAACGTACAGGGTACATTCACACGGGCAGGTTTACAGTAGTTTCCTGCTTCAAGTATGAGGTGCGGCAAATTTTTCGCCGCAGCGCAAATTTCTAGCGGGAAGCTCACTGTAAACCTCCACCAATGCGAATGTACCCTAAAAACACTACACTACACTAACAGATAATAAAGGGTAAAACACTACATATACACCCCCTTACACTGTCCCCCCAATAAAAATGAAAAACTTATTGTACAGCAGTGTTTCCAAAACGGAGCCTCCAGCTGTTGCAAAACAACAACCCCCAGCATTTCCGGACAGCCACTGACTGTCCAGGCATGCTGGGAGTTTAGCAACAGCTGGAGGCACCCTGTTTGGGAATCACTGGCGTAGAATACCCCTATGTCCATCCCTATGCAACCCCAAATTTAGTCCTCAAATGCGCATGGCGCTCTCTCACTTCGGAGCCCTGTCGCATTTCAAGGAAACAGTTTAGGGCCACATATGGGGTATTTCCGTACCCGGGAGAAATTGCACTACAAATTTTGGGGGGCTTTTTCTCCTTTTACCCCGTATGAAAAGGAAAAGTTGGGGGCTACACCAGCCTGTTAGTGTAAAAAAATAAAACATTTTACACTGACATGCTAGTGTTGCCCCATACTTTTTATTTTCCTTTTTATGTTAAAAGGAAAAAAAGACTCCCAAAATTTGTAACGTAATTTCTCCTGAGTACGGAAATACCCCAGATGTGGGCGTAAAATGCTCTGCGGGCGCATAACAAGGCTCAGGAGTGAGAGCGCACCATGTACATTTGAAGCCTAAATTGGTAATTTGCACAGGAGTGGCTGATTTTACAGCGGTTCTGCCATAAACGCAAAAAAAGAAATACCCATATGTGACCCGATTTTGGAAACTACACCTCTCACGGAACGTAACAAGGGGTATAGTGAGCCTGAACCAGAGGTGTTTAATGAAAATTATTAAAAGTTGGAAGGAAAAATGAAAAAAAAAATTTCACTAAAATGCTGGTGTTACCCTAAATTTTTAATTTTCACAAGGGAAAATAGGAAAAAAGCCCCCCAAAATGTGTAACACCATTTCTTCTGAGTAAGAACATACCCCATATGTGGATGTAAAGTGTTCTGCTGGCGCACTACAATGCTGAGAAGAGGAGGAGCGCCATTGGGGGCCGGAATTTGTCCGGAATTGAAGGCCACCTGTGTTTACAAAGCCCCCATAGTGCCAGAACAATGGACCCCCCCCCCCCCCGCCCACATGTGACCCATTTTGGAAACTAAACCCCTCACGTAATGTAATAAGGGGTACAATGAGCATTTACGCCCCACAGGTGTCTGACAGATTTTTGGAACAGTGGTCCGTGAAAATGAAAAATTTAATTTTTCATTTGCACAGCCCACTGTTCCAAAGATCTGTCAAACGCCAGTGGGGTGTAAATACTCACTGCACCCCTTATTAAATTCAGTGAGGGGTGTAGTTTCCAAAATGGGGTCACATGTGGGGGGGTCCGCTGTTCTGGCACCACGGGGGGGCTTTGTAAACGCACATGGCCCCCGACTTCTATTCCAACCAAATTCTGTCTCCAAAAGATCAATGGTGCTCCCCCTCTTCTGAGCATTGTAGTGCGCCAGCAGAGCACTTGACATCCACACATTGGGTATTTTCATACGCAAAAGAAATGGGGTTACACATTTTGGGGGTCATTTTCTCCTATTACCCCTTGTAAAAATGTAAAATTTGGGGGAAAACCAGCATTTTAGGGAAATGTTTTTTTTTTTTCATTTACACATCCGACTTTAACAAAAAGTCGTCAAACACCTGTGAGGTGTTAAGGCTCACTGTGCCCCTTGTTGTGTTCCTTGAGGGGTGTAGTTTCCAAAATAGTATGCCATGTGTTTTTTTTTTTTTTTTTGCTGTCCTGGCACCATAGGGGCTACCTAAATGCGACATGCCCTCCAAAAACCATTTCAGCAAAATTCGCTTTTCAAAAGCCAAATGTGACTCCTCTTCTGAGCATTGTAGTGCGCCAGCAGAGCACTTGACGTCCACACATGAGGTATTTCCATACTCAGAAGAGATGGGGGTTACAAATTTTGGGGGGCATTTTCTCTTATTATCCCTTGTAAAAATGTAAAATTTGGGGGAAAACTAGCATTGTACTGAAAAAAAAATCATTTACACATCCAAATTTAACAAAAAGTTGTGAAACACCTGTGGGGTGTTAAGGCTCACTGGACCCCTTGTTACGTGCCTTGAGGGGTGTAGTTTCCAAAATAGTATACCATGTGTTTTTTTGTTTTTTTTTGCTGTTCTGGCACCATAGGGGCTTCCTAAATGTGACATACCCCACAAAAACCATTTCAGAAAATCTCACTCTCCAAAATCCCACTGTCGCTCCTTCCCTTCTGAGTACTGCGCCCGCCGAACACTTGACATACACATATTTCCTTACTCGAGAGAAATTGGGTTACACATTTTAGGAAGATTTTTCTCCTTTTACCCCTTGTAAAAATTCAAAAACTGGGTCTACAAGAACATGCGAGTGTAAAAAATGAAGATTTAGAATTTTCTCCTTCAATTTGCTGCTATTCCTGTGAAACACCTAAAGGGTTAACAAACCTTTTGAATGTCATTTTGAATACTTTAAGGGGTGCACTTTTTATAATGGGGTCATTTATGGGGTATTTCTAATAAGAAGACCCTTCAGATCCACTTCAAAACAGAACTGGTCCCTGAAAAATTTCGATTTAGAAAATTTTGTGAAAAATTGGAAAATTGCTGCTATACTTTGAAGCCCTCTGATGTCTTCCAAAAGTAAAAACATGTCAACATTATGATGCAATCATAAAGTAGACATGTTGTATATGTATGAATCAATATATCATTTATTTGGAATATTAATTTTCCTTGTAAGCAGAGAGCTTCAAAGTTTAAAAAAATGCAACATTTTCAATTTTTTCATCAAATTTTAAATTTTTCACCAAGAAACGATGCAAGTATCAACAAAATTTTACCACTAACATAAAGAAGAATATGTCACGAAAAAACTATCTCGGAATCAGAATGAAAGGTAAAAACATCCCAGAGTTATTAATGCTTAAAGTGAAAGTGGTCAGATGTTCAAAAAATGGCCGGGTCCTACAGTGAAAATTGGCTGAGTCCTTAAGGGGTTAAAGGTGCCTGCTCGGAGCGGCATACGCAGTATACTCGCACATCATGGCTGCTCTCGGCCTTGCTCAGGGAGCAGGGGGAGCATCTGCGATGTGTAGGAGCATGCGCGGCAACTCGCACATCGCAGCAGTGTCTGCTCGTAGCGGCGGATTTCCGCACCGAACAGGCACATCTAAAAGCACCCTGTAGGGGTCCTTCAGCGGCGGATCTGCAGCGTAATATACGTTGTGCATCCGCTCGTATGAACGTACCCTTAACGGGTATGTGAGGGGCAGGGGGGCGGTGGTTATGTCTGTGTTCACAGAGCCCCATGCATGCCGCTCCCGCCTGAATGTTTGACAGGCAGGGTGCGAGAGATGAGCAGAGCCGCAATTCCAGAAATCGGACCAGTGCCCGTCTGGCACTGATCCTGAGGCTATGCAGCGCCTGCAGAACACCATACAAGAGAGACCCCTAGTCGCCACTTTTTTAAACAGGTAAAAACTGCTGAAATTATAATTTTTTTTAATGATGATGTACTGCAATAAGGCTTCATTTTATATAAGTTTTTTCGTGACATGTTCTACTTTAAGATAGTGGCAAATTGTTGTTGATACTTGCATCATTTTATGAGAAAATAAAAAAATTTAAATTTTTTGGAAAATGGTAATGCCAAATAACATATTGTTTCACATAAACAATATGTCTACTTTATGTTGGCATCATAAAATAGACATGTTTTTACTTTTTGAAGACATTAGAGGGCTTCAAAGTTTTCAAATTACAGTGGTCCTTCAACATATGATATTAATTGGTTCCAAGAGGACCATTGTATGCTGAGTACATATCTCTATGGAAAACTGGTAATTGGTTCCGGGACGACCATTGTATGTTGAGTGTATGGCGAGTGTTTAACAAACCAGTGTGCCTCCAGCTGTTGCATTACTACAACTCCCAGCGTGCTCAGACAGTCAAGAGCTGTACAGGCATGCTGGGAGTTATAGTTATGCAACAGCTGGAGGCACACTGCTTTGTTTAGCATTCGCCATACACTCAACATACAATGGTCGTCCCGTAACCAATTACCAGTTTTCCATAGAGATTTGTACTCAACATACAATTGTTTCGGGGCAGAGGTCAAGTCCTGGGAAAAAAAGTGTGGGAACCCCCCCCCCCCCCCCCCCAGTTTGCGTAAATTATAAATAGATGTTCAAGCTAAAACTTGACATCCTGCACAGTTCCAGTTTACAGGCCACAGGCATACAGCTGCCTACAGTTAATAAGATTTTAACTGCATACACATTTCTTTTCTTTTCTTTTTTTTTAATAACAGGTTGACCCTCTGTGTTATCCTACTAGGGAGCTGTTCACATCACCATTTAAACTTACGCTTAGAATATACAAAGAGGGTTGCCAACACATACTGTGTTGTACTGGCAGAGGTCTGTGGTGGCCCAATACAGGAGTTGCACCCCTGTCCCCTTGCTGCCCTGTCAGGAGACTCCATTCCGTGACCCCTGGGCCCCCTGTTCCTACATTCCCTGTCTAGTGTTAAACATCCATGTTATATATTGTTATGTACATAATTTGTCATATGCCTTTAAGTATTGTTGTCATGTGATTGTAACCAGGGAAGGTACCAGTGACCATGTGACCTACAGGGTGACCTATGGGACCCCTCCAGAGTCTCCCCCATAAAAGCACTGGGAGGAGCTTCCTCTTAGCTCTTTTCCTGCTTAGCTGAGTTGCAGTGAGGTCAAGTCTGGAGAAAGTGTCTGGTGTCCTAAAGAGGCCTAAAGTCTACCACACAGTTACGAATCTACAAGTCTACTTTTCCACCTGTGAATGTCAAAGCCTGGTAGGCTACAAACGGGGTGAAGTCTGTCAGTCTGTCATAGTCAAGTCAGTCCAAGTCAATCTGTTTCAAGTCAGCGTGGCCCTGCATCAAATTGTCCAAGTCCACTATAAGTCCCAGCAAGCCCTGTGGTCTCTGAAGTCATTGGTCACCTCCGTGGGCCTAGCCAAGCTGTTAAGACTGTTACTTCTGTCTGACTCATTAAAGTTGCCGTTGTTCCGTTTAGGCCACTAAAGTAAATGGGGGAATTGCCACTACACCGCAGTATATGTTGGCATCTCTGTTTGACAGAATATATACCCTAAGTGTAAGGTTAAATCATGATGTGAATATATAGGGCCATATATAGTAGCCAGAGAAGGAGAGAACAGAGGTAACTACTGCCCCCTACCTCCACTTCTACAAATATTCCCACATACGGTGACCATATAAAGGTAGATATCTGCACACAGGCTCTGCAAACCATATAAGTGATTACAGTTACATCAGGTGACTCGCATGTGACGTCTTCTCTGATCAGAATCTGTTACTTTCCTTTTTCTTCTCCATCTGGCCCAGAATGTCATGATGATTAATTCCAGCCACAACTCATCTCCACAGAACCTGCAAGACAAACATTTTAGGCTCTGCACTTTTCCAGCACCTATAGTTCTCCAAACACTAATAATGCCCCCCTGTAGAGATTACCAGCCCTCCTGTATAGCCCCTATATGGCAGTAGGCCCCAACCAAAGTTGGTTACCATCACAGTCCCACTCCACAGTGCTGGCTGTCCTGCTCCTCATTGGCGGGCAACGGAGGGTGGTGGCCCTGGGTGACTGTCACTCAAGAGTACACACTATAACAAATTACCTTTCTGATAACTGTGGCAGTGTGGCAAGGAAAGGGTGTATTTCCTTGTCTCACCCTGCAGAAGCTCTCACCTGCTTCTTAAGTAATGAGGCAGGAGGGAAGGGAGTTGTATATGAGATGGAGACTCAGTGTAATGGGGGCTCTTCCTAGGAGACAGAATGTGGGCTGTAGGGAAGAGACAGAGCCTGCTGAGGAGTACACAGCCCGAGCTATGATTGGCTCTAAGAGTGTGACATGAATTGTGAGTAGAAGGTTGCAGGGGACATATGTTTAACCGGCTGAGGGAAGCTCAGCGGTTGTTAGTCAGGGCAAGCTGATCTGTTTAGTCAGTGACCAGACGGTCTAGGATTTTGTTTTGTTCCTGCTTTTTTGTTTATTTCTTTCCCTGCAACCTGTCTAATAAAACTGGCAAGGTGCCAGATTTGCATTATAAGCGTTTGTTTGCTGGTTTATTGAGAAGAAATGCATCCTGTGGCGTAGTCCAGGACGATCCCAGAGCTAATCCCCAAGACGGATCGTCACATAACAAACTGTAACAAACTCTTCATAGAATTAAGGACACGGCCCATTTTGTCTTGAAGACACACAAAGTTTACTTTTTTGCGTTTTGATTTTTTCCTCCTCTCTTTCTAAGAGCTATAACTCATTTCGCCATCCACAGACCCACGAGGCTTGTTTTTGCATGTCCAATTGTACTTTGTAATGACATCACTTGATTTTACTCTAAAATGTATGACGCAACCAAAAAAATATATAATTTGTGAGGGAAATTGAAAAGAAAAATGCAATTTTGCTACTTTTGTGGGGGGGGTTTGTTTATTTTGAGTGCACTTTATGGTAAAAATGATATGCTGTGGGTCAATATGATTAAAATGATACCCATGCTTTTCTATTATTGTACTGTTTTTAAAAAAAAGTCAAGCATTTTTTATTTTTTTTATTCTGACCCCTATAACTATTTTTGATTTTTCCTATACGAAGCTGTATGAGGGCTAATTTTTTGTGCCATGATCTGTAGTGTTCATCAGTACCACTTTTGCACATAAAAGACTTTTTGATCACTTTTATATTCAATTTATTCTGGGTTGTGATGTGGACATTGGCATTATTTTACATTTACGCTGTTCCCGTATCAGATCATAAACATTATATTTTAATAGTTCGGATATTTTCATGTGCAGTAATACCAAAAATGCTGTTTTTTTTATTTTTTTTTTTTGTTTAAAAAAAATGGAAAAAGGGAAATATTTAAATGTTTATTAGCATTTAGTATATATGTGTGTTTAAAAAAACTTTTTTTTACTAGTTTACTTTCACTTTTTTAGGTCCTCTATAGGGAACTTTTACATGCAATCTTCAGATTGCTTACACTGAGCAATGCTTCGCTGTTGTATAGCATTACTCAGTGATATTGGTGATCTGCTAGTAGAGCCTGACTCAGCAGATTAGAGCCGGAACCACATGGAGCAGGTGAGAGGACTTCGGACAGGTGAGCAAACTGACTGGACCTCTGTATACATGTTGCGGGGTAGCCAATCGGGTTAGGGGGACAGTGATTGCAGCGCTTAAGTGTCATGATTACGGCACTTAAGGGGTTAATGAAGGAGAACCGCAAGAACGCTGTTCTTTCATTGACAGTAAGTGTGTGGCTGCTGACAGCTCCTGCTCGCTTGATAGTTGGTCTGCTGCTCAGGATGTAAGTGCACTTCCTGGTGCAATACGTAGGCCAGTTGCCCATAGCAACTGATCAGATCGCTTTATTTTTTTAAAAGGCCTCTGGAAAATGCAAAAAGCGATCTGATTGGTTGCTATGAGCAACTGCTCCACTTTTCCTCTCCATAGGTCTTTATATATCTCCCCCAATGTTCTTAAGGGGTTATCATTCTGATACTACACTGTAACAAAAACCTCCTTATGTCCCTATCATCATGATAACACACTGTAAAAAAAAACTCCTCATGTAATCTCCTTACTACTAGGGTGACACACTGTAACAAACCTCCTCCTCATGTAATCTCCTTACTACTGGGGTGACACGCTGTAACAAACCTCCTCCTCATGTAATCACCTTACTACTGGGGTGACACACTGTAACAAACCTCCTCCATATGAAATCTCCTTACTACTGGGGTGACACACTGTAACAAACCTCCTCCTCATGTAATCTCCTTACTACTGGGGTGACACACTGTAACAAACCTCCTCCTCATATAATCACCTTACTACTGGGGTGACACACTGTAACAAACCTCCTCCTCATGAAATCTCCTTACTACTGGGGTGACACACTGTAACAAACCTCCTCCTCATGAAATCTCCTTACTACTGGGGTGACACACTGTAACAAACCTCCTCCATATGAAATCTCCTTACTACTGGGGTGACACACTGTAACAAACCTCCTCCTCATGTAATCTCCTTACTACTGGGGTGACACACTGTAACAAACCTCCTCCTCATGTAATCACCTTACTACTGGGGTGACACACTGTAACAAACCTCCTCCTCATGAAATCTCCTTACTACTGGGGTGACACACTGTAACAAACCTCCTCCTCATGAAATCTCCTTACTACTGGGGTGACACACTGTAACAAACCTCCTCCTCATGTAATCTCCTTACAACTGGGGTGACACACTGTAACAAACCATCTCCTCCTCATGTAATCTCCTTACAACTGGGGTGACACACTGTAACAAACCCCCTCCTTATGTAATCTCATTACTACTGGGGTGATACACTGTAATAAACCTCCTCCTCATGAAATCTCCTTACTACTGGGGTGACACACTGTAACAAACCTCCTCCTCATGTAATCTCCTTACAACTGGGGTGACACACAGTAACAAACCATCTCCTCCTCATGTAATCTCCTAACAACTGGGGTGGCACACTGTAACAAACCCCCTCCTCATGTAATCTCATTACTACTGGGGTGACACACTGTAACAAACCTCCTCATGTAATCTCCTTACTACTGGGGTGACACACTGTAACAAACCCCCTCCTCATGTAATCTCTTTACTACTGGGTGACACACTGTAACAAACCTCCTCCGCATTTAATCTTCTTACTACTTGGGTGACACACTACAACAAACCTCCTCCTCATGTAATCACCTTACTACTGGGGTGACACACTGTAAAAAACCTCCTCCTCATGTAATCTCCTCACTACTGGGGTGACACACTGTAAAAAAAAAACTCCTCATGTAATCTCCTTACTACTGGGGTGACACACTGTAACAAACCCCCTCCTCATGTAATCTCTTTACTACTGGGTGACACACTGTAACAAACCTTCTCCTTATGAAATGTCCTCACTACTGGTGGGGACACAGTGTAACAAACCTCCTCATGTAATCTCCTTACTTCTGGGGTGACACAGTGTAACAAACCCCCTCCTCATGTAATCTCCTTACAACTGGGGTGACACACTGTAACAAACCTCCTCCTCATGTAATCTCCTTACAACTGGGGTGACACACTGTAACAAACCATCTCCTCATGTAATCTCCTTACTACTGGGGTGACACGCTGTAACAAACCCCCTCCTCGTGTAATCTCATTACTACTGGGGTGACACACTGTAACAAACCTCCTCCTCCTCATGTAATCTCTTTAATACTGGGGTGACACACTGTAACAAACCTTCTCCTTATGGAATGTCCTTACTACTGGGGTGACACACTGTAACAAACCTCCTAATGTAATCTCCTTACTACTGGGGTGACACACTGTAACAAACCTGCTCATGTAATTACCTTACTACTGGGGTGACACACTGTAACAAACCTCCTCCTAGTCCTCATGTAATCTCCTTGCTTCTGGGGTGACACACTGTAACAAACCTCCTCCTCATGTAATCTCCTTACTACTGGAGTGACACACTGTAACAAACCCCCTCCTCATGTAATCTCATTACTACTGGAGAGACACACTGTAACAAACCCCATCCTCATGTAATCTCCTTACTACTGGGGTGACACACTGTAACAAACCTCCTCCTCATGTAATCTCCTTACTACTGGGGTGACACACTGTAAAAAAAAAAAAACTCCTCATGTAATCTCCTTACTACTGGGGTGACACACTGTAACAAACCCCCTCCTCATGTAATCTCATTACTACTGGGGTGACACACTGTAACAAACCCCCTCCTCATGTTCTCTCCTTACTACTGGGGTGACACACTGCAACAAACCTCCTTCTCATGTAATCTCCTTACTACTGGGGTGACACACTGTAACAAACCTTCTTATGGAATTTGCTTACTACTGGGGTGACACACTGTAACAAACCTCCTCATGTAGCTCAGCACTGCCTCATCCACAGCATCACACAGGTCCTTCAGCCACGATCTCTTCTCCTCCACAGCTAAGCTCCGCCCCCAACATGTGATGGTGACATCATCACAGGTCCTACATCTCTTGCATCTGACCATGGGGTGAGATGGAGGGATGGTAAGAACAGAGGTTGGTCCTGCAGGTCTAATGTAACAGGGACGGCGTTCCTCCTCTTGAAAAAGCAAAAGAACATCGTTCCTGCAGGACTCGAGCCCTGGTTTCGGGGCTCCAGAACCAATTATGTTGAGTACATATCTGTATGGAAAACTGGTAATTGGTTCCGTGACGACCATTGTATGGTGAATGTTTAACAAACCAGTGTGCCTCCAGCTGTTGCATAACTACAACTCCCAACATGCCTGTACAGCCATTGAATGTCTGAACATACTGGGAGTTGTAGTTTTGCAACTGCTGGAGGCACACTGGTTGGGAAACATTGATGTATATGTTTTGTGTATGGTAGAGTTGGATTTTACTTTATCCAGGCGACTCTTAGTCCCGGGAGAGGAGGACGGAACTCGTATAAGTCGCTGCCATGTCCGTGCTGGGTGTCCCGGGCTGTGTGCGCAGAAGGGGTCGCTCCTGATTCCCCCCCCCCCCCTTTCATTCCAGACCACTGAGTGCACTGGCTGAGCTCCGCCCACTCTCCGCTCCTGTCTTCCTCACACATGTCTTGGCTGCCACTGTTTACACATGGAGAGATGAGCTGTCCCAGAAGCTCATCATCTCCTCCACACAATACATGAGTGCCTGTGGTGCAGCAGTGCCGGTGCCCCGTCCTCACCTGGTGCTGGCTGCTGACATAGGCCGGACTCCCTCTCAGCACAGTGATGTGTAGTGTGAGTAGCAGTGAGGAGCTCGGCTGCCAGCCCTGTTGCCTTGCTGAGTCTTGTGGTGCTTACACCAAACAGAATTATACTGACTTGTGAGATGGAAGATCAATTCCTGGTAGCTAGGATCCTTTCAAGGTACTGAAGACTTGTCCGCTGAGGCATTAATTTCCTCCCTGCGAGTAATCCTTGCAGGATGACCAGTTGAGAGATTAGATTTGAAGTAGGCCTCTCCTCAGAGCACACGACACACAGCACACCTGAGCTAGCTGTTGCTTAGGAGCCTTGTTGGAACTAGACTGACCAATGTCTAGCGACTCTTCTCCTGAACCTCACTATTAGGGGAGACTTTTGGGGTTCTCATTGGCAGGCAGGGTCACAGGGGGTTAACTGCAGGGTCTAATGGGTAGCACCCTTAAAGGTACAGCAACATGCAAAATATATATACTGTACATAACAATAATTGAATTCATTTAAGAAAATATATTATCTGACAATATAGTACACATATCATTAGTTCAACTGTACAACTCTAGTGGGCCCAACACCTTGTGCTTCCAAGCTGCCCGAGACAGTCCAAAGCCACAGGACATCTACCGGTGCTGGGACACCGCAGAAGGACCGTAGAATAAAATGTATATACTTTATTTAATAGATAAACAATCCAAGACCTAAAAATCAAAGGGCATAGACAGAAAAAGTGTGGGCTTGGGAGGGAGGAAAAAAGGGTGTTCAAAGGCATAAACCAGTACAAAATGCCTACATGCATATACAACAGTAAAAAAGTATAAATACTTTTTTATACTATAGCATGGAGAATAGCAAGTACACTGTGATATACAGAATAGCCAAAAAGCCTGCATGCACGCAGAGTGTCAACCAGTTTTCTAAAATCCCCCCTACTCTAGTAACTCACCATTCCTCCGACACTTTTTACCGCACAGGCTTTGTGGTTGATTGTGGTTGATGTGTCACGCACCAGGTGACCTGCCGTACAGGCTGGAAATGATTACACCATGTGCATAGTATACACAAAGAAAGAAGATAGACCGCTCACCCAGTAATCCCATATTTGGGATTTGGGGTTTTCTTTTTCCCGGATCCGGTCCAGATTTTGTTTCCGTCTGTGACATCACCAATGGGTGGTCAAGAATATTAGTATATATGTATGTTCTTATGTGTCACAAGTTACTCTTTGACTAAGCGCGAAAGCGTGAAACGCGTCAGACTTCATGTATTGTAGCCAATAAACTCAATAAATATATAACCGTTTTTATACTGCATCCTGGTGCTGGACATATTTTCTACATGTCCATAGTATACCTCTACAGAGAATTGTAACGTTTGCTGGCGTTCATTGGTCCGGACTGGCTGCAAGGTAATTAACTAATTATACTAGCTAACACAAGCTAGAGGGCACTGCTATGGAGAAAGACCAATTATGTCAGCATGTACTGTGGAGGCTATCGATCTGTCACTGTAACAACGCGGAGTCCTGATGCCTGTGGGTCCGGAGGTGCTGGGAACCAAGAAACCCGAAGTCACTCAATAGCATACATAGAAAGACAAAACGGTACCCGCACTCACCGCAAGGAAACAGCAGACTGACTTCTATGGCATCTCGGACAGATCAGACTTCAGGCTGACAGCAGGGCGCTCAGAGTGGAGATGACTGCCGGCAAAGTTTTGCGCAGATCATGCTTCTTCCGGCCTCTTGCGCGAAACTTTGCCGGGAGTCACCTCCACTCTGAGCGCCCTGCTGTCAGCCTGAAGTCTGATCTGTCCGAGATGCCATAGAAGTCTGTCTGCTGTTTCCTTGCGGTGAGTGCGGGTACCTTTTTGTCTTTCTATGTATGCTAATTAATTATGTTGTTTAATTGAATATGTGTATATATAGACACTTGGAAACTCTAGACTCCTCAGGTTTCGTGTATTGTGTATTTAATAAAGTATTGTATTTTTCATTTTTTTGGTGTGCGCCATTTTGCAGTATTTTTAATTTTTGTTCTTTTTTGAATTGTGAAACTTTTTTAAACACTAGAACAGCACCTATTTGTTATTTATTTGGTTGAGCCCCCCAAATTTTTGTAGTTTAAAAAACAGCTCAAGTCTTTTCTGCTCGGTGTCTCACTTTTCTTTAGTCTGCTGCCTTTTGCTAGGGAAACTTTGTCTCTAGTAAGGCTAGGTTCAGACTACGGAATCTCCGGGCAGAAAATTTCCGCCCGGAGATTCTGAGTGCGGCCAGCGCTGACTGAATCAGTCGTCTTCTAGGACCGTGTGGACACTGCAGTCTCCAATAGACTGCAATGTGTTCCGCGCGGATTTCCGCCTGAAGAAAGAGCAACGCGGTTCTTCAGGTGGAAATTTCCAAGCGGATTTTCCGTTCACAAATTCCGAAGTGTGAATTTGTGAACGGAAACCCATTCACTATACAGTACATTTTAGCAAGCGGAATTTCCGCCTGCAATTTCAAAGCAGAATTGCAGGCGGAAATTCCGTAGTCTGAACCTAGCCTAACAGGTAGATCAGTAAGTGAGAACAGGAAGTGAGGATATCGACAGCACAACCAGGTCACCAGAAATGCGTAAAGGCCGGGACTTACTTGTACACTTAATATGGACACAGAAATGCACATAGATTTCTGGATTTCCCATAGGAACCGATCACAGCTTAGCTTTCATATCTTAACAAGCACTAGGAAAATAAAACATGAGCTCTGATCGGCTTCTATGGCAAAACCAGACAGATTTTGTCCACAGACAGGTTGATAAATCTGGGGCAGTGTTTTGTGAGAATCATAGCATCTGAAATATTTAGAGAGACCTGAATAAACTATTACACATCACCAGAGGCGTACCTAGCGCCCCTTGTGCCCCTGGTGAGATGCTATATCGGTGCCCCCAACCCTGCCCCCAGCCTAGCCTTGACCCTGCCCCCTGCCCCGCCCCCTGCCAACTCCCCCCCCCCCCCCCCCGAAAAAATTTAAAAATAGCCCCTCCCCCAATAAAATATAAATGGCCCCTTTTTCCCATGTTATCACAAAAAGGATAAAAAAATATATATAATTAATAAACATAAGTGGTATTGACACGTGTGCCAATGTCCAAACTATCAAAATATAATGTTAATGATCCTGTACGTAATGTTTGCCTCATGTTCCTGCTGAGGATGGTACTGGTGAACCGAAACATGTAGAGGGGGGCAATCTTTGGTTTTTAAAGTTGTTGACACTGAACTATAAGATCACATTGAGTACTGCAGACTCAATTGTTAGAAACATTATATGGATATGGTCATGATCCTGATCAATAATACAAAATATAAATAAGCAGAGTGTACAGCAAGCATTTTTAAACACAATTTTTTGTTGGTCACCAAATATTTTAATCTATATATATATAAAACTCAACATGTGTGTGTGTGTATGTATGTATGTATGTATGTGTGTATGTGTGTATGTTCCACAAAAACTTTCAAACGTCTAAAGATATTAACATGAAACTTGGCACACATGTTACTTATATGTCAACAACAAACATAGGCTAGGTGATTTAACCCTTACTCACCCCCATTTGCCAGGGGCGGGGCTTATGTTTAAAGTCCCATGCAAGTCAATGGGAAATTATGTTACCGTATAACTTCCAAACGGCTGGAGATATTTTGATAATACTTTGTCACATGTTACTTATATGTCCACTTAAAATATAGGATAGTTAATTTAACCCTTAACTACCCCCATTTGTGAGGGTCGGGGTTTTTGTTTAAAGTCCCATGCAAATCAATGGGAAATGTATGTTCCCATATAATTTCCGTACGGCTGGAGATATTTCAATACCTGGTACACATATTACGGGTCGGAATAGGAGGTCAAGATAGGAGGACGGAATAGGAGGACGGTATAGGAGGTACGGGTCGGGATATGAGGACGGGATGGGAGGATGGGAAAGGAGGACGGGATAGGAGGACGGGATAGGAGGTACGGGTCGGGATATGAGGACGGGATGGGAGGATGGGAAAGGAGGATGGGATAGGAGGTCGAGATAGGAGGTCAAGAAAGGAGGACGGGATAGGAGGTCGGGATAGTAGCTCGAGATTGGAGGACAGGATAGGAGGTGGGGATAGGAGGACTGGATAGGAGGACGAGATAGGAGGACGGGATAGGAGGACGGGATAGGAGATCGGGATAGGAGGTCGGGATAGGAGGACGGGATAGGAGGATGGTATAGGAGGTCGAGACAGGAGGTCGGGATGTGGGGTTGGGATATGACAACAATATATGAGGACGGGATATGAAGTCAAAAGCTTTCTCCTTTGTTTATTTTCCTCCCCAACAAGGATTAGGAAGGAAAACCGGGCAATACCGAGTACTCAGCTAGTATTAATAAATAAAAGTCAAGTTTTATAGGGTAGGTTTAAGAAGGGGATTTAGTACCCCGGGCCATCATGCCCTGGGTTTTTGTATATTATTATTTTCTACTTTTCACACTTGCAGCAGCCCGATCTTCTCTCTTCACAGGTTCTGCAGATGGAGGCCCGGTCCGCGCTCATCAGCAGTGCGCAGGAACCAGGACTCCTCCTCACTTACTGACGCAGAGGGAGTCACCAGCAGACGCCACATGTAAGTGGAGTGACATCAGCGTGGCTTCTCTGCGCCTAGGACACACAACACTCACAAGACACTGGGACAGCTGCAGCAGAAATCAATCAGCAGTAGTTATGGGCCATAACTGCTGCTGATCGCTGCCACGACTGATCCTGATCCCGCTGCTGCCACCTGTATCTGCAAACTGCAGCTGCATGTTTAGTCGGTAGCGGCGTGGCCTGGTCAGTTTGGCGGCCTGCGCTCCCCCAGGTCATGCGCCCCGGCGGGGCCAGGTTCACCAAATGGTAGGTACGCCACTGCACATTACCGTTCTTCATTCCTATCTCTAAAATTATATTTTTGCTTTTTACAAGGTCAAACTGATTTGCTTCCATAGTAGATTCCACTGTTGCCACTAGATGTCACTGTTGCATTCATTTTATCAGCAATGTTTACACTTTCAATCTATTCCCCATGCAATGATCAAGGATGCAGTATGTAGGCAGAACTGACAGTGATCAAGACATAGGGCATGCCATAGATTCTGCATCTTAGGTAGATTTCACATGGTCGTATTTGACTCAGTATTTCACATCAGTATTTGTAAGGCTAGAAATATGCGGTGTCCAGCTCCGGCGAAACTGGGCGAAAATTGTCACAACTGATGCCAGAAGTGCATCAGTTGGCATCAGTTATGCATCATCTGGCGTCCATTGTTTGTGATCGCCGGACTGGGGAACGCAGAAAGTTGCGTTACCCTGTCTGTGCATTGTTTGCGGTCAGTGGCATTTTCTGCAATTTTCAGCATATGTTTTTTTTCTCGCACTTCTCTCTATAGGCTTAGGTGTAGAACTTTAAAAATTTCTGAAGAAATACTGAATAAAAACAGTAACCACAAAAATGGCCCTGATTTACTAACATGATCCCGACTCCTTTTTATGGGGTTATGTGACATAATTTGTGGTGCACGTCCTCTGCGACACGAAGCCGACCGGAGGCTGCGGTTCACTCCGATCGGCTCATAGACATGCATTAAATACGGTTCCCGAATACGGCTGAGTGCGGGCGCTGCGATTAAGCCCTGCCCACCCTCCTCCCAGCCGTATACGGGAACCATAGTTAACAAAACGTGGTGTGAACCCAGCCTTAGAGTGAGGTGAGAAGAATGTCTGGTCTCCTCTCTTTCTATGAACTAGGCCTAACCAGGACTACTTGAAGTTAAACTGGGGGCTCCAGATCCTTATGTATCTTATCTAAGGGAATACAGGAGGAGTCTAACAATTTAAGAGACTTCAATGAGAAGTATATGACCTGAAAGGGCTTCAGACCAGCCCTATAGACATTTTAGCTGCTATGTCACACATTATTATAAGACCTACATCCCTAAGTGGATTTTGTAACTTCATTATCATGTCTACATTCATGCTACATGTATACTCACTGGGAGCCACCTAGAAAACCTTACATCTTTGAAAACTAGTACCTACACTTCATGTTAGAAAAGAGAATAGACTGCCTAAAAATCCCATACTCATTCTGCTACACTTTGCCAATAGTATATCTTCTCATTTCAGCTATTTAACTATTATATAATCTTAAAGGGGTATTCCAGGAATTTTTTTATTTGACTGTGTTACAGGGGCTGTAAAATTAGTGTAGTTCATAATATAGCGTCTGCACCTGTTTGCGACGGTGGTCTTGCAATTCTGTGATTTTTGCCTCCAATATTTATTTTTAACAGCATACAAAATTACTCACGTCTCCCAGGTATTCCCAGCTTGCAGTGTGGCCGAGACATGACATCACTAGTCGGGTGATCAGAGGGAGCCTGTTGTGCTTCAATGGGTGAAGCCACTGCTGAGTGGGAGAGAGATAATTCTGCAACTAATTGTATTTTTGCAACAGCTGCAGGCACCCTGGTGGGAAAATACTGGTCTTTTGAATGGGTGATGTGTGGGAGGAAGAAATGTGACCTCACACTTACAAACAAGGAACTATAGGAGTTGTAGTTTGAGAGAATGAACTCCAACAGAAAATACAAAGTTCACAAAAAGCTAGCCTAAGCGTTATGGTAATCTCACAACACACTTATTTAGCTGCAAGACAATTGCAGATCCTTCCTACGCATGTCTATTACTGTCTGGCAGGTGCGCACTAAAATCACTTTATGGTGGATAATCCCTTAAAGAAACTGTACCTGCAGTAGTTGTGAAATGCTCCAGTAAAGCATTTGTATGTTTTTACAAACTTCTGTGGTTGACTTACTGCACTTCCAACATCGATGACACCCTATTTTCCAGGTCCTAGACATACTATGCATTAGGTGTGCATGGTGGAAAGACTAACAGCATCAGTGCACCCCCCCCCCCTCCCCTTGTCATTGTGTCAATTTTGAGGCGCGTGGGATGACCAGTGGAACCACTCCTGCCAATGTAACATCTGAATAAGGGACTCTATCCTTGCATAGCTACCTACTGGATCCTTGGTCACCAACATCAGTGCACCACCCCAGAGAGGCCAAACATGTAACAAAAGCCCAAAAGTTGTTTTTCCTTTATACATGTTTGGAGAGGACAACATTTTACTACGCAGATACAGCACACCACACTGTTCCCTCTATGCTGCCCTACATACACGTAATGCTCTATGTCACAAAGTGCTGTGTATGTCTCTGTATAGGATGGCTGTTTACATACATTCTATAGAGTTGTGCAGAGTTGCATGTATGTTCCATTGCCGCTCCATACTACTCCACCTGAATGTTGAAGAATAAGAAATGGGTGATCCTCATTCTATAGATAGATGTTGGGCCCAGCTCTCAACCACCCAACATATCATTTGTTTATCACCTGTCTAGTGGGAGTTGATAAAGGGTGTATGTGGGAATACCCTTTTACCTGTTACTAATACAGTTGCAGTGAAAATGATTCAACCCTCCTTGAAAACAATGTTTAATTGCTTAAGTTACAAACGTTTCCCGATGCGAGTTTGAATGGGAGTGAGCTCCCCGCGGCACATTTTTAGCAGTCAAATTTCCGCTGTGAAAAATCTCCAAAAGAACCCATGGACAGAAGTGGATCCAGCTGGAAGGGGGAGGTATAACATCTTCCTTGATTTTTTTCCCTTCTATTTGGATCCATTTCTTCCTTTGGCACATTTTCTGCTACAGAAAGTCTGCAGCATATCTGCAACATGTGCTCCTATCCTAAGAGGACAAACCCCATAGAAGATCACCTTTTTTGCAGTTTTTGACGGTCATCTCAAAGAGATTTTAATGTATTACATAGAAAACAGACTCATCATTTTGTGAACTAATAGAACCAGACCTGACATTTAGTAGCTATAATATCTTTTGTATGTTTTTCCACATTTGCCTTCGACCTTTCTTTCTCTCAGAGGTTAAAAATTAAGAATTCTAGGAAGACGTGCTTTTACCTGCAGGTTGGAGCCTGTCAGTGTCAATCTATGAATGCTGTCATTCTTTAATATGACAAATACTCTGCATATTTTCCCTGGATGAGCTCATCGACATTACATGTTGAAATAGTATAACGCTCAAATTCTGGTTACTACGCCTGAAGTTACTAAAGTATAGCCCTTAAAGTATATTATAAATTATTAACTTGCATTATATACAAATAAGTCATTATATGGCATCCATACATGCCTATGAGCGCATACTTTACTGCTTCCTTTTTTTTTTTTTTTTATTAATATGAAAATTGCTAAAAGATGAATTACTTCTCAGGAAGCATACTTCCATTATATGAAATAATATGTAGGCACCATATGGTACAACATGAAGTGCCTATGATGTGTAGCATGTGTGGGGCTGTACTCTTCTGGAACACAATATGCAAAACCTTTCTTCTGCATATAGATGTCTGGTTTGATAGTGATCGAGATAATAGCATTTAAAAGTATCACTGTATGTATAAAGCAACCTGTGTATAGTGGACATGGCTACTTCTTCAGCATCAGTTAAAGGAGTTCTGCAGCCAGAATTAACTTATCCCCTAGTAGCTGATAGCTGCACCTCCCCCCCCCCCCCATCTCCTGAACGGGACCCGTCCCACTCAGTCAGGAGCGCATGTTGTCTACCTCTAGACGGCACACGCTGTATTTAGTCAGGAGCATGTGCCATCTAGAGGTTTAACTGCTGGGCCCCCCCACGATCAGCTACTTATTCCCTATCCTGTGGAGAGGGGATAAGTTCATTCTGGCTGCAGTACCCCTTTTAAGTACTTAGGGAGCTGGTGCTGGTAAATTTAGCTGTTTAGTTAGCTTTTAGTACAGGAATACTAGGTGTAGGTGTGTGTTATATGCCATGAGTAATATAGTCCATTGTGTTCATACACTGCTCAAAAAAATAAAGGAAACACTAAGATAACACATCCTACATCTGAATGAATGAACTAATAGTATGAAATACTTTCATCTTTACATAGTTAAATGTGCTGACAACAAAATCACACAACAATTATTAATGGAGATCAAATTTATCAACCCCTGGAGGTCTGGATATGGAGTCACACTCAAAATCAAAGTGGAAAGTCACACTACAGGCTGATCCAATATTGATGTAATGTCCTTAAAACAAGTCAAAATGAGGCTCAGTAGTGTGTGTGGCCTCCACGTGCCCGTATGACCTCCCTACAACACCTGGGCATGCTCCTGATGAGGTGGCGGATGGTCTCCTGAGGGATGTCCTCCCAGACCTGGACTAAAGCATCCGCCAACTCCTGGACAGTCTGTTGGTGGATGGAGCGAGACATGATGTCCCAGATGTGCTCAACCAGATTCAGGTCTAAGGACCAGGTGGGCCAGTCCATAGCATCAATGCCTTCCTCTTGCAGGAACTGCTGACACAATCCAGCCACATGAGGTATAGCAATGTCTTGCATTAGGAGGAACCCAGGGCCAACCGCACCAGCATATGGTCTCACAAGGGGTCTGAGGATCTCATCTCAGTACCTAATGGCAGTCAGGCTACTCTGGCAAGCACATGGAGGGCTGTGTGGTCCCCCAAAGAAATGCCACCCCACATCATTACTGACCCACCACCAAACTGATAATGCTGGAGGATGTTGCAGGCAGCAGAACGTTCTCCACGGCGTCTCCAGACTCTGTCACGTCTGTCACATGTGCTCAGTGTGAAGCTTCTTTCATCTGTGAAGAGCACAGGGCGCCAGCGGCGAATTTGCCAATCTTGGTGTTCTCTGGCAAATGCCAAACGCCCTGCACAGTGTTGGGCTGTAAGCACAACCCCCACCTGTGGATGTCGGGCCCTCATACCACCCTCATGGAGTCTGTTTCTGACCATTTGAGTTGACACATGCACATTTGTGGCCTGCTGGAAGTAATTTTGCAGGGCTCTGGCAGTGCTCCTCCTATTCCTCCTTGCACAGAGGTGGAGGTAGCGGTCCTGCTGCTGGGTTGTTGCCCTCCTCCATGTCTCCTGATGTACTGGCCTGTCTCCTGGTAGCGCTTCCATGCTCTGGACACTACGCTGACAGACACAGCAAACCTTCTTGCCACAGCTCGCATTGATGTCCCATCCTGGATGAGCTGCACTACCTGAGCCACTTGTGAGGGTTGTAGACTCCGTTACATGCTACCACTAGAGTGAGAGCACCGCCAGCATTCAAAAGGGACAAAAACATCAGCCAAGAGCTGAGATAGGAACTGAGAAGTGGTCTGTGGTCACCACCTGCAGAACCACTCCTTTATTGGGGGTGTCTTGCTAATTGCCTATAATTTCCACCTGTTGTCTGTTACATTCGCACAAAAGCATGTGAAATTGATGGTCAATCAGTGTTGCTTCCTGAGTGGACAGTGTAATTTCACAGAAGTGTCATTGACTTGGAGTAACATTGTATTGTTTAAGTGTTCCCTTTATTTTTTTGAGCAGTGTATAAGACATGGATTTACTTATGTACAGTGGGTGGCTATAGCAGCGTTCATTTGTTTGCAAACCATTAATAATAATCACATAAATTTATAAAGCAATACATCATGTCACGGTGGGGGTTTTCTTAATATGTGGCTGGGAATAATGACTTGTCATTGGTCTCATTACCTCTGTATATTTTATTAGATTCATTTCTTTTTAAATTTGACACTTTTTTATTGCGTTAATTAATTTTTATTTTCTGCATAATGAGCGTCCAGATGACTAAGGGTAAAGCAACAAAAAGTCAGTGTCCTTGTACAGTAGTTATCAAACTTGTCAGAAGATCAAAAATGCTATCACCCATTTACATAGTGAGAGTGAGAGTGCTTACAAGAATGTGGTGCAGGAATTGCCTTATGCCAAAATGCATGTGTCAGATCAGTCCCCTCATCCGCAGCATCCTTTTCCTTAAAAAATGAAGCATGGGGCTCAGATAGTTTTCCTTAGATTTACTTCTCTTTTAAGGAAATTAATTACAGACTGAAAACATGTTTACTTGCTGTTTTTCTATATATTTGATGTTTTAAGTCCAAAACAAAGGTTGGCATAAACAGTAAAAGGAACGGGAAAGGATTAAAGGTTACCTCTCATCAAAAAAACTTTTGATATATTATAGATTAATGTATGCAGAATAACTTTATAATTGCATGTTATTAAAAAATATGCTTCTTTCTATTTCATTTTCCACTTTGAAGAAATGACCACTAGGGGTCTCCCTACCAGTCCTGTCAGCAAGCATTTCTGACTCATGCTGGAGTCCTAAACACTACGAGCTGCCAGTCTGCTTTGTTCACAAAGGAGAACACTCAGAGCTGCCAGCCTGCTTTGTTCACAGCCTGTTTGACTGTGAACAAAGCAGGCTGGCAGCTGTGAGTGTTTAGGACTCCAGCATGAGTCAGAAATGCTTGCTGACAGGACTGATCGGGAAAAATGCAATAGAAAGAATCATATTTTTCATTAACATGCTATTGGAAAGTTATTCAACATTCATTAATCTAAAATATATCAAAAGTTTATTTGATGAGAGGTACCCTTTAAAACATGAAAGAGATAGGGGAAAGTATTAAAAAAGGGAAGATTACACCTCATGCTTAGAACATTCGAGAAGAATCTATTAATTTGAAAATAACATAATAATAATTTTGATCAAAACACAATAGAAATGTCCTAGTTTAAATTTCTATGCCAATAATTTGAATCTACAAAAGCTTAGCGGTCACTTTCTGTGGCTCAGTTTTTATAAATATAAGGAAAAACTTGGCACTCAGAATGCAAGATGCAAAAGGATTTTAATATTCACAGTCCATACATAATTGACGTTTCGGTCCCATCAGGACCTTCCTCAGAATTTAACAGGACTGGTGCGGAGGAGAATATAGAAGCAAGTGGTGTAGTTAGTTGTGTGACCCACGTCACAGAGGCACTCTTAGACCAAGAGGTCTAAGTAACTTGGCTGCCAGGGACCTAGGTTGCTTCTACAGAAGGCTGAGATGGGGCAACAATACTATCAAAATGACTCCGGGAAAGGGTAGTGTGGTTGCCTAGCTGGGTCAGTACTAGGTAAAAAAAAAAATTGTAGAGTCCAAATAGTCAGAAGGTCTTGTATATTTAGAATCAACAGGCAGAGGGTTGATGGGAACAGTCCCAGAGCCTAGCCAGAAGGTCACATAAACACAGTGTTTGCAGAAAAGAAGGGTTACTGGGGACACAAGCCATAAAAGTCAGGAGCCAGAAGATCCGAAATCTTAGTAGAATGCAGAAACAACAGAAGATACAAAATCTACAGTCCTACTAGTAGTGACCAGCCCTCCTAGTAGGGAGGCTGCTGCAATGGGAAAATAGCGTTGCCAGTCTTCAGAGCTATAGTGCCAATTGAAGTGATGGTCAGCAGACGGGATGCACACCATGGTAAGTACAGTACAGTGGTCCCTCAACATATGATATTAATTGGTTCCAGGAGAACCATCATATGTTGAAACCATCATATGTCGAGTACATATGTCTATGTAAAAATGGTAATTGGTTCTGAGGCCTCGGAACCATTGTATGTTGAATACATATCTCTATGGGAAACTGCTAATTGGTTCTGGGATGACCATTGTATGTGGAGTGTATGGGGAGTGTTTAACAAACCAGGGTGCCTCCAGCTGTTGCACAACTACAACTCCCAGCATGCATGTACAGCCATTGACTGTCTGGGCATGCTGGGAGTTATAGTTTTGCAACAGCTGGAGGCACACTGATAGGGAAACATTGATGTATGGGGTGTATTGTGTGTATATGTATTGTATGTGATGTGTGACATCGCATACAGTACTGTACAGTTCTTTAAATACCTTCAGGGGGGACAGAATGTCCTCCATTACGATCCTGCCGACTACAGCTCTATAGGAAAGGAAGGGGAGGGCAGCCAGCAGCTCATTGGATGCCTGCAGCAAGATGCTACAGGCTATTGGCTATGGCTGCACTGGGGGACGGGGCTTACACAGAGCTCACAGTGGAAGCCTGCGTGAGTTAGCAGGACAGCATGTGAGCAACAGGAGGCAGAACGGGGCACACGGGGACATTAAACAACTATCTGTCAGTTGCAGAAGTTGTCAGCGCTGTCAGATAGCTGTTTGTATGATGGCCCCGACACACAGCAGCATCATATGTCGAGGCTGCCTTCAACATACGATGGGCTCTGAGAGGCCATCATATGTTGAAATGATCATATGTCGAGGCCATCATAAGTCGAGGGGTCACTGTATATTGTACGTATCCTCTCTGGTGGTTGGCAGTAAAGGATGCCCTTTATACCAGTTGCCTACCGCTGAAATCCAAAATGGTGGTGCCAGTGGGTATTACAGCTTACTGCCTGAAAGCATCTTTAATAAAATAAAACACAACAGATATACAGTGCAATGAACCATCATACACTAATATATACACAAGTTAAAACACATAATATTCTTTGAGCATTCTCATGTATAAAATGGCCATTTAAGGTGCTAGACAACTATTTATGAAGAGAATATAGACCTGCAAAGGAGAGTTGTGCATTCCCCCTCTAATAGATTTGTAAGCAGAACTGTCAGTAACCATTTACTGTAAATCATCAGATTTATGACCCACACAGCTGTAAAGGTGCCCATACACCTTAGACAGGTGTCATCCAAATGAGCGTTCAGCCGAAAGCTATTTCTGACCCTTCCATACATAGGCGTGTATGTGTTCTCAATGGAGAGAGGTGGAGAAGCTGCTGACAGATGCCTCTGCCAGACATCCATATATGCTAACTATGTAAGGTCTAGTGGTGCACGCAATCTTCACAATCTTCATATATCACTCACAATATTCAAACTATTATAAATATATACATATGTACACAGTGCGTTCGGAAAGTCTTTACAGCCTTTTACTTTTTCACATTTTATTATGTTTAGGCCTTGTGCTAAAATCAACAAAATTCTAATTTTGCTAAATTCTGCACTGAATATCCTATAATTAAAAATGTGAAAACAGAATTTGAGAAGTTTTTTCAAATGTAATAAAAGGGAAAAAAAATATTGCATGGACATAAGTATTCAGACCCTAAACCCGGTACTTAGTGGAAGCCTCTTTGCCGCAATTACCACCTCCAGTCTTCATGGGGATGATGCCAAAAAGTTTGCTCACCTGGGTTTGGGGATTTTCAGGGTTTTTTCCCTGTAGATCCTCTCAAGCTCTGTCAGGTGGGATGGGGACCATCTGTTGAAGCCCACTCAAGGCTCTGGCTGGGCCACTCAAAGACATTCTCAGAGTTGTCCCTAAGTCACTCCTGTCTTGTATGTTTGGGGCCTGTGTGCTTAGGGCCATTTTCTTGTTCTAAAACACCCCCATAGCATACTTCACTGTAGGGACGGTATTAGGCAGGTGATCAGCATTGCCTGGATTCCTCCAGACATGGCGCTTAGAATTGAGGTCAATAAGTTTAATTTTAGTTAAAGTTTAGTTAAAGTTAAGTGTCATAGCAAAGGGTCTAAATATTTATGTCCACAAGGATTTTTTGTTTTTCTGTTTTAATAAATAAATTAGTAAAATAAATAAAGTTTTATTATGATTATGCATTATTATTTATTGTATTACATTCTTCTAAACTTAAATGCCACATGGAATTGGAGTACCCACAGTTTATGGTCATGATTATAAGTACATTTTCCGATTTACATTTAACTTTTATCTTTTCTGTATGACTGTTAAAGTCTATGAATTCTTCCTGTATTTAAGCTTCAATGGAAAGCAGCAAATATAGATATAGTAAAGTAAATTTATAGTATAGTAAATTTTTTCTTCGTTTGATTTCATTGGCTTTTCTATAGAACATAAAAATGACAGAAACAAATGCAGGTTACAAATTGTCTGTGTATAATGACACCAGCTGACCTACACCAGTGATAAAGAGGTGGCTTAAGACATAACTTTTAATTGTTATCCTCAATAAAAGATACATATAGTACAAATAGTGCCGTTTTGTGCATGTACCCAATAATCTTTAAACCAGAGTATTACTGTTAAAAGAAGAAATCGATATTCCTTCATCAATTATATCCAAGTAGGGAGTGCTATAGTGTTATACAAGCACATCCGTTCACATAAGAAAGGTTGTGTCAAAGCACATTCAACCTGATGTGACTAACCATCTGGTGGTCATTCAACATACAATTACTCCCACAGTTATCCTATGGTGGTGACTGAAATACCCAACGCGTTTCTATCGCCTATTGCAGCGATGTCATCAGGGGAGATAACACAGGAGTCAATCAAGAAAGACCGTCAGGGTATGTATCACCTGAACGGACTCACACAAGGGGCCACAACATGCCAATGCGCATATCATGCGATGGACTCTTGTTTGCAGTACTTAGATATATAAAAGTATCAACAAAAAACTTTACAAAACCATATGGATATATCTCCTGAAGTCCGGTGCCAATGGGGGCCTATCCTGTAAAAGAAAAGAGAAAGGAACACGTATATAGACAAGTGGCCATATATAGCTGATCTTTGTTTAAATCAATCAGCATATTGTTGTTCACTCACTCAACATCTCCAATTGGCTGCCCTGTTAAAAAGAAAGACCTGGCCCTATTCAATATTCAGTTGTCAATTCCACCTGTAAGGAGAAAATACTCCATATGGAGTGTACTCACTGTTCCGTGACTTTCATAGAAGATACCGGTGGCGCGCACTCTCGCAGTGGCGAAGAGGCCGGCTGATATCCAGCCCAGCGCGCTGCCGGGGAAGCCGGCGTCTGACATTATATCCTGCGCGACCAATACGTCACGTCCGGTGCGCCCGCCCTGCTTCCCTGGGCAACGCGTCCTATGGCGGTGCTAGGTTACCAGCACACGCCGGACGTGTTAACTGTTTATGGTCCATGCAGGAAGTTTATGCATTTTATTAAAGGTCAGTAAGTTAATTATCCTGGTATTTCTAATATGGAGCAAGATAGTTGCCTCGGTTGTCACTGAGGAGTCTCAATGCATATACGGGCATTTGGAAACAAGATGGTTGGTACCACACATTATGTAAGAACCAAATGAAATTAAGTTAATGATTTATTGATTTAGACAGGGTCAAAAACAGGAGTCACCTGTACTTTAAAATAGGGGAGGGGCAACGTGCATGAGGTTACTCGTAACGTCTCTGACGGCCCCGAACAGCCATAGTCAGCAGGGGTGAGGTGGCACTGGTGCCACCTCACGATCGCCCTGATTCGTAGGCCGGTTTACCGGCCGACCAATCATGGCACCTGCTGCGGCTGTCACTACCGCAACCCACTCCGCCCCTCTTCCGGAGGACGTGAGCTGGTGCGGGACATGGACCCCGGCAGCTGGGGACCCGGATCCTCGGCGTCCCTGTTGGGACGGCAGCGGCGGCATGGATCAGCAGTTGGAGCTGAGTGACATCCTCCTGCTGTTGCTTAGCAACAGCTCCCAGCATGCAAAAAGGGCATGCTGGGAGCTGTAGTTATGCAACAGCTGGAGGCACATTTTTTCTATGGAAAAGTGTACCTTCAGCTGTTGTATAACTACAACTCCCAGCTTGCACAATCAGTGAAAGTGCATGCTGGGAGTTGTAGTGGTGCATCTGCTGGTTGCATAACTACAACTCCCAGCATGCCCGTTGGCTGTCGGTGACTGCTGAGAGTTGTAGTTTTGCAACAGCTGAAGGCACACTGGTTGTGAAACACAGAGTTTTTTTTTTTTTTTTTTACTTAACTCAGTGTTTCACGACCGGTGTGCCTCCAGCTGTTGCAAACTACAACTCCCCGCATGCACTGGACATGCTGGGAGTTGTAGTTTTGCAACAGCTGGAGGCACACTGGTTGTGAAACACTGAGTTAAGTAGCAAACCAGTGTGTCTCCAGCTGTTGCATAACTACAATCCCCAGCATTCCCAGCCAAAGTAGTATGCCTCCAGCTGTTGCAAAACTACAACTCCCAGCATGCACTGATAGACCGTAATTGCTGGGAGTTGTAGTTTTGCAACAGCTGGATGTCCCCCCCCCCCAATGTGAATGTACAGGGTACACTCACATGGGCGGAGGTTTACAGTAAGTATCCGGCTGCTAGTTTGAGCTGCGGCAAATTTTCTGCCGCAGCTCAAACTGCCAGCGAGAAACTACTGTGAACCCCCGCCCGTGTGACTGTACCCTAAAAACACTACACTACACTAACACAAAATAAAAGAAAAAGTAAAAAACACTACATATACACATACCCCTACACAGCTCTCCAATAAAAATGAAAAACGTCTGGTACGCCACTGTTTCCAAAATGGAGCCTCCAGCTGTTGCAAAACAACTACTCCCAGTATTGCCAGACAGCCACTGACTGTCCAGGCATGCTGGGAGTTTTACAACAGCTGAAGGCACCCTGTTTGGGAATCACTGGCGTAGAATACGCCTATGTCCACCCCTATGCAAGTCCCTAATTTAGGCCTCAAATGCGCATGGCGCTCTCACTTTGGAGCCCTGTCGTATTTCAAGGCAACAGTTTAGGATCACATATGGGGTATCGCCGTACTCGGGAGAAATTGTGTTACAAATTTTGGGGGGTATTTTCTGCTTTTACCCTTTTTAAATTATATTTTTTTTATACATATGCAAAAGTTGTGAAACACCTGTGGGGTATTAAGGTTCACTTTACCCCTTGTTTCGTTCCCCGAGAGGTCTAGTTTCCAAAATGATATGCCATGTGTTTTTTTTTTGTTGCTGTTCTGGCACCATAGGGGCTTCCTTAATGCAGCATGCCCCCAGAGCAAAATTTGCTTTCAAAAAGCCAAATGTGACTACTCCCCTTCTGAGACCTGTAGTGCGCCAGCAGAGCACTTTTCACCCCCATATGGCGTGTTTTCTGAATCGGGAGAAATTGGGCTTCAAATTTTGGGGGGTATTTTCTGCTATTACCCTTTTTAAAAATGTGAAATTTTTGGGAAAACAAGCATTTTAGGAAAAAATATTTTTTTTTTTTACATATGCAAAAGTCGTGAAACACCTGTGGGGTATTAAGGTTCACTTTACCCCTTGTTACGTTCCCCGAGGGGTCTAGTTTCCAAAACAGTATGCCATGTGGTTTTTTTTTTTCTGTTCTGGCACCATAGGGGCTTCCTAAATGTGGCATGCCCCCAGAGTAAATTTGCTATCAAAAAGCCAAATGTGACTCCTTCTCTTCTGAGACCTGTAGTGCACCAGCAGAGCACTTTTCACCGCCAATTTCTGAATCGGGAGAAATTAGGCTTCAAATTTTAGGAGTTATTTTCTGCTATTACCCTTTTTAAAAATGTAACATTTTTGAGAAACCAAGCATTTTAGGTAAAAAAATTTTAAATCTTTTTTACATATGCAAAAGTCGTGAATCACCTGTGGGGTATTAAGGTTCACTTTACCCCCTGTTATGTTCCCCAAGGGGTCTAGTCTCCAAAATGGTATGCCATGTGTTTTTTTTTTTGCTGTTCTGGCACTATAGGGGCTTCCTAAAGGTGATATGCCCCCCCAAAAACCATTTGTCGCTCCTTCCCTTCTGAGCCCTCTACTGCGCCCGCCGAACAATTAACATAGACATAAGAGGTATGTGCTTACTCAAGAGAAATTGGGTTTCAAATACAAGAAAAAATGTTCTCCTTTTTACCCCTTGCAAAAATTCAAAAATTGGGTCTACAAGAACATGCGAGTGTAAAAAATGAAGACTTTGAATTTTCTCCTTCACTTTGCTGCTATTCCTGTGAAACACCTAAAGGGTTAAAACACTTACCGAATGTCATTTTGAATACTTTGTAGGGTGCAGTTTTTATAATGGGGTCATTTGTGGGGTATTTCTAATATGAAGACCCTTCAAATCCACTTCAAAACTGAACTGGTCACTGAAAAATAGTGAGTTTGAAAATTTTGTGAAAAATTTGAAAATTGCTGCTGAACTTTGAAGCCCCCTGATGTCTTCCAAAAGTAAAAACTCATAAATTTTATGATGCACACATAAAGTAGATATATTGTATTTGTGAATAAAAATAAAATTTATTTGGAATATCCATTTTTCTTACAAGCAGAGAGCTTCAAAGCTAGAAAAATGCTAAATTTTCAATTTTTTCATCAAATTTTGGAATTTTTCACCAAGAAAGGATGCAATTTACCACAAAAAATTACCACTATGTTAAATTAGAATATGTCACGAAAAAACTTTCTCTGAATCAGAATGATATGTAAAAGCATTCCAGACTTATTAATGTTTAAAGTGACAGTGGTCAGATGTTCAAAAAACACTCTGGTCCTAAGGTTTAAAATGGCTGGGTCCTTAAGGGGCTAAGTACTGCAAACAAGAGGCCATCGCATGATATGCGCATTGGGATGTTGTGGCCCCTTGTGTGAGTCTGTTCAGGTGATACATACCCTGACGGTCTTTCTTGATTGACTCCTGTGTTATCTCCCCTGATGACATCGCTGCAATAGGCGATAGAAACGTGTTGGGTATTTCAGTCACCACCATAGGATGACTGAGGGAGTAATTGTATGTTGAATGACCACCAGATGGTTAGTCACATCAGGTTGAATGTGCTTTGACACAACCTTTCTTATGTGAACGGATGTGCTTGTATAACATTATAGCACTCCCTACTTGGATATAATTGATGAAGGAATATCGATTTCTTCTTTTAGCAGTAATACTCTGGTTTAAAGATTATTGGGTACAAGCACAAATCTGCACTATTTGTACTATATGTATCTTTTATTGAGGATAACAATTAAAAGTTTTAAGCCACCTCTTTATCACTGGTGTAGGTCAGCTGGTGTCATTATATACTTGATTTTTGGCTTAGAGGTTTTTTGATTGGATCGGTCGTGTACAGGACCTTATTGGTGTGCAGTCTGTTTTACAAATTGTCTGTGCAAAACAATTTGCAATTCGTAAAAAATACTCGAAGGAGACCTTATGCTTTATTTTCATATAAATAGTGTGTAAAGGTGCTTTTTGCTGTTTTATCCTGTGCGCTATAAATCAGGTGATTCTTTCATCATGTGATTTTCTATTGAAGAATTTTGGGAAAATGCTAACATACACGCACGCAGGGCTTTTTATGGCATTTACTTCACCTATAAAAGCCTATGGAAGGAAAAACTATATATATATATATATATATATATATATATATATATATATATAAAATAACTCATACCCAGAGCATGCTGTGATTTTTTCACTAAAAAGTGCCCCTATAAGGTGAAAACCCCCCTAAATTAAAAAATAAATAAATGAATACATAAATTAATAAAGTGATAAATAAATAAACACCATGTGGGTATAGCATTTCATATTTCCCAGCTAACATCTGGCTGCATCGCTTTAAGCCCAAGAAAAAAAGGGGGAAAGTATGGCTTTTTTGGCATTTACTTTTTTTGACAAAAACATTGGGGGAGATTTATCAAAACCTGTGCACAGGAAGAGTGGGGCAGTTGCCCATAGCAACCAATCAGCTTGCTTCTTTTATTTTTAAATGAGGCTTGTGAAAAATGAAAGAGACGATCTGATTGGTTCCTATGGGCAACTGGAGAACTTCTCCTGGACAGGTTTTGATAAATCTTCCCCATTATGTCTATTTTCAGCCTTACCTTGGTTTTACATATTTGTGTACAGACATGTAAACGTTCACAATCCATCAACAACGCTTTTTCCCGCACACATTTGCTTCCTCTGAGTGTAAATCAAGGCTCATGGGAGACACGCAGAGGACTTGGTATGTAACATGCAGTACACTCCGTATTCACTCAATGGTATTTGAACCAAATTCTTTCCAGCTCGGCTCATAAATCATTGTAGCTGTTTGCTGAGGATGCCAACAAGTTATATCACGTCAACATTGTCATTAGGAACCATGTAAACAGGTCTAGTTATAGTGTAATTAGCTGTGAGCCTCAGCTCATTCATTGGTTTATTACCACTAATGAACCATAGATATTCCTTAGGCTACACCTACACTTATGCAATAATATACTGTCATATTGCTGCCCATAAGTGCCCATTAAAAAGCTTGAAAATCTCTTCGAAATTTCTGCAGTCAAGTGAGTCGCTAGCAATTTCTTTTTTTTATAATTGCTATATGCTAAGATTTCTGAGAAAGTAGTAATTTTCTTTTTCCACCTCTATAGACCATAATGAAAATCAGTTAAAAAAATCTCTTAGGCCAGGTTCACATTGGCCTTGGTCCTGACATTGTCAGGATTTAGGGTGAGGTGGTGCATGTTGCCAGCGCTAGGACCATGGGGGGTATTTATCATTTTTACCTGTAGGCAGTTTCTTTTTACCCATTTAGTTTTTACGGACATTCACCAAATTTATCTTTTCTTTTTGTAATTTTGGCGCAAATGCGTAATTCAGCTGTGGACAGCGTCTTTTACCCGTGAAGAGCAGCCATTCCCGAGTCTCTCCTGCAGCAGGTCGGCAAGCGACGTGAGTGTTTTTTTCAGGGGGCTTGTAGCCACCTAGGCAAATGGAGTGTCCTTTTTGCATTGGGCTTATTTTTTTTATTTATTTATTTTTGTTTTTATTTAGTTAACTGCTTAGTTTCCCGACCTTTTTTTCAGACAATAATCTTCAAAAAGTAAAGGTGATGAATATGGTTAACGATGGAGAATCGCATTAGAAAACATAAAACCGAAATATTAGTTACAAAGTACATTAAGTTTAAGCAATGGACGAGTAAATGATTGTTGAAAAATGCAATCACGTTAAAAGCACCAACCTTTTTAATAGTAGGATTGAGCCTTACCATATTCTCCCTTTGGTATGTGTGTTTTCAATGTCAGAAAATTGTTGGTGATTTGCGTCAAACATGCGTCAAATACTGACAATTTTGCGCCAAATAACAATTGGCGCAATTTATATATTACTGACCACTGCAAAAGACACCTCTGCCTTTACATACCTGTAGACACCGTTGCCTATACATACCTGTCTCTCTTGGTAAGGTGAACTTTGGATACCCTGTGGATATGCCATAAATGTCTAAAGCTAGGTTCATATTGCCATTGTGCTCCATCCTGTTCTGGGTCCATTTGGCAATTTTTTGGGCCCAAAATAGATTGAAGCACAAATGATACCACAGGGTCCCAACAGATTCCATTGACTTGAATAGGATCCGTTAGGGATCCGTTAGTTTATCGAAGCTTAGCAGAGAAAATAAATACTGCATTCAGACTGGGCGACAGAGCTTCATCTAATGGGGCTAAACGGCAGTATGAAAGAGGCCTAAGATGTATAACACAGTAGGGATATAAGTTAAACTTGATGGACATATGTCTTTTTTCAACCTGTCTGCATTGACAAAGGCTTAAGGCTATGTTCACACAACGGAATGTCCGCATGGAGAATCTCCGTGTGGACGTCCTGCAAACTGCTGGGCACCAGCATAAAATGACAGTGCTAGGACCGCACAGGAATGTGTGGTCTTATAGATGGCTATGTATTCCATGCGGATATAGAAAATGGAATTTCAGTGGCGGAAACATCTGGCACGGAAATTCCGCCATGTGCACAGAGCAGCAGAATCCCATGGAAATCAATGGGACTCTGCTGCAGTGGAATCTGCATTGGAATCGGGCACAGAAATTCCGACGTTCAAACATGGTCTAATGGGTCTGGTTTGGGGTCTGCAAATTTGTGTGAGTTTGTTCTGGATTTATTTAGAGATCTGGGGGAGATTTATCCCCCCGCTCTTAGGTCTGAAACAATTTAGGGATCTGGTCTGGTGTCTGAATTTATTTGTGGGTCAAAGATGTTTCAGCAACAAATTGTGCAGTCTTCAGGAGAATTAGTCATAATGGTCAGTGTTGGATGGAAAGAAAAGGGAAAGAGAGCATTACCTACACTATTACTTACACAGATACAGGTGCAAATACTGTATGTTTTGCCACTATGGTAGAGGAATCGTGGAAAAATGTAGCCATATTTATGAAGCCCTTCAGTCACTTATCCAATGCAAATGTGTCTGTGGTTGTGGAGCTATTTGAACATTTCATTCAAAGCCTAAAGGCATTAATATGCAGCTGGTCCCTCCCATTGCAGTTAAAATAGTTTCCACTCTTTTGTGGAGACTTTTTTTTCAAGATTTTGGAGGTGTCTGTGTAAACTCTTGCCCATTTATTCTGAATAGTATTGGTGAGGTTCCCATGATGGACAAAAGTTTTGAGACCTGTCTTACTGCTTTATGGCAATAGTAAAGTTTGGTGGAGAGGGATAATGATATGGAATAGTTTTTTCAGGGTTTGGCTTAGGCCCATTAGTTCCAGCAAAGGGGTACTCCGCCCCTAGACATCTATCCCCTATCCAAAGGATGGGGGATAAGATGTCTGATCACAGGTAGTGTTGCTCGCGAATATTCGTGAATATAGCACTATATATTCGTAATTACGAATATTCTTTTTTTTTTTTTAAATCACAGTACACATCACAGTGATCATCCCTCTCTGCTTCCAGCTTGTGTGGTGTAATGAAGGCTCTAATACTACTGTGTGAGACTGCCGCGCGAATCTTCGCATATGCGAACATTTGCATATGCTAATTTTCGCTTATGTTAATTTTTGTAAATGTAAATTTTCGCATATATGAATGTTTCGCATATGCGAAAATAAAACGCGAATATTACGAATATGCGAATTTAGCGAATATATGACGAATTTTGGTCCATATATTCGCAAATTCGACTATGACCTATGCCGCTCAACACTAATCACAGGCATCCCTCCGAACTTCGCTCTGTGCCGGATGACTGGCGATGTGGGGGGGGCTCGTGATGTCATGGCCACGCCCCCTCAATGCAAGTCTATGGGAGGGGGCGTGACGGCCATCATGCCCCCTCCCATAGACTTGCATTTAGGGGACGATCTTGACTGGCTCGCACAGAACCCTGACCTTAACCTCATTGAACACCTTTGGGATGGGCTAGAAGTAGAACAGAGATCATGAGCCAGGCCCTCTTGGACCTCACCAATGCTTTTCTGAATAAATGGGCAGACACCTCCAAAATCTTGTAGAAAGCCTTCCCAAAATAGTGGGAGCTATTTTAACTGCAAATGGAGGGACCAGCTGCATATTAATGGATTTAGAATGGGATGTCCAAATAGCTCCACACACTTTGCAGATACATTTGCATTGGATAAGTGACTGAGGGGCTTTATAAGCATGGCTATATTTTTCAAATATTCCTTAATCATAGTAACATATGTCTGCAGCAGCGGAAGGCCAAAACAAGCTCCAATTCTGCCGGCTAAGAAAAGAAAATAGGAACTACAGCGGACTATGAGTTAAGTGGTAACGCCTGTCCCGTCACCAGATCGTAATCTAATATAGAACCTTTGGCATGTGAAGGAATTGGAAGCTCATAGCATAAATGGGAAGCCAACAATTCTGTTTTTAACTACATTATACTGTCATCTTAGGCTCTTCTAAGAAATGTTTACAGCACCTTGACTTTTATTACTAAGAATTTAAAGTGTTCAGAGAGCAAAGGGGGGACCTTCTATGTACTAGGACAACGTACCTAAGATCCTAGGTATGTCTGTAAGTATAGCTAGAATCAGAAAGTGTTGCAGCTCTTATCTTCTCTTCTGAGATTATTTGTGAAAATGTATTTATTTTTGTATTCGTTAAACAACCAAACCAATGTAATAATAAGAAAAAAGTAATTTTACCTATAGGTAAATTTTTGATGACTGACCCTGTTTGCAAAGCCAACAGTGCGATGATACAGTTGTCTGTTTTGAATCACCTAGTGGCTATAGAAAAACATTGAGGTATTAGGCTAAGTTTCCAGAAAAAAAGCCAGTGCAATTTCCTGCATCTAACTTTTTTTTGATGTTTTTGCATTTGAGTGGAAATTGAATTTTTTGGCCCCTTTGCTGTTTTCATCAAAATTTGTTGGGTACCAAAAAGAAAAAGAAAAAAGAAAAAAAAAAAAAGGATGCAGTATGGGATGGGAAACAATGTATTTAACAACATTTTTTTTTTTTTATAACAAAATTTTTTGTCATTTTTAAACAGGGACCAATTTATGTGGGCAGGCAGGGAACTAAAAATATAGCTGACAATAATAAAAATGTAGAAAGGGGCCATTTAAATGTAAAAATAATATATTTTTAATAATTATTTGTAATTTTTTTAAATTAGTAATGTATTTTAATAATGTGTTTAATAAAGTGTGTGTGTTTCACTTTTTTTCTCTATTTCTTAAATTTTTTAGGTAGCACTACTACTCCCAGCATGGAACAGACTGTTGCATGATGGGAGTAGTAGTACCTGTACTAATAGACAGATTGTCCGGGTGTCACTCCTGACACCCTATGCGATCGTCCTATCTATTGCAGAGTTGTGGAGTAGCTCTATACATCGCTTGCATCTCTGCACTATACTCCGGGCTGGCCAGTGATGTGAATAGAAATTCACCTCACTCATTCATATTTTCCACCCCGAGTGGGGATTGGCCGGATGGTTGCAGCCATTTCCCGCTCTCAGCCAGAAATATGAATGAGTGATGTTCTATTCACATCACTGGCCGAAGTATAGTGGAGAGATGCGAGCGCTGTATAGAGCCACTCCACAACTCTGCAATAGATAGGACGATCGCATAGGGTCTGTCCTAAACTGAGGGTACTACTTCTCCCAACATGGGGCACACTCTGCTCCATGCTGGGAGCTGTAGTACCTGCATTAATAGACAGATTGTAGCGACTGTCACTTCTGACACCTGTTGCGATCTGTCTAATAATGCAGGTACTACAGCTCTCAGCATGGAGTAGAATGTGCTCCATGTTGGGAGCAGTAGTACCTGCAGTTAAGGAAAGATCACAGCGGAAGTCACTCCTGACACCCACTGTGATCCTTCTGTATAATGTATAGATGCAGCCGGCTGCTCTTCTATGGTCCCCTCACTGACGTATATATACACCTATTCATATTTCCCACAGCTCTCTGCGGGAAATATGAATAGGTGTATATACACGGCAGTGCAGGGGACTATAGACGAGCGGCCGGCCGGCCACCCACCCGCATCTATACATTATACAGGAGGATCACAATGGGTGTCAGAAGTGACAACCGGGGCGGTTTGTTAATTAGTACACGTACTACCACTCCCATCATGGAACAGTGTTTTCCATGCTGGGAGTAGTAATACTACCTAAAAAAATTTAAAAAATGAAGAAAAAAAAAAAACACACACACTTTATTCAACACATTATTAAAATGCGTTATTAATAAAAAGTTTAACAAAATGAATTATAACAAATATATTATTTTTACATTTAAATGGCCCCTTCCCTGCAACATAAATTGATCCCTGTTTAAAAATTTATAAAAATGTTGTTATAAAAAAGATAAATTTCGTTAAATACAATTTTTCCATCACTACTGTATCTTTATTATAATTTTTTTAATGGTACCCCACAAAATTTTATTAGAAAAGATATCTTTATCACTTTTTTGGTTCGCTAAAGTCCAAAAAAATAAAAAATAAAAACCGCCTGCAAAAACGCCAAAGTTAAAACCCTCGTTGTTTTTCTAGGCGTTTTTTTTTTTACTCCCATAGACTTCTATGGGAGAAAAACGCCACGATTTCAGGGAAAAAAAACGCCATGGGCTCAACATGCTGCGACTTTGCAAAACCACCAAGGAGCTAAAAAAGAGTGAAATATTTTCAAAAGGATTAAAAAAACGCCGAACTGAAAAACGCAAAGTGGAAAACGAATGTTGCGATTTCTCATTGATTCACAGCTAACATCTGACCGTTTTGGCGGGTTTTTTTGGGGGGGGGAATGCAAACAAAAAACCAAGTGGAAACTTAGCCTTAGGCACAGGTGATTCATATTTTGTGTTACTACAAATGACATTTAGTTGATTTTTCATAGAAAGCCTTCCTTGTGTGGATGCCTGGCTATCATGTGTTGACGAATCCAATTCATAATTCACAGTCGTTCATAACCAAGTCATATGTCCAGCTAAGATCCTTATAATGGGTCAAACACATAACATCATGTGGTGTTTCAGTTACCTAAGAAACAGCTTAAGGGTCTATTCACACTTACAGTATTCTGTGCAGATTTGATGCGCAGGATTTCAAATTGTGTTCAGTCATTCAGTTTACATTGAAATCTGCAGCAGAAAATCCTGTGCATCAAATCTGTACAGAATATTGTACGTGTGAATAGATGTCTGTGGGTAGAGATCTCGTCACTGGCGGGGTCCTGCCATCCGTGCTGCACCCGGCATTCTAAACAGTTGTATTTAGAATGCTGGGTTTGGCTGGCCAGAGACGTGACTTCATGCCACGCCCCCTCCATTCATGTCTATGGGAGTGCTCTAAACATACTGTTTAGAATGCCGGGTGTGGCACGGGGGCTGCATGGAGATGGTGGGGGGTCCCAGCGGCAGGACCCCACGATCAGACATCCTATCCCCTATTCTTTGGATAGGAGATAAGATGTCTGTGGGCAGAATACCCCTAAAGCAAGGCTGTTGGAAGAACTTAAATGTTGGCCTTTATTACCGGTATGTCTTTGATTCAGTAAAACTGCTAAGAAACTTTTCCGCATGGCATAATATTTCAATATCTGAAGAAAGCCTGGAAACACCAGTCCTTTCTACTACATATTGATTAAAAAAATCTCCAACAAATCTGTACAGGGCTGAATATGGCCCAAAAGTACACTCATTGGCAAAAAAAAACAAACAAAAAAAAACAATACAAGTTGGAATTACATAAAAAAAAACTCATTACTGCCCACACTGGCAAGTTTTTTATTGGATCCTACAGGATCACAATCCTGCATCAGGATTGTGATCCTGTAGGATCCAATAAAAAACTTGCCAGTGTGGGCGGTAATGAGGTTTTTGCGGTCGATCACAGAACATACAGCGGGTCCTGCAAAATCCTCTGCAGTCCCGCAAACATCTGAAATGCCATAGAGGGCTTAATAAATGGTGCAAGGGGTTGATGAAATGGCGCAAGGGGTTGATGAAATGGTGCAAGGGGTTGATGGAATGGCACAAGGGGTGATGAAATGGCACAAGGGGATTATGAAATGGCACAAGGGTACTATCTTTAAAGCTGTGACAAAATGTTTGTAAGAGCAGGTGTGATTGGACACCAGTGTGGCAGGAGCTGGTGGGAGTGTAACACACACCTTGTGGGAGCAGGCGGTAATGGTCAGAAAACCAACAGGAATGGTTGGGAGTTATGAAAGCAGTCCCGTGCAGGGCTCTAGATCAAACAATCCTTTCTACTGGTGGCCTGGCTGGGCCATCCAGGGCCTTTACATCGTGTGTACCTGCCGCACATAACCACTGTTCCCAGAACCTCCTAACAGCTCGGACAGAATGGCCTAGATGGTGTGCAATTCATCTAAACAACCATCCAGCTGCTCTCAGTCCAATGATAGCCCCCCTTTCAAAATCTGTGCACTAGGCAAAATGTCTTCAAGTTCATCGTAGAGACATGTCTAGCAGCCAGCAATCTATAACCGAGACGTACACTACCCAAAAGTAGCCTCTGAGAGCCTTTTTATAGAGCAGTAGGGGCACTTTTACACCTTCTCTCACTGAGACATAAACTACCCAAAAGTAGCCTCTGAGAGCCTTTTTTTTTATAGAGCAGTATGGGGCACTTTTACACCTTCTTGTGGCAAAACCTAATAAGACCACGTATCTGCCTCAGATATGCGTACATGCTGAGTTTTGCAGCAATCCAACATTTCTATGGGTGGATTTTTTTTTTATTCTTTTGTCAGTAAGTATATATTGGATGATGTCCTTCTGTTTTTGCTCCAGGTTCATGGAAGCGTTGAACTAGGTATAATGAACAAGTCTTTTTGGCTATCATTACAATGAAGCAATGCCAATACAGTATAGTGCTGCTTCACATTACCTGTTCCTTTTAGTTCTCAATATCTCTTACTTTTTCATCACAACTAGTATCTTACTATTTATGTTATTTGTTCTTTAATATATTGCAATGTGCCTTATTATGCAATTGTGACTTTCTTCTGTCCATAAAATAATCACATGTTTTTCTAGCTTTTGGCATTTGATCAGTTTTTCGTTCTGCATTCTGTGAATTGATGCCCCTGTTTATAAGCTCTTGGCTATGTTCAGGCTGCAGCTTGCATTGGTTCCATTTAAGTTGTGTGCGTATATACTGTATCAGGAGAGCAAACATGGAAATCATCACAGGTATTGTTAATAGTTCTAAATATTTAACATGTTCGTGTGTGGTTGGGCATGAGAGATAAGTTGATCCAATGTCAATTATTGTAACAGTACAACAAATTGTTACAGATCTGTGAAGATCTGGATTTAATTTCTATATATATGTATATTTTAGGCCACAACAAAATGTATTACCTTTATGGGTGCCTACATACTGTCAGTGACAATATAGAAGAAGATTGGGAACAGTGCCAAATAAATTTCACAATCATTTACATGATGAATAATTTGGGTGCTGGCATTATGCTTTTCCTTCTAATCCCCCTTACTAAGGAACATATCTGGTTTTGGGGTATCCCCAGGTCATGGTTTCAAAAAGGGTATTACTGTAGGCAGCCAGGAGGTGAAGTTAGGAAAGTACAATATAGAGCAGTGCTTCCCAACCAGGGTGCCTCCAGCTGTTGCAAAACTACAACTCCCAGCATACTGGGAGTTGTAGTTCTGCAACAGCTGGGGGCACATTGGTTTGGAAACACTGATATAGAGGGCAGAATTGGGGGCATGCTGGGAGTTGTAGTTTGGAAACTGCTGGGGGCATTGTCTGCAATCTCCTGCCCAGGGCCCCCCTCCTCATGCACAAATTGACCACCAATCCATGCACAGGGCGGTGACGGACTGGTGGTGGACATGCCCCCTCTATGCATCTCTATGGGAGATTTGGAGATACAGTGCTCGTGTGTCTCTGGCTCTCCCATAGAGATGCATAGAGGGGGCATGTCTACCACCGCTCCAGAACCACAGCTCTCCTCATACATGGAGCCCTGTACATGAGGAAAACCAGGGTGCTGGGCAGAATAGGGGATAAGAAGTTCAGTTCCGGAGTTTCCCTTTAAACATAACTTTAGGCTGAATTCACTGAATTTCATTGATTTTATTAAATTAATAAAAAAAAAAAAGTTGCAGCAAGATGATACTTTAAATTCATTAGTAAACAATTGAAACAGTTTTTGTTGTTTTCATGGCATCTGTGACTATTTTTTTTTTATTCAGCATACTTTCGGTTTTTTATTTGTTCCTGACTATTTCTCATTGGCTTATCTAAAGGACCTCAGAGGTACAAGAAAAAAAATACATGTTTTGAATAGTTCTAAATAGAAAAAGCCACAAAAAATGCTTGAGGCTCGTTCACATTTGTCCGGCGTCAGTCATCTTTTCCCTCCGTTTCTTGCTAAGGCTGGGTTCACATATATCAGGCGTCTGGAATAGTTTCCCTCCGGCGTGCACTGGTGGGAAACTAATGCTAGAATTGATCCCATTCATTTGAATGGGACAGTTCACAATAATCCAGCATCTCAAGTTTGATGCTGGATGGTTGGACACGTTGGATGGCACCGTTCCCCTCTCGGGCATCAAGAAACAATAGACGCCGGATGCCATAAAACTGATGACAACTGATGCACGTTATCATCAGTTATGAGGCTGGGTTCACACTACGTTTTGTCCCATACGGGAGCGCATACGGCAGGGGGGAGCTAAAAGCTCGCGCTCCCGTATGTCACCGTATGCGCTCCCGTATGTCATTCATTTCAATGAGCCGACCGGAGTGAAACGTTCGGTCCGGTCGGCTCATTTTTGCGCCGTATGCGCTTTTACAACCGGACCTAAAACTGTGGTCAACGTTTCACTCCGGTCGGCTCATTGAAATGAATGACATACGGGAGCGCATACGGTGACATACGGGAGCGCGAGCTTTTAGCTCCCCCCTGCCGTATGCGCTCCCGTATGGGACAAAACGTAGTGTGAACCCAGCCTTACATCAGTTGCGTTGAGATCTATACTGAGTTCACCTGTTCCAGATGCCAGACATATGTGAACCCAGCCTAAAAAGCACCCGTGGGAAACTGATGCAGGAACTGATCTCATTCATTTGATGGGATGTCAGATGGTTGGACTTGCCGGACATCAGTTGTGGCATCAGTTGCGTAGAGATTTAGGAGTTCACCTATCCTGGACGCTGTACATATGTGAACCCAGCCTTACAAAACTCACTTTGAAACTGATGGCATTTTAATGCTGGGTTCACATATGTCCGGTGTCTGGCATAGTTTCCCTCTGGCATGCACCGGAGGGAAAGTGAGGCTAGAATTGTTCTTATTAATTTCAATGGGACAGTTCACAATCATCCAGCTTCTTAATTTTGACGCCGGATGGTTGGCATGCGTTCCCCTGTCCGGTGTCCAGAAACAATGGATGCTGGATATTATGAGACAATTGATGCCGGATATTATGTTAACTCAGCCTTACAGGCGTTTTAAAATCTGCAGCGCATTCCTACAGGATTTACTGTACATGTGGAAATAGTCCAAGAAATAATACCTGTGCATTTTGTTGTTGATTTTAGTGCAGAATTTAGCTCTGGATTTCACTCATTCATAAAATTGGTGAATAAAAAAAAAGGTGAAAATCCAAGTTCCCACAACAAATGAATGGTGGATTGGACAGTCTGCAGCTTTCCTAGGATCCACAGTGGATTTTTTACACTGTGAATGGGGTTTGTCGCTGTGTATTCCATTACAAAAATTTTGCAACAAATCCATGATGTGTGAATCCAGGTTTAGGCTGTGCAGCATACAAAGAGTTAACAATCCTTCTATATATATATCTAAGACTAGAAGGAAGTTGAAAAACACCCCAGGTGTTGTAGGTTCCAGCGCATACGTGGAATGTGTCTCTGTAAACTTTATGAGGTCTGCAAAGACAAAAAGAAAAGAAATTGAGCACAATTCATATTTTCAGGTAACACATCTAACACAATGCTTATCCTCTCACTCTATGTGGTTTACTTGTCTAACTCAGTAACACAGCCAGGCTGCGATCCCTGAATCTACTAAATATAAGTAAATGTTAACAAGTCAGCAAACTACTATTAGTCTGTAATTTGATCGTGACGAAAAGTTGAATCCAGGTGCTTCAGGTTATATTAGGTTATTGTATGAATGCGAGGGGGTTGTGGCGTTTGGCATGTGATACCTATGATCTCATCCTGAATACGATCACAATCTTTATTAGCCATCTTCTACTCTTCTGCATGTATTCTTACATAAAAGACGCAAAAAACAAACATTAATAGAATTTTTACTACCAATGGTCAAATAGATGTTATGAACTGTTGCACCATGTGACCATGATGTTCAGGGCTCCATACTTTATTACACAAGATATTATCAATAAATAATGTCAGTACATGTTGTTAACCGAAAACCAACTATCCAGCATTGATCCAGGCTTCAACCAGTGTTAGGCTGCATTCACACCACGTTTTTGCAATACAGTTCCCCTATCAGGTGTTTGAATAAAAACAGATTCCTCAAAACCTGAATAAACTGTATCAAAACGTGTGTACAAATTTTGACCCGTATACAGTTAAAAACCGTATACAGTTTGAAAAAAGATGTCCGGTTGCATCTGTTTAACCCCTTAACGACGCAGGACGTATATTTACATCCTGTGCCGGCTCCCGCGATATGAAGCGGGATCGCGCCGCGATCCTGCATCATATCGCGTCGGTCCCGGCGCTCATCAACGGCCGGGACCCGCGGCTAATACCCCACATCACCGATCGCGGCGATGTGCGGTATTAACCCTTTAGAAGCGGCGGTCAAAGCTGACCGCCGCTTCTAAAGTGAAAGTGAAAGTGACCCGGCTGCTCAGTCCGGCTGTTCGGGACCGCCGCGGTGAAATCGCGGCGTCCCGAACAGCTTGCAGGACACCGGGAGGGCCCTTACCTGCCTCCTCGGTGTCCGATCTGCGAATGACTGCTCCGTGCCTGAGATCCAGGCAGGAGCAGTCAAGCGCCGATAACACTGATCACAGGCGTGTTAATACACGCCTGTGATCAGGATATGAGATCAGTGTGTGCAGTTTTATAGGTCCCTATGGGACCTATAACACTGCAAAAAAAAAAGTAAAAAAAAAGTGTTAATAAAGGTCATTTAACCCCTTCCCTAATAAAAGTTTGAATCACCCCCCTTTTCCCATAAAAAAAAAATAAAACCGTGTAAAAAAAAAAATAAACATATGTGGTATCGCCGCGTGCGTAAATGTCCGAACTATAAAAATATATCATTAATTAAACTGCACGGTCAATGGCGTACGCGCAAAAAAATTCCAAAGTCAAAAAAAGCGCATTTTTGGTCACTTTTTATACCATTAAAAAATGAATAAAAAGTGATCAAAAAGTCCGATCAAAACAAAAATCATACCAATAAAAACTTCAGATCACGTCGCAAAAAATGAGTCCTCATATCTCCCTGTAGGTGGAAAAATAAAAAAGTTATAGGGGTCAGAAGATGACATTTTTAAACGTATAAATTTTCCTGCATGTAGTTATGAATTTTTCCAGAAGTGCGACAAAATCAAACCTATATAAGTAGGGTATCATTTTAACCATATGGACCTACAGAATAATGATAAGGTGTAATTTTTACCGAAATATGCACTGCGTAGAAACGGAAGCCCCCAAAAGTTACAAAATGGCATTTTTTCTTCGATTTTGTCGCACAATGATTTTTTTTTCCGTTTCGCCGTGCATTTTTGGGTAAAATGACTAATGTCACTGCAAAGTAGAATTTTTCGACGCAAAAAATAAGCCATAATATGGATTTTTAGGTGGAAAATTGAAAGGGTTATGATTTTTAAAAGGTAAGGAGGAGTAAAGTTTCACTTGTTTGATTGAAATTCCAAGAAAAATAACTGTGCAAAGTCAAAAAACTTAGAAAATCATCATCAAAACAAGATAATCATCTGTACAAGGTGAAAACCAGATGGAACCGTATGCATATACAGTTCTGTACGGTTCCCATTGACTCCCATGTAAAAAAAAAACCACGTATGACTCCCATGTAAAAAAAAAAAAAACACGTATGTGGTTTAATACAGTGTTTCACCTGGACCAAAAACCATGGTAGACTACGGTTTTGGGTACGGGAAAAAAAAACTGACTAAACCGTACAGGATGCAAAACGGATACAACCGGATGCATCTTTTGGTATACAGTTTTCAATGGAGAGTCAATGCATACGGTTTTCAATACGGTTCCGTACGGTTTTCACATTGAAAACATATACGGGAACTGTATTGAAAAAACATGGTGTGAATGCACCCTTACTCCAGCTGCAAAGAAACTACAACCCCTAGCATGACGGCCAAGACGTGGGGATGTATGGCTTTACCATAAACAATTTGTAGACCACTGCTGTAAGGCTTCAGAGCACCAGATTGTTGCCTTATATTTATATAGACAATTGACGTAACTAAGGCTAGGTCCACGCTGTTTCCGCCAGACAAATTCATGGGCAACTTGCTGAAAATGGGATGCCGACATATACTGAAACGGAGGGCAATTGATGCCAGGCATTTCAAGTAGTGACCAACTTGCAGACCGTGCTTATAAGTCTGATAAAAATAGTGCATATGTCCCGAACTCAATCAAGTTCAGCCATTGAAATGAATGCCTTCCATTTTTCTCCATTACAGTATATGTTGGCATTCCATTTTCAGTCAGATACTGACGGATACGTCTGACAGATGCATTAACACATGTGGTCCTAGCCTGGCCAAGCCAAGTTGGTTTTGTCTGTCAATTGCCTAGTTAAAGGGGTACTGCGCTGCCGCTGGGGCTCCCCGCGATCTCTGGGCCAGCAGTGGCGGCATCCCGAACACGGAAGCAAGGAGCTTCCGCGTTTGTCACGCCACCTCCATTCATGTCTATGGGAGGGGGCGTGACGGCTACTACGTAGCCATCACGCCACCTCCCATAGACATGAATGGAGGGGATGTGGCGGCTGTAGTCGCCAGTCATCTGGCATGGAGCAGAGCTTCCTCTGGGCACTGATGACTGGGGTGCTGCGCTGGAGATCGCGGGGGTCCCCAGAGGAAGGACCCCCGCGATCTGACATTTTATCCCCTATTTTTTGTATGGGGGATAAGATGTTTTTTTGGCGGAGTACCCTTTTAAAGCACTAGAATTGAATGGAGCGGTAGAAGAGGGTCTCATACTCAGATGCGCCTCCTATAAACTAGAACAGAGTAGTGTTGCACAGAGGTACCTACCTTGTCCATACACTACATGGATGGTCTATTGATTTCAATAGATGGTGTTTTATTCCAAGGGGAAATAAACACGTGCTGGCAGCTTTATTTTTGGCACCAACAGCAGGGAGGGCCCTGGCAATGACTCTTCTCCCAATCAGCAACATCAGATCAAAAAAACAAGGTTTGCCCAGGTCATAGAATAAGAGGTGCCAACCTGATGCTTTCTTTTTTTCTGGGCAACGTATCCAAAAATGTCACGAGCAAACAAAAATATTTACGGACAAAATTGTAAAAGCAAAATGAATCTTAGCGATTGTAGGTGATAAATCTCTACTGCTCAGATTATTGATATGAAAATATTAGAAACATATACTGTGAACTGTGTTACAAAGATAATCATCTGTACAAGATGATGCAGCTTCAAAAAAACTTGTTATGGACAGTGGAAAAAACTCCTCTATTATTTATGGACTGTTCAGAATTTCACTAACAGTTGGCAGACCTGCATACAACCCCTTCACACAGTGTTCTTTTTTGATGCTTTAAGGGGGTACTCAACCGGTGCCAGAAAGTTATACAGATTTTTACATTACTTCTATTTAAAAATATTAATCCTTCCAGTACTTATCAGCTGCTGTATGCTCTAGATGAAGTTGTGTACTTCTCTCGAGTCTGACCACAGTGCTCTCTGCTGACACTCCTGTCAGTTTCTGGAACTGGCCGAAGCAGGAGAGGTTTGCTATGGGGATTTTTTCCTGCTCTGCACAGTACCTGATAATGACAGAGGTGGCAGCAGAGAGAACTGTGGTCAGACTGGAAAGAACTTCACAACTTCCTCTGGAGCATACAGCAGCTTAAAAGTACTGGAAGGAGTAAGATTTTTAAATAGAAGTAATTTACAAATGTGTTTAACTTTCTAGCACCAGTTGATTTGAATTTTTTTTTTACAGAGTACCCTTTTTAAACTGCATGTAAAAAAGCATTTATAAAATGGCATTTTTAATTAAGCCCACATTATAAGGTCGTTTTTAGTGGCATTTTAAGTTTTGTTCTGTAGAAAAGCCTATAGAACTAACGCTAGAAAAAAAACACTCTACCTAAAGCATACTGCTTTTTGAAAAAGAAAAGAATACACTAACTCCGAAGACCAAAACACCACAAACCTAAATTGTTGCATGCATGTGGCAGCCATGATTCTAGACTTAACAGTGTATAGATGGTAAAAGTCCAAATACGGGTGGTCCTATCATCGGAGATTGCTTGGGTCTTCCTCTCTTTCCAAGCTCAGTCCAGAGTGTTGGTACTGACAGCTGTCCAACACATGGATTACTGTGTCTGTAGTATCACCGCTTTGAAGTCTGCTCTGAAGGTCTAGAGGAAAAAGGTCTGTGGTAGCCACGGGTAGTGTAGGGAAATACCTTATCACTTTGTGACGCCAGGGCACCGTTAGCATATACACAATCTGAGGTTGGAGACAGCTTCTCCTGGGCCAGACACACCGACATCAGGTTAAGGATAACTGTCTTTACTGAGCAGGGTGCAGGTGGTATTACATGGACAGTATGGTGTAGAGTGAGAGGGAGCAGCGTAACCCCTTGGGAGCCCTATTGCCTTGCTGGAACTTGTGGTGCTTTCACCCAATAAATTGATACTGACTAGAGAGACTTGGAGAATGATCCTGGTAGCTAGGGTTCTGTCAAGGTCTTGTAGCTTCCTCCACCCACCGTGTGGGTGATCCTTGCAGGATGACCAGATAAAGTAGATTTGTTCTGGGCCTTCCCTTAGAGCATGCAACACACCTTACACCTTTACCACACTTTACTCAGCAGTGAACTCGGGCAAATCCTCCCCCCCACTACACTATATGGACTAGAATTTAGGGGTTCCCATTGGCAGGCAGGGTCACATGGGGTACACTGCTCCTCTCATAAAGGGACCACATCACTCATAAATAACATACATAGAAATAACATAATATTATTACAAAAATATCTTAAAGCGCAACTGTCATGGAAATTATGGATAAGTTTAAGGATAGGGGATAAGTTTCAGATCGCAGGGGCCTGGTGCGATCTCCTATACGAGGCCCCGGCTCGCTGGCCAGATAGTGGGAGTCGACCACCACATGAAGCGGCAGCCAACATGCCCTCTCAATACTGAGCTATGGCAGAGCCAGAGATTGCCGAAGGCAGCGCTCCGGCTCTGCCATAGAGTTGTATTGAGGGGGCGTGTCAGCCGTCGCTTCGAGCAGTGGTCAACACACCCCCTTCCCGCGGGCTGCCGGGGCCCCGTACAGGAGATCGCAGGGGGCCCCAGCGGTCCGACCCCCCACGATCCGAAAAGTATCCCCTATCCTTAGGATAGGGGATTCGTTTTTCAGCACTGGATATCTCCTATACGTACTGAAGTTACCCTTTAACTAACTTACAGGTGAAGGCCACCATTTTGATCTTCTTCTGACAATAGACCTTAACCCCTTAATGACATTGGATATAAGTGTACGTCATGGTGTTGTTGGACTTAATGCACCATGACATACATTTACATGACCGCGAGCACTGGACTGTTGCTCGCATAATACACGGCAGGTCAGCAGCCAGGGACCTGCCGGTAATGGCGGACATCAGCGCGCGGATGTCCGCCAATAACCCTTCAGATGCTGTGATCAATACAGATCACAGCATCTGTGGGAGTGCTGCACTTAAAATGGATGATCGGATCATCTGCAGCACTGCCGCAGGGATCCGATCAGCTATAGTGGCAGACGGAGGTCCCCTCACCTGCTTCCATCTGTCTCCTGGGGTCTTCTGCTCTGGTCTAAGATTGAGCAGACCAGAGCAGAAGATCACCGATAACACTGATCAGTTATATGCCCTATGCATAGTACTGAACAGTATTAGCAATCAAATGATTGTTATAAATAGTCCCCTATGGGGACATAAAAAGTGTAAACAAAAAGCTAAAAAAAAATCAAAAAAGGTCAAAAAAAATTTGAACAAAACCCTCCTCCAATAAAATTGTAATTCGTCCCATTTTCCCCATTTTATCCCCAAAAAGCGTAAACAAAAATAATTAATAAACATATTTGGTATTGCCGAGTGCGTAAATGTCCCAACTATCAAAATATAATGTTAAATGGGTTCTCCAGCATAAGGTGATTTTAGTACGTACCTGGCAGGCAGTAATGGACATGCTTAGGAAGGATCTGCATTTGTCTTGGGGCTAAATGGCTATGTCATGAGATTACCATAATACTGTGGCTAGCTGTTTGTGAACTAGTATTTCCTGTTTGACTTTTCTTTTTTTGACAACAAATCCCACAATTCCATCTTCCTCCCTCCCACACATCAGCCACCCCACCCATTGAAACATAAATGAGCTGCATCCATTCAAATCAGTGTGGTTTTCAATCAGGGTGCCTACAGCTGTTGCATTAGTTGCAGATTGATCGCTCCACCCATTGGAGCAGACAGGCTCCTTGTCATCAGCTGACTAGTGAGTCAGGTCTCAGCCGCATTGCAACCTGGGAAAAATCCAAGACAACAGTCATTTTGTATGCTGGTAAAAATAAATATTGGGGTGAAAATCACATAAGAATTGTGAGAAAACCGTCACACACAGGTACAGACACTATATTATGAACTACACTAACTTTACAGCCCCTGTAGCATAGTCAAATAAAAAAAATTCCTGGAATACCCCTTTAATTATCCTATATGGTGTCTGCACAATTTTAACACCTCTCCCTCTTTCTTTTGTATGAACCTTTTACAGATGGATTAAATGAAGCCTAATTTTTTATTACTACTTTCCAATTATGGACTGGAGTGTTGGTTTTCCCCCTTGGTAAAAGGGATCCCTTTTATCCTGTAGGGTAAACGGCGTAAACATAAAAAAAAAAGTCCAACATTGCTGCTTTTTTGTCACATTTTATTCCCAAATTTTTTTTATAAAAAATTATTAAAGGGGTACTCCGCCCCTAGACATCTTATCCCCTATCCAAAGGATAGGGGATAAGATGTCAGATCGCTGGGGTCCCGCTGCTGGGGACCCCGGGGATCGCTGCTGCGGCACCCCGCTACCATTACTGCGCAGAGCGAGATTGCTCTGCACGTAATGACGGGCAATACAGGGGCCGGAGCATCGTTACGTCACGGCTCCGCCCCTCGTGACGTCTCGGCCCGCCCCCATCAATACAAGTCTATGGTAATCCTTTGGATAGGGGATAAGATGCCAGGGGCGGAGTACCCCTTTAAAAAGTAAAATATAAGCAAATGTGGTACTGCTAAAAACTACAGATCATGGTGCAAAAAATGAGCTCTTATACCGCTCCGTATACGGAAAAATGAGAACGTTATAGGTGGTCAAAATAGGGCAATTTCAAACATACTAATATTGTTAAAATAGTTTGAGATTTTTTTTCACACGGTACAATTATAGAAAGGCATATAACATGGGTATCATTTTAATCAAATTGACCCACAAAATAAAGAAAACATCATTTTTTCCGTAAAATGTACAGCGTGAAAACAAAACCTTCCAAAATGTGTTAAATTGTGGTTTTCTTTTCAATATCCCCACATAAATAATATGTTTTTTGCTGGCGCCGTACATTTTATGGTAAAATGAGTGATGTCATTACAAAGTAAGATTGGTCACACAAAAAACAAGCCATCATATGGGTCTGTGGATGAAAATATAAAAGTTATGATTTTTAGAAGGCGAGGAGGAAAAAACTAAAATAAAATTGGCCTTGTCCTTAATGCCAAAATGGGCCTGGTCCTTAGGGGTTAATGAACACGTTTAGCATGTATGCCTGAACCTTTCCTCTTGTATGTGCTACACACTGAGCCAAAATGCTATGTGAACAGGGCCTTACACTTGCAATGCCCAGTATTCTCACAGTTCTACTCATGTTGACTTAGATCATCATTGGCTTTTGAGGTCTTTCCAGGGACATAGCAATAAGGGGCTATAGAGGTAGCAGTTGTACTGGGGCCCAGGTGCATAAGGGGGTCCAAAAGCACATCTGCCCCATAAGAGACCAGTCTTATAAGTGGCACATGGGGCTCTGTTGCAGATTTTGGATTGGGGCTCAGAAGTTATGCCTCTGGGTCCTTCAAATATCATTGGGTCATAGGACAATAGCATATAACAGTCATAGTTTGGGCTAGTAAAATGTTTATGTACATGTAGCCATATTATACAGTAAACTGAGATCTTTTGCCCATATTTCATTACAATGTATGTGCATGAAGGAAATGTATGGCCTCCACTGACATACATTAGAAAAGTCTTTAAAGGGGTAGAGTTTTTAAAGCTGCTGTATGATCCACAGGAAGTTCTTTTCTTTTTGAATTTCCTTTCTGTCTGACCACAGTGCTCTCTGCTGACACTCTTTTTATTAGAAAAATACAAAACTTATCAAATACAAAACACAAAGCAAGCTTAACCAGCTATAACATAAATAAGAAATACTCTAGAACCAAAAACAAAACCTCATAAACAAAACCCTGCCTAACCGGCCAGCCCAGCTTTACTAAGATACTAAAATACTAAAATATTAAAATATGCCCAAAATATCTAATCAAACACTCACACACTTACCGAAAATGAACATAAGAAAAATAAATAAATAAATAAAATAGCACAACTTGGCTTTTCAAAATATAAACATAAAAGTTATCATTATCCGACTATAACTCAAAACCATCCATACTTGGGAACACGCAACAAGAAAACTAAACAGAAACGTAGCAAGCACACCTCAAAAAAATGAAATAAAAAAAAAAAAAAAAAATTATTATATTTTTTTTTACATGTTTTTTTTATATTTTTTCATTTTTTTTACATTTTTTATATTTTTTTAATCTTTATATATATATATATATATATATATATATATATATATATATAAATAAACAAAAATAATAATAGTAATAATAATAATCATCAAAATAATCATATCACACATACATTCACTTACAAAACGTCCAAATTAACTGGATCCTCTATCCGGGACTAATGAAAATACCAAAGAAAACATAAAACAGACCAAATAACTGAAATAAACCACATCAACACAGCAACTGGTCCGGCTACCATAACGCTGAAACAATATGAAACAATATAGATATAACACAATATAGGTACAAAATTACTAAATATACTATATAAATAAAATATAATATAAACAAAATATATGCACTACAGAAAACACCTACAAAATCAATAGAAAACCCTAGGAAAAACCCTACACTAAAACTGTACCCTCACCCACACCACCCCTCCCGTACATGGGTCAGAGTCCATACCGTTCTTACAGTTCACAAAGTCCAGTCCTTAACTGACCCATGTCAGGTCCCCCAAAGATGAACACCACCACCCACAAGCACACCCTTCCCACCTAGCACTCCTCCCAACCAACTTATACACAAACTTATACACACTGAACCACAACCCACTTTAGGCCCAAGTTTGGTCGCCTGTAAGCCCTTCATACCATATCAGCTTAAAAACAAAACAAAAAACTAGCGTGCACATGCATTAGCCCACCACCAGGGAGAAGGATGGCAGACTTGATACATTCAAAATAATTTTACACTCTTTCCCTAACTCCCCCTACAATTCTCCCTAATCCTATCCCTTCATTCAAACTAACCCTGTTCTCATCCTATCTCTGTCCCTCTGACACTGTCCCTAACCAAAATAAAGGTGCTCTACCTAAAAGGTCTAGTACCTAGGGCACATCAAAGGAAAACCCTCTCCATAGGAGAGAAGCCCTACTGGTACCAAGACTGCCATGCTCCAAAGACGTTCCTACAGACCTCCACCTCGGAGAGGATTTTCTGTTGGGTCGACACTAAACACCGTGCATTCCACGTGTAGTACCTAACCACTAAACTGACTAAGAATAAAGTGCCCCGATCTCAGCCACCCAGGTTCCTGAATGCCCCATAAGCCCACTCCTGATAGGTAAGGCCGGCAAGTTGACTCCAGCCGATGGAAGCGCCCACCCTGTTGTAAACTCCTATATTAAAGGGACAATGAAGCAGGAAATGGTCCATGCTTTCCAGTGTGTCCCCGCACTCTTCTCGGGGACATCACCGGTCATCAGAGTTCCTACACTTCAAATTGTCCCTCACATATAGCTTCCCCTGAAAGCAGCGCCAGGCCAAGTCCCAAAACTTCTGGGGGATCCTTTTCATGTTTAAAAGGTACAACCCCACCCTCAGATCCCGACCTGGGCAGTCCCTGAGCACCAGAGGCTTCTGGAAGTGGGTCAACAGAACCCGTTTGTCAAGGAACTGCCTTGACTGGGTCCTGATCTCCCACACTCCCAGACCCCACCGACGTATCGCCTTCAGAGTCGGGGTAGCGTAAGCCGGAAGATATCCATGGGGCGTACGGAGGTCCTTCACTTGCCCTCCTGTCTCCCATTCCTGGAAGAAAGGCCGAAACCATTCCCTACAGGAGAGTACCCACGGAGAAGCCCTCTCTGACCAGAGGTTTGAGATGTTAGCTTTCAAGAAGGTGTTGGTTAAGAACACCACAGGGTTTATCATAGATAAACCCCCTAGTCTCCTCGTGCGGTACGTAACCTCCCTCTTGACTAGGTTCATCCTGTTTCCCCATAACAGTTGGAAAAACAGGCTGTAGACCCTAGTGTAGTAAGCCTCTGGCAGGATACATACGTTGCCCAGATAGATAAACAAGGGGAGCAGGTACGATTTGATCAGGTGTACCCTTTCCCTGAGGGTCATAGACCAACCCTTCCACTGGTCCACCTTCTGAGCGGCATCCTGGAGCTTACCATCCCAGTTTTTGGTGGGATAATCATCCTGGCCGAATATGATGCCCAACACTTTTGCTGACTCTTGGGGCCCTGGAAGGGTGTCCGGGAGATCAAACGTGGGATCTCCCCCTCCCAGCCAGAGACTCTCACACTTATCCCGGTTGATCTTAGACCCGGATGCCTCCGAGTAGCGGTCCACTTCCGACATCACCACATCGACCTCCTCTCGTGAGGACACGAAAATGGTGACATCGTCAGCGTACGCCACCACTCTCTGGGCGACATCCAGCTCCGCCAGGCTCATCCCGACTCCCGCCAACGGCCCACAATCTACCCTCCGGATGAAGGGATCGATTGCGAACACGTATAAAAGCGGGCTCAAAGGACAACCCTGACGGACTCCGGACCCCACCTCAAAAGAGCGGCCAGACCAACCGTTCACCAGTGGGAAACTCTCTGCCCCTGCATACAAGATCTTAAGCCAATTAACAAAAGTACTCGGTAAGCCATATCTCAGGAGGACGGACCAGAGGTACTCGTGGTTCACCCGATCAAACGCTTTGGCCTGATCCAGGGACAGCAAGTACCCCTTCCAGAAACCCGCACTACTCCTCTCCACTGCCTCCCTGACACGAAGGACCGCACTTAAGGTGCTTCGGCCTGGAACAGAGCAGTGCTGAGCTCCCTAAAGGAGCCGGGGTGCAAACTTCACCAGCCGATTAAACAGTATCTTGGCCAGAAGCTTCCTGTCCGTATTGAGAAGAGCTATGGGCCTCCAATTCTCAATACGGCTGGGATCTTTACCCTTTGATAGAAGAATCAGGGCTGACCTCCTCATTGACTTCGGCAGAGTGCCCGAGGAGAGACACTTATTGAATACCTCAGTCAAGAGGGGAGCTAAAGACTCCTTAAAGGTCCTGTACCACTCGGATGTTAAGCCATCCGGACCTGGCGACTTCTTAGGGGCGAGCCCCTCGATCGCCAGTCTCACTTCCTCTTCCCTGATTCCTTCTGCCAAAACATCAAGAGAGGGGTTTACCCCTGGCTCAGGAATGGTTTCAGCCAGGAAAGCCGACATCTTGTCTCGATCTAGATTCTTCCTCCCCAAGAGGTGCGAGTAGAAGGATCTCACGACCTCCAAGATCCCTGATCTTGACCGATTCAGAGATCCTGTACTATCAATCAGTCCTGAAATGACTTTACTACTCACTGACATCTTACAGTTTCTGTAAGGGTCGGGCGAGCGGTACTTCCCGAAATCCCTCTCAAAAACCAAAGATGCGTGCCTATCGTACTGACACCTCATCAGCAAGGATTTCACTCTGGAGATATCCTCTCGGCTACCTCCAGTCGAGACAAGGAGCTCGAATTTCCTCCTCAGACCCTGATACAGGCGATACCTGTTCAGGGACCTGAGGCTCGAGAGCTGGCGGAAGAACCCCGCAATCCGCTTCTTGAATATCTCCCACCACTCTGACTTACTACTACATAGGCCCAGTAAAGGTACCTGACTCTGAAGAAAATCCTCAAAGGACTGTCTTATCTCCGCTTCCTCCAGGAGGGACGAATTAAGCTTCCAATAACCTTTTCCCATCCGGGGGGTCTCTGAAACATTCAGGGAAAACAAAATCATACAGTGGTCGGAGAACTCCACCTCAACCACGGACACTGCGGAAGAGACGGCTTCCTCCTTTAAATAAAACCTATCTATCCTAGACCTGCGACTACCTTGATGATTGGTGAAACCCGTGTGGCCTGAGGGGCTCCGGATGTGGGCGTCCTCTAGGCGAGCTTCTCTAGCTATGCTAATCAGTGCCACACTATCGCAAGTCAGCGGACCATTGGAGCCTCTCCTATCTTGGGACCTCGTGACATTATTGAAGTCCCCTCCAAAGATCACTTGCCGACTCGTAAAAAGAAAGGGCTTAATCCTCATAAAGAGATCTTTACGGCCCCGCTTAGTTTGCGGGGCGTAGATGTTAATGAGCCGGAGCTCTTGTCCCTTCATGAAGACATCTAAGATCAGGCACCTCCCCATTTCTAACTCAATAACCCGTCTGCATTCAACAGGAGTGGTAAAAAGGACCGCCACCCCACTATACGGCTCAGCCGCAAGAGACCAGTGGGAGGGACCGCGCCTCCACTCTCTTCTGGCTTTTACCAGGGAGGCTAGATCTGACAACCTGGTCTCTTGCAGATACAAAATGTCGGCTTCAATACGGCCGAGAAAATCAAAGGCTGCGAATCTAGCCGTATCAGACTTTATGCTGGCACAGTTAATAGATGCCAGCGTCAGTGGGGTGAGTGCCGCCATCCTGGGTGATTGAGTTAGATGGCCTCACCCCTTAAACCTTCTTCCTCTCCTTCCCTCCACCCCCATCTGAATCGGAGGAAGACCCTTTGCCTCTTTTTAAACTCAGGGATATATCCATCCCAGGATCTTTACCTCCAGCATCTGGTGTTACCTCTCCCCCTGAGGAAACTGCCCCAGAGGAAGGAGGCTCGGCACCTCCTGGAGGCCGCACTGCCTCCGGACCCTCGAGAAGAGGAGGGGAGATGGTATCCCCAAGGGCCTCATATCGATTTGAAAGGACGATCAGAGGGTCAGAGACTGAGTTGTTCCTTCTATGGTCTGAGGCTACAACTGAAGAGGAGGACGGCGCTGCCTTACTCTTACCCTTCTTCCTCCTCTTCTTCTTTTCCTGGCCACCATTTACTGTCTACCCCTCCTTCTCCTCCTCATCCACAGTTTCGGATTCAGAGGCATGACTGGAGGAAGGAGCATCTTGACCTTCTTCCCTACGCAGTCTCCCTATCTCCTCATCCAGTTCGGCCCCACCCAAAGCCTCAGAGTTATTCTGACCTCCTTCTGAGCCAGTGTCTGGAGTGGGACCCCGAGCTACCCCTGGCACCTGGGCATTCTCAAGGGCCCTCTCCAACCTGCGCTTCTCCTCTCGCCTCCGCATAGAGGGGGTCTCATGTTTTTCCTTCACTGGCTTTGGAGACCCCTCTCCTCCACTAGTCCCCTCCCCCGCTGGGGCAACCGTTAGGCTCTCCCCAGCCGGGGCGGTCACAGTGTTGGAGAACGAGCGTGGACACTGGCTGAACGGGTGACCTAAGTCACCACACAAGTTACACCGAATCTGCCCACAGGTGGTCGCCAGATGACCCATCCCACAGCAGAGGGCGCATATCTGCTGAGTGCAGTTGGCACTAAAGTGGTTTGGGTCACCACACCTGTGACACAGCCTCGGCTGCCCCTGGTAGAAGATCTGAATCCTGTCGCGTCCCAGAAAGGCGGCCGAAGGGATGTGGGTGACCGTGTTCGCTGAACGCCTGAGACGAACGGAAAACGTCCAGGCCCCAGACCATATATTGTGCTCGTCAAAGTTCTTCCAGGGGACGTCCGTCACCTCCCCGTACCTGCCCAGCCAGGTCATAATGTCATAACAAGAAAGTGACTCGTTACGGGTCAAAACGGTCACTTTTTTTTACCATACTCTGGCGAGATACCGCTTTTACAGATAAATCTCGCCATCCGGGCTCGTTTTTCATCAGCTCATAATTAGACCAAAAGAGATCTAGTCCTTCCGGCCTAACAAAGCTAACGTCAAACTCGGAGGGGCCGAAGGGGTGAATAAGGGCAAAGATGTCCCCAGCCCTGAAACCCATCTGGAAAAGAAGCTCCACCACCTTGCCCCTTTGGGGGCACGCATCTTCGCCTTTCCAGACCAAACGGGCCACATTCCTGCGACCTACCTCCTGCCCGTGTGTCTGGAGGGACCATACGGTCTCCCCATTCCTCTCTCGGAACGCTCCCAGACCATGTCTCTCCACCCAAAAAGACAGGTCCATCTCCTTTCCCTCTACCTGGAGCGTCCTTTCTCCTCTCTTTAGTGCCTCCAGGAGGCGCCGTTGCAACCGACCTTCACCAGATGCAGGAGGTAAAGATCCTACTGAACCCCCAGCCGCCACACTTGCATAACTCCTGACGACCGGGGGGGCAGCCGGACCAGACACCGTCCCTACATTCCCGCTTAGGCCACCTGTACTGCCACAAAAGCCACTCTTATTGCTACCATCCACACCACTACTACTACTCTCATTCACACCACTACTCCTCCCATCTGCGCCACTACCACTCCTCTCATTTACACCACTACCACCCCTCCTATTCACTCCACTATCACCACTCTTAATCACTTCACTGCCACTCCTCCCGATCATTCCACTACCATTCCTCCCATCTGCACCACTACCACTCCTCTCATTCACTCCACTATCACCACTCTCATTCACACCACTACCACTCCTCCCATCTGCACCACTACCACTCCTCCCATCTGCACCACTACCACTGCCACATACACCCCTCTCGTCCACAGCACTGCCACTCCCATCTTTCACACACCTTGTATTAACATTGCTTTTATTGACAGTATTTTTGGGATCAGCAGCTGCTTCACCCACTACCACTGGGCTGGCCTGGACATGCTTTAGCTTGGCCTTTTTGTACATTCTCAGGTCACCGGCGGCTGCCATTGTCGGCGACGCTGACTCCTCCTCCATTCGAGATGTCACCGCCGACATCACCTCCCGAAGCTGAGGCTGCCCCTCCAGGTGCACCTCCACTACTCCTCCTGCCACTGATGTGCAGGGACTCCCCTCTCTCACATGGGAGATCCCTGCAGTGCCTGCGCCACACACTGCGCCCAACCGCACGGGCTCAGCAGCAGGTTCTGACACCTGGACGCTCCCCCCCTCTCAGGGGAGTGCCCCGCAGCACCGACACTACTAGTTGCGCCCAGGGGACCGCCCCCTGAGAAGAACATCTCACCACACACCTCAGGCGCCTGGACACTCCCCCCCCCTCTCAGGGAAGTGCCCCGCAGGGCTAGTAACATTGCCCACAATACTCGGGGAACCGCTCCCCTTGCAAACTGCCGCATAACTATTGCCCACTATTAGCCCGTCCTGCTCTTCCCTACCAGCAGGACGCGTGACTGTAGCACCCGCGGCCATGTTGGATGCAGCACTGTACCCCCCGTGCTGGTCCCGTTCCACAGCAGAAGCGGGATCTGGCAGGGTGGGGGGCCCAGCAACCTGAACCAACTTTTCAGGTGGCCCAGACTGCTGGATAGGAGAGAAAACAAACTTTATCTGCTCCTCAGCCTTTTTCTTCTTCTTCTTTTTCTTCCTCTTCCTCTCCTCAGGGCCCAGGTCCTGGCCAAAACTGAAATTTTCCAGATGGGTGGGTGACTCCTGCATCACTATGGCCCGCAGGAGCCCCCCACAGACCAGTCCACTGTCACCGCCATCATTACTGTCACTTTCCTCAGAGGTGGCTGGTAAGGCGACTTGGGCAGGGTTGATGCAATCCGCACTCAGGGTGACAGAGGTCTTAGGGGTACACGGGGTATCACACACATCCCCCTCACTCTCATCACCCTCACTGCCGCCATCTCCCTCACCACCTTCCTCCATCTTCTCCTCCGTAACACACAAGCACTCTTCCTCCCCCTGACTATCCTCTTTCTCCTTCACAGGGGTCCGCATGGTTTTATAGCGGTCTTCATTCTTTAATTTTTCTTTAAACATGCCTGCTCCCTCTACAATCAGCATTCGGGCTCTCACCACCTCCTGCTCCTCTGCCTTCAGCTCACACACCCTGGCAGCAAACTTAGCCCTCATAGCCTTGGCAGAGTTATCTGTTTGTTAGCGGGCAAACTTCAGGTCTTCCCTTATGATTTTCAGCTTTTCCCCCAGCTGTTCATATTCTACAAGATTTGCCTGCATGCGGGAACCGAAAGTAGCTAGCGACTCCCTGGCACCCTTCACCCCCCATTGCTGGGGTTCCATAGTATCAGACACAGTCCCCGAAGACATAACCATAAGCTTCTTACCGGACGCCTTGCGGTTTCCAGAGAAGGACGGGGGAGTGGGCTCCACATTACTGCGGAGCCTGCTGGATCTTCTCACCCTGTCCTGGGAATCGGCCGTAGCTCTCTCACTCCCACCCCCCTTCGGCCTAGTTCGAGGGGTGGAAGTCTGGGGCTCCATAGCAGGAGGCTCTCCCAAGGAAGCTGCCACCCTCCTGGGGAAAAGGCTGTAGGAAACACTGCTTCAATCCTCTCTCTCTCTGGAAAACTCTGGAAGTCAGACACACCCAACAGCTGCTGTGTTCCACAGGAAGTGCTCTCTGCTGACACCTCTGTCCATGTCAGGAACTGTCCAGAGCAGGATAGGTTTTCTGTGAGGATTTGTTCCTACTCTGGACAGTTCCTGACATGGACAGAGGTGTCAGCAGAGAGCACTGTGGTCAGACAGAAAGCAAATTCTAAAGGAAAAAAAACTTCCCGTGGAAGAAACAGCAGCTGATAAGTACTGGAAATATTAAGATCTTTTTTTTATAGAAGTAATTTACAAATCTGGCACCAGTTGATTTAAAAAAAATGCTTAAAATGGAGTACCCCTTTAATTGAAAGAATATAGGTTAGGACTAGAGATGAGCGAACTTACAGTAAATTTGATTCGTCACGAACTTCTCGGCTCGGCAGTTGATGACTTATCCTGCGTAAATTAGTTCAGCCTTCAAGTGCTCCGGTGGGCTGGAAAAGGTGGATACATTCCTAGGAAAGAGTCTCCTAAGACTGTATCCACCTTTTCCAGCCCACCGGAGCACCTGAAAGCTGAACTAATTTATGCAGGAAAAGACATCAACTGCCGAGCCGAGAAGTTCGTGACGAATCGAATTTACTGTAAGTTTGCTCATCTCTAGTTAGGACTTTGGTCTCCAAACTATGGACCTCTGTGTACTGTGGACTACCATTGGCTGTCCAGGCATGCTGGGAGTTGTAGTTTTGCAACATCTGGAGGTCAACAGTTTGGAGACCACTGTGACAAAACATGTAAAACAACATTTATGGTCTTAAAATAATTCACTGTGTTTTATCCAATATTCAATATAAAGACAGCAATTCAATGGCAAGAAGTAAGAAGTAAAGTGAAGAGAATTATTTTCCTATATTCGGAGGACACTCTGAATACTCTTCCCTCCCCGCTGCCGTCTTGCTGGAGTCATTTCATCGCTGCTAGTAGAGAGGCAGTCTTAGCCTTAGGGATTCTTATACATAGTTTTGTTGACAGAGGTGTCGTGCAGCATGTAAGGCTGAAATACCATATAATAGGAATCTAGAATTTCCACATAAGCATTATCCCACTTCATTGCTCTCAGTATTCCTGCTAGATTACGCTCGCTGCTCCTCTGGACCCTGTTTGCTGTGATTCCCAAGAATGTACGTCCAGAACAGGTAAAGTTTAATGTTGTCAGCGTCATAATAGAACCTAGAACATTCACTATTAGGCTATCCCTTCTTAACAAGATTCTTCATTCACTAAAGCGGTGTTTTTCAACAGCCTTTGGCTGTCCGGGCATGCTGGGAGTTGTAGTTCTGCAACAGATGGGGAAGCCACAGGCTGGGGAACACTGCATTAAATAAGCTGTTGCAGCTTTATCTATGGATAAAGAATAATCTTTGGCTAAAGCAGGGTTTTCCAAACAGCGTGTCTCCAGCTGTTGCCAAACTACAACTCCCAGCATGCCCGGACAGCCGCAGGCTGTCCGGTCATGCTGGGAGTTGTAGTTTGGCAACAGCTGGAGACACACTGTTTGGAAAACACTTGACTTTCCAGGGCATCTCCAGCTGCTTCTAACCTGCAACTTTCAACGTGCATCAAAACAGCTGGAGATTCAATGCTCACAGATTGTCAACATCATTGTATGCTGGGAGTTGTAGTCTTACAGTGACAATTTGCAGCAGTTAGTGTTAACTGGGAGTTCTAGTTTGAGAACCGCTGGAGGCACAGGTTGCAGACCGCTGAGCTGAAGTCTTGCTAAAATACATTAGAACATATGTAAATGGGTTAAATAAAATAACCTGTCGATTACACTATTTTTTGTGGCATTAGAAAATGTTTATTTATTATTTTGCAAATACTGCACAAATCTTAACATAAGAATGCAATTATCATGGCAAAAAGGAATTGCATTCGTATGTTAAGATTTGTGCAGTTCTCTACTACAGGTAAAGGTTACGTTAAGATTTGTGTTACCTGGGGGCCTCCTGGAAAAAAGTCCTCAAAGAATGCAATTCATTGTATGTCTGTGTCGTATAACACGTTAATATACAGTCTTTTAAAGGAATTGTAATATAAGGGTGTATTCACATGATGCGCGGGATTTGAAGCTGAAGATTTGATGCTGTGTTCAGTCATTTCGTTTACATTGATCGCTGCTGTATAAAATCTGCAGCTTCAAAACCTGCGCATCAAATATACTTGACTATTATATTGGTTGTTATTTGTTTATTTTATTTGTTTTTACTTGACTATTTATATTGTTTTTTATTTGTTCATTTTATTTGTTTTTACTCAATTATTATATTTCTTTTTTTATTTGTTTATTTTTTTTGTTTGTATTTTATTATTCTATTTGTTTTAATTGAAATTCAACCATAACATGTTATCTGTTGTGTGCTGTGGGACTGACAGCTGCTATTTTACAATTCTGCACAGTGGTTTGCATTGTTGTCTTGCAGTGCTAGGGTGATGGACGCAATCTGATCAAGGAAAACATCTGAATGGAATATGTATGTTCTCTCTTGTTTGTGTGGGTTAGCTCTTGACTACTACTATTACTACTAATATTGATTTATGCAGTGCCAACAGGTTCTGAAGCACTTTACAATTTTGAGGGTAAGAATAAAGACAAATATCAGATACTAGCAGAGTATCCAGCATTGCCCAGTCTTTCTACCTAAGCCTTGAGGGATGCTCTTGTCCTCATATCCTAACTTTATATCCTGTGCTCATATCCTGTCCTTATGTCCCATTCTCATATCCCATCCTCATATTCAGTTTTCATATCTAGAACTCATATCTCATTTCCCATCCTCATAGCTAGTCCTCATATCCAAACCTTATAGCCCTTCCTCACATTCCGAACTCATAGCCCACCCTCATAGCTCATCCTGTCCTCATATACCATCCTCATATCCCATCCTCATGCCAGTCCTCATATCCAAACCTTATAGCCCATCCTCACATTCTGACCTCATAGCCCACCCTCATAGCTCATCCTGTCCTCATATCCCAACCTGATATCCCATCCTCATATCCCGTCCTCATATCCAGACCTCATATCCCTTCCTCATTAGTGTTGAGCGCGAATATTCGAAATACTAATTTTTACCATGAATATCGTCAGTTCGCGATTTCACAAATATTTAGAATATAGTGATATTGTTAGGGACCGACCAGGAGACAGGGAGAGTGAGCCCTAAACTGACCCTAAAACATCTCTCCCTGCCTACTTGCCCATCCACCCTAAATGGTGGACAGTAGGGCTGCACTATTTATAGTGCAAAAGCAATCGAATCACAATTTTTGCTTTTTGCGATATGGCGATACATGACAAGGGGGGGGGGATGTGACAAGGGGGGGGGATGTGACAGGGGGGGGGAATGTGACAAGGGGGGGGGATGTGACAAGGGGGGGTGACAAGGGAGGAGGGATGTGACAAGGGGGTGGGAATGTGACGGGGGGAGAATGTGACAAGGGGAGGGGGAATGTGACCAGGGGGGGATTTGACAAGGGGGTGGGAATGTGACAAGGTGGGGGGAATGTGACAGGGTGGAGAATGTGACAATGGGGGATGTGATAAGAGGGTGGGAATGTGACAAGGTGGGGGGAATGTGACAGGGGAGAATGTGACAAGGGGGAGGAGAATGTGACAAGGGGGGAGAATGTGACAGGGGGTGTGACAAGGGGGGGAGAATGTGGCAAGGGGGGGAATGTGACAAGGGGGTGTGACAGGGGGGGATGTGACTGGAGGAGAATGTGATGAGGGAGGAGCATGTGACAAGGGGGAGGAGAATGTGACAAGGGGGAGGAGAATGTAAAAAGGGGGAGGAGAATGTGACAACGGGAGGAGAATGTGACAGGGGGAGAATGTGACGGGGGAGAATGTGACGGGGGCGAATGTGACGGGGAGAATGTGGCAGGGGGGGGAGAATGTGACGAGGGGAGATGTGAAATGGGCGGTGGGCATAAAATGGGTAGGTAGATGTGAAATGGAGGCGATTGGACATGAAATGGGGGGATTTCACCCTTTTTTTTATTATATCGCATCGCATATCGCAATCGCAATATTTAGGCCCAAAATCGCAATCACACATTTACCCCATACCGTGCAGCCCTAGTGGATAGACAACTGGGCACCGGTCCCTTCCTGAACTAAAGTGCAGGGGCCTAATAAAAACACATACTAATAAATAGTCGGTCACAAACCAGAAACATAACAGGAACATATAACTCTATAGTATAGGTTCAGAGGACACAGATCAGTGAGCAGCACAGAGGACACTATATAAGCGGACATGAACAGAGGACTCAGTGGTCATGAACAGAGGACTCTATAGATAAGCGGTTATGAACAAAACTCCAAAGATCTGAATAAAGAACTAATAAACATATAGGGGGAGATTTATCAAAGCTGTCTATGTCCCACATCAATATAGACCAAACTACAGAGCGTTAGGTTGGTCTATAGTGCGCCTAATTTATCAAAAGGTGCACAGCTCTTGATAAATTCTGCGCACAGACTTCGGGATCTACGGTTTAGACTGTATTTAAACCTGCTCCAGCATGGTCTGACATTTCGGCATACTTTCAGCCCATGCGACTTGTTGCTGAAAAGTCGCTTTTGATAAATTCAGCACCAATGCATTTTTATGTCTAAAATAGACTAGAATGCATCATGTACTAAAAATCCTCTAAAGCAAAAGTCACAATAAAGTCGCACATATTTAAACTGCGACTTTCTGTGCGACAAATTTAGACAGGAAAAACCAGTCTAAATCATTTGATAAATCTCCCCCATAGAGTTCAACACTCCAGACAGGAAAACGGATAAGTCAGAACAAAACAGGCATAAGCTTAATCCCCTAGAAAACCCTCTGGTAGACACAAGAATAACAATACCATCTGAGTCTCCACGGGCAGATAAACGGGATCTATTGCTAAACAGGAATTATCGCAATCCCCAGATAACCTCCAGTAGAAACTGGAATGTCTTGATACAAGGATGCAATCTCGCAGAGTCCACTATGGAGCACGGATATCCCTTGATCTAATACCCAATACCCCATGGAATGGCAACAGGGATATCTAGATACAGAAACACAGAAAACTGATACAACAGGATATAAATATAGAACACTATTCACACTGAACACAAGACAGGGATAGCAATCCCTTAAAACACCTCCAGTAGACAAGGTGTCCCCATGGAACGGTAACAGGGATGCAAACATAGAACACTGTTCACACTGGACACACAAACTGGACACTCCACTATAGGACTAGCCATTAATAATAAATCCAAATAGACTACTGGCCAGCGGCACACTTCACTTTGTGGCCAGAAGCTGGCCCAGTAGGAAAACAGAAATATAAAACACAGAATTTCATATAAATGAATACAAGAGAAAACACAGTGTGAACAGACACATAGCAAAAAGAACATACAAATCCTAAAACCGACTAAACAAACACAGATTTAAATCCACTAAGAGCATGCCACCTAACCATGGCTAAAACCAAAGGATACAAGGTACATGCTAAAACAGAGACAGTAGATTTAAAAGCTCAAATAAGGAGTGTTTCACCCAATGCCTCCATTAGCAGCATGTCCAGCATAATAGAAGCTAGACATTAGGAAGTCCAAATGAAGTATCACCAGCACTGAAGCTAGTCAGTGCTGGACTTAAGTAGACACACCCTAAAGGCTGAGGCTATTAACTATTCCCTGACCAGGGTACATAAAACTGTTCACACACAACAATCTAATAGCTGTGTGTGAACACAGACCAGGACAGATATGGCAGATACATATTCGTAATGACTAATATATGTTTTGTTTTAATGCAAATTTAGGTGAATATTTATGTGAATATCGGCACTTCCAGACTGGACACTGATCCCTCCCTTCGTTTAGGTGAAAGATATATTTGCGCATGTGCACTATGCAAATTTCATTACGAATTTTCGCCTGAAAAAAAAGAGAACGAACATAGCGAATATGCAAATTTCACGAACATAGGACAAATATTTGTCCATATATTTGTGAAATATCTTGAATTAGAATATGGCCCCTGCCGCTCATCACTAGTCATATCCTGTCCTCATAGCCCATCTCATATCCCAACCTTATATCCCATCCTCATATCCCAACCTCATATACTGTTCTCATATTTTTTCCTAACATCCCTACCTCATATTCCATCCTCATATCCCATCTTCACATCCTGACCTTGTATCTTGTCCTCCCAATAACCCTTCCTAGCAAGAGCTTACAGTCTATGAGTTACAGTACAGATGTAGTCGTTGCCAACATGATCATGGCAGCATGACATTGTAGTACTGCCGCAGGCCATTGAGTGTAAGTGTGAACCAAACAAATGTATGTGAGCGACGATACAAACACTGTACTGGCTTTCCCACCCGACCCTGTAAAATGTACTGTACAGTGACAAGCTATGCACACAGTGTGTATGTCACGATGCCGGCTGGCAGAAGGTGGATCCTCTGTGCCAGAGAGGGATTGGCGTGGACCGTGCTAGTGGACCGGTTCTAAGTCACTACTGGTGTTCACCAGAGCCCGCCGCAAAGCGGGATGGTCTTGCTGCGGCGGTAGTGACCAGGTCGTATCCACTAGCAACGGCTCAACCTCTCTGACTGCTGAAGAAAGGCGCGGTACAAGGGAGTAGACAGAAGCAAGGTCGGACGTAGCAGAAGGTCGGGGCAGGCAGCAAGAATCGTAGTCAATAAGGCAATAGCAGGAGGTCAAGTACACAGTATGGACAAACACAGTAACGCTTTCACTAGGCTCTAAGGCAACAAGATCCGGCAGGGGAGTGCAGGGGCAGTGATCAGATATAGTCTGGGAGCAGGTGGAAGCCAATTAAGCTAATTGGGCCAGGCACCAATCATTGGTGCACTGGCCCTTTAAGTCTCAGGGAGCTGGCGCGCGCGCGCCCTAGAGAGCGGAGCCGCGCGCGCCAGCACATGACAGCAGGGGACCGGGACGGGTAAGTGACCTGGGATGCGATTCGCGAGCGGGCGCGTTCCGCTGTGCGAATCGCATCCCCGACGGCCATGACAGTGCAGCGCTCCCGGTCAGCGGGACCGACCGGGGCGCTGCGGAGAGAGAGACGCCGTAAGCGCTCCGGGGTTGAGCGGGGACCCGGAGCGCTAGGCGTAACAGTGTACTCTGTATGATGCTGCTTACAACATTCCCTGGGGCAGACATTCTCACATCCAGCCCAGTCAATAAGGCAATAGGGCAATAGCAGGAGGTCAAGTACACAGTATGGACAAACACAGTAACGCTTCCACTAGGCTCTAAGGCAACAAGATCCGGCAGGGGAGTGCAGGGGCAGTGATCAGATATAGTCTGGGAGCAGGTGGAAGCCAATTAAGCTAATTGGGCCAGGCACCAATCATTGGTGCACTGGCCCTTTAAGTCTCAGGGAGCTGGCGCGCGCGCGCCCTAGAGAGCGGAGCCGCGCGCGCCAGCACATGACAGCAGGGTACCGGGACGGGTAAGTGACCTGGGATGCGATTCGCGAGCGGGCGCGTCCCGCTGTGCGAATCGCATCCCCGACGGCCATGACAGTGCAGCGCTCCCGGTCAGCGGGACCGACCGGGGCGCTGCGGAGAGAGAGACGCCGTAAGCGCTCCGGGGAGGAGCGGGGACCCGGAGCGCTAGGCGTAACAGTACCCCCCCCCCCTTAGGTCTCCCCTTCTCTTTGTCCGGTAACTGCCTCCCCTGGGATGAGGACACCGGGAAAGAATGGAGGGTTTCCTCAACGGCAGGCAGTACAGCAGGAGTGGGAATGGGGAGGGAGGGTAGAGGGCGAGGCCTGGCACGGGGCAGTGTGACACCAGGACGGGGGCCATGAGGAGGCACCGAGGCTTGCCTGACTGGACTGGGAGGGGGGGAGAGGCACTTCTTATGGCGGGCAGAGTCCATAAAGACCTTAGGGAGACCGGTTACAGGGGGAACCACAGGGTCACGGCAGGGAGTACTGGGAACCGGTTTAAGGCAGTCCTTGAAACAAGAGGTACCCCAGCTCTTGATCTCCCCTGTGGACCAATCCAGGGTTGGGGAATGGTGTTGAAGCCAGGGTAGTCCAAGGAGAATTTCGGAAGTGCAATTGGAGAGGACCAAAAACTCAATTTTTTCGTGATGAGGTCCGATGCACATTAGGAGGGGCTCCGTGCGGTAACGCACGGTGCAATCCAACCTGACTCCGTTGACCGCGGAAATGTAGAGTGGCTTGACGAGACGGGTCACCGGGATGCGGAATTTATTCACCAAGGAATCCAGAATAAAATTCCCAGAGGCACCGGAGTCCAAGCAGGCCACGGCTGAGAGGGAGGAGTTGGCTGAAGGAGAAATCCGTACGGGCACCGTGAGACGTGGAGAAGCCGACTTAGCATCAAGAGACGCCACACCCACGAGAGCTGGGTGCGAGCGTGCGTTTCCCAGACGTGGAGGACGGATAGGGCAATCCACCAAGAAATGTTCGGTACTGGCACAGTACAGACAAAGATTTTCTTCCCTACGGCGATTCCTCTCTTCCTGGGTCAGGCGAGACCGATCCACTTGCATGGCCTCCTCGGCGGGAGGCCTAGGCGTAGATTGCAACGGAGACTGTGGGAGAGGTGCCCAGAGATCTAAGTCTTTTTCCTGGCGGAGCTCTTGATGTCTCTCAGAAAAACGCATGTCAATGCGAGTGGCTAGATGAATAAGTTCATGCAGGTTAGCAGGAATTTCTCGTGCGGCCAGAACATCTTTAATGTTGCTGGATAGGCCTTTTTTAAAGGTCGCGCAGAGGGCCTCATTATTCCAGGATAGTTCAGGAGCAAGAGTACGGAATAGTATGGCGTACTCGCCAACGGAAGAATTACCCTGGACCAGGTTCAGCAAGGCAGTCTCAGCAGAAGAGGCTCGGGTAGGTTCCTCAAAGACACTTCGAATTTCCGAGAAGAAGGAGTGTACAGAGGCAGTGACGGGGTCATTGCGGTCGCGGTGTGGCCCAAGACAGAGCTTTCCCAGACAGAAGGCTGACTACGAAAGCCACCTTAGACCTTTCAGTAGGAAACTGGTCCGACATCATCTCCAAGTGCAGGGAACATTGTGAAAGAAAGCCACGGCAAAACTTAGAGTCCCCATCAAATTTGTCCGGCAGGGACAAGCGGAGGCTAGGAGTGGCCACTCGCTGCGGAAGAGGTGCAGGAGCTGGCGGAGGAGATGGTTGTTGCTGCTGTAGCTGAGACTGAAATTGCTGTAGCTGTGACTGAAGCTGCTGTAGCTGCGACTGGAGTTGCTGTGTCATGGTGGTCAAGTACGACAGCTGGTGGTCTTGTTGGGCGATCTGTCGGGCTTGCTGGGCGACCAGTGTAGTGAGGTCGGCGACAACTGGCAGAGGAACTTCAGCGGGATCCATGGCCGGATCTACTGTCACGATGCCGGCTGGCAGAAGGTGGATCCTCTGTGCCAGAGAGGGATTGGCGTGGACCGTGCTAGTGGACCGGTTCTAAGTCACTACTGGTGTTCACCAGAGCCCGCCGCAAAGCGGGATGGTCTTGCTGCGGCGGTAGTGACCAGGTCGTATCCACTAGCAACGGCTCAACCTCTCTGACTGCTGAAGATAGGCGCGGTACAAGGGAGTAGACAGAAGCAAGGTCGGACGTAGCAGAAGGTCGGGGCAGGCAGCAAGAATCGTAGTCAATAAGGCAATAGCAGGAGGTCAAGTACACAGTATGGACAAACACAGTAACGCTTTCACTAGGCTCTAAGGCAACAAGATCCGGCAGGGGAGTGCAGGGGCAGTGATCAGATATAGTCTGGGAGCAGGTGGAAGCCAATTAAGCTAATTGGGCCAGGCACCAATCATTGGTGCACTGGCCCTTTAAGTCTCAGGGAGCTGGCGCGCGCGCGCCCTAGAGAGCGGAGCCGCGCGCGCCAGCACATGACAGCAGGGGACCGGGACGGGTAAGTGACCTGGGATGCGATTCGCGAGCGGGCGCGTTCCGCTGTGCGAATCGCATCCCCGACGGCCATGACAGTGCAGCGCTCCCGGTCAGCGGGACCGACCGGGGCGCTGCGGAGAGAGAGACGCCGTAAGCGCTCCGGGGTTGAGCGGGGACCCGGAGCGCTAGGCGTAACAGTGTACTCTGTATGATGCTGCTTACAACATTCCCTGGGGCAGACATTCTCACATCCAGCCCAGTGAATGTGTATGGTATGTGTGAGGTGAGCGGCGATGCTGTATGTATTGCTGCTCACTCAATGTAGTATACATTTATTTGCTGGGCGCTCATGCAGCCTGCCTAGTTAATGCTAAGTGAGTGGTGACTTATACCATACTTTGTGCATCACTGCTCAGTATACAGGAGCGGGGAGTCCAGCCTTTGACAGGAGTCCCTGCTCTTATGGTGTAGCACACCATGCAAACAGATAAGCTCACCGACAGTCATGTTGGCAGCGCCAACATGTGTAGGTCAAATTGGCCAAAGTGAATGATATTGAGATTATATCAGAGTTCCACTGGGAACAGGGACTCATGTGAGTGATGACAATCTCTATACAGCGCTATGGAACATGAGCGCTATAAGAAACACATTTTTGACTTCATATATTGCAAATGTAATAACCCATTAAAAGCATACTTAGTATCAGTAAACTCATTCTCAATGAAGTCTGTTTTGAAGCACTAGTTTAAAAAACCAAATAATGAAAAGGTAGTGATCCTAATAGCAACGTCGTGAGACTTATGAACGGGGAATGTCCCTTTCTTTAATCAAAGGCTACAAAATGTTTGGGTGACAGGGACCAATCTGTACCTTATTAGATTCTGACACCAGCAAGATGACCATCTGAAGTATGGGTAGAATTAGGCCCTACTCTACTTACCTTTGTATATTACATTAGATTTTTCAGTGTTTTATGAAATTTTAACCCATGATCTGGCTCATTCTTCTACAGTTACCACTTATGAAAGCAGTTTCTAGACCAAGATGTCAGTGATAGTTCTATAAGAAGAAGTCTTTTCAGGATTGAGGACAGTTCTCAGAGTGTCCAGTTCCTATACCTAATATAAAGAGATGACATAAATAGCCATGAAACACTACTAGATGGTGTATTGTTATTTGATCCTCCTGTACTTCTTGCAGGGTTCATACCTTATATTCACCATGGATTTGGCCTGTCAGCTGATGTATTGTTCCAGTTTGACTTATGTGACAATCATAGGATACTCTGCCTCTGTAATTTGGCATCTTACTTACCTTTGACACTGTCACCTGAGCTGGATGACCTCTAAACTCAAGTATTCACTGTAGATCTCAAGATTCTGTAGGTTTTAGAGTAGTTTGGACCGATTTTTTTTATACCGCAAGAAGTGAAAACTATTCCTTTTTTATTCTCTGTTACTACATTTAAAGGGTTTGTCCAAGGAGTAAAAAGTTATTTGCATTGTTTTAAAAAATTAGATTTTAATATTGTTAAATACCTTAGGGTGCCCAGGTTTTACGGTTTCTTGATATGTTCCTCCATTCCCATGATGGATGTGCATTAGGCATACCTGCTCCTCAATGTAAAATATTCACACCCCCTACCTGTATAATCCCGGCCATAACCTGATTTTCTATTATTAAAATAAGTTCACAATATTTTTCTTATCTGCCTAGGGTACCAAAGTACCTTGTCCTGGGCCTGCTCTTTAACCCCTAAAGGATGCAGGGCATACATGTATGCCCCGCGCCCGCTCCCGGTCTATGAAGCACTCTCAGGAAGCTGAGCGCACTTCATACCCGGCTGGCTAATGCCGGATATCACCGATCAGGGTGATGTCCGGCGATAACACTTTAGACGCCACAATCAAAGTTGATCAAAGTCAGCACTCTAAATATGCAGGCAGCCTGTACAAGTGGAGCGTCGATAACCCTGATCATTGCTGTGCTATAGCACAGACATTGTTCAGTGTATGCAGTCAAAATATTGCAAGCCCTCATATGCGTCTTTAGGTGGAAAATTAAAAGCATTATGACTATAAGAAGGTCAGGAGGGAAAAAACTAAAAAGTTCTTCTGATCTAGGGAGTGGATGGGGCCACGTCACATACAGGTGTGATGCTGCGGTTCCAGACAATCCCTTTAACCTCTGCTTCATTCAAAGTCTTGGTCATCAAAGTTATGCTGTTTTGGAACCCCCTTTGCTCTTATCACCTATAAAGTCGATCGGTAATAAATACTTGTAAATGAAATACCCCTTACAAAGAGTTTGGGGAGGATTGATCAAGACCTGTGCTGAGGAAAAGTAGACCAGTTGCCCATAGCGACCAAATGGCTTCTTTTTTTCAGAGGTCTTTTCAGGCGATCTGATTGGTTGCTATGGGAAACTAGTCAACTTTTCATCTGAACAGGTTTTGGGGAAGGGTGGGGGGAGTATATAATGATGAATTATGCTTCAAATAACTGTCCTGTGTGAACCTTGCCTTAAAGGAAACAAGGCAACATATTTTTTTTTTAGTATAAAGTATACAGTTTAATGTTTATAACATGATACTTTCTTCCAGCCCTACAACTACAAACCTTTCTGAAATATCATGTTCTGTCTTTCTTATTTATTACAGAAGAAGAGATTGGATCTTAAGATTGTAGTTGTACCATGGGGGTTTGGAGTAAACATGATAGCGGAGCACCATCCAACAACGTAAACCAAGGAACATCAACCGTATGACACAAGAGTGACTAATCTTTTTTAAAGCATGGAAACGATTTTGGATCTTGAGGGTACTGCAATTCTTTCTACAGCTTGCACATTTTCTTTAACATCGATAAATGTGAGAAAGGACTTTTTCCCACCTGGAAGGAATGCACACAACACACATTGTGAAAACTTTGACACTTTGTTAGGGCCAGAACCTAATATCACAGGTCCAATATCTACAAGAGAAATCAACACAACACTTCCAGAGATTGGCGGGTGGATAACAGGGGGGAACAGTCCAACAACACCCGAGCTTGGCACATGGACAACTATCGGAGCCAACTCTACAGCCAAAGCTGACAACTGGTCACCAACATTCACTGAGCTTGACCTCTACGAAGGCAACATATCACCCACTGAAACGGCTGACACTGAAGACGGATATCAAGAAATGTGTCTGGCATCATTACAGCAAGAAACCTCCTACAGCAAGTCTCACAATGTCCGAGTTATCAAGCATAAGCCAAGTGCTATTACTTTCACTGATCTACCTCTTGATGTAATTTGCGATAGTGCCAGTTATGACAATGACACGCAAGAGGATAAAGAAAGTGACGATGACACTGAGGAAGAGGATGAGAATGAAGATGTCTTTACAGATCTGCCACGTTATAAATATACTTTTACTGGTATAAAAAGGAGGAGTTCCCATCCAAGAAGTCCTCAAAAAACGTTCACTGACTCGAAGGAAATTTTCCAAATGTTCGACAAGAAATATCGGAACAACGGAAGTGACCTGGGTGAAGAAGAAAGAAAGACATCCACGGTAGGAACTGTTTAACCAAAATCAACTTTCACCTCACTTTCCCCTTGTATCAGTATACAAAATATTTAAACAAATATATCATAAAATGCAATAGTCTATTAGACTATTTACTATGTGATAGGTATAGATAAGTGAAGATTCATACATGTTTCAACAAAGTGTACATTCAGATGCTATCAGTTATTTGCAAGATGCTTGACTAGTGCAGAGGTCTCCGAACTGTGGATCTTCAGCTGTTGCAAAACTACCACCTGCAGCATACCCAGACAGACAAAGGCACTGAGAGTTCATAAGTAGAGATGTGTCTGGTAACATTTTGCTAAGGCTATGTTCACATTTGGAGTTCCATTCGCTGATTCTGATGAAATGATGGGACTTTAGGAGAGAAAAAATTCTGCTTATCAGTCATAAAAAAATAGTCACCATATAAAAGAACCCTGACAGACCCCACTCAAATTGATTGGGGCCAGTTGGGTTCCATTGGGGTCTGGTGTCACAACCTCCGTCTCAGCCCTGTTGTCTGCAGATTTCCCAAACTGAGCTCCACAACCCAGATGTAAGCATAGCCTTAGGGGACAAATCTGGAAATAGGCCTTTTCTAGAATAAATTAAATTTACAAGTATAGGTAACACAGTAATAGTATTTATATGCCCGGTATTATGGCCTCTGGCCTCAAGGTTCCTCCTAAAAGAATAAATGAATTGACTGAAGTATGATATATGACATTTCTGTGCATGAATGTATCTCTTATGCCTTGGGGTTCATATCTTTTGACTAATACATGACAAATGACAAAAAATCTTTAACTTATTATAAAAGATTAAAAAAAATGGTTATTTGGCTCTAGCACCTTGACACAAGGATTGTATTAAAAGGGTTTCCAGGATTTATTTATTTAAGCCTTGAGACTTGTGACCCTTGCAGCAGTCGGGGTCATTAAAAACAAACAAAAAAACTTTTAAATAGCAGGACAAACTCTTTAAAAGGGTCATATTATATCTAGCCTGGAAAAACTGCAAAAAGTGTATTGGGGAGGATTAGTTTAGCTTGTCATGGTATCTCATGTCAGGTAAAGGGGTGTGTATTTAATTGGGTACTGTCGTTTCGAACAACTTCCCTCTATGTGATAGCCTATGTGATTCCTAACATATTTGTAAATCAATATATAACAATACAAGAATGCAGCATTCACTCACCGCAACAACGGCATCAACGTTTCCGGCTGGAGGGGATCGCGGGTCGGCGTCTTCAGGACTTCAGGAGTGCTCAGAGGCTACAACCGGTTTGTTTCACGCGCTGCTGCGTGCTTCGTCCGGAGGAAGCGCGCAGCAGCACGTGAAACAAACCGGTTGTAGCCTCTGAGCGCTCCTGAAGTCCTGAAGACGCCGACCCGCAATCCCCTCCAGCCGGCCGGGAACGTTGATTCCGTTGTTGCGGTGAGTGAATGCTGCATTCTTTTATTGTTATATATTGATACTTTATCTAGTTGCATGCACCCCACAGGTATTACGGAGTAACTGGACCCTGACAACTGCTGCAGACCCTAATACTGGTACCACCATTATACAGAGTTGCTCTCCTTCTGTTATTTTTTCTTTATTGTGTGAGATATTTGTAAATCACTTTAAACCCTTAACCCCTTAAGGACCCAGCCATTTTAGACCTTAGGACACGGCCATTTTTTGCACATCTGACCACCGTCACTTTAAACATTAATTACTCTGGAATGCTTTTAGTTATCATTCTGATTCCGAGATTGTTTTTTCATGACATATTGTACTTTAACATAGTGGTAAAATTTTGTTGATACTTGCATCCTTTCTTGGTGAAAAATCCCCAAATTTGAGGAAAAATTTGAAAATTTTGCATTTTTCTAACTTTGAAGCTCTCTGCTTGTAAGGAAAATGGATATTCCAAATAATTTTGTTTTTTATTCACATATACAATATGTTCACTTTATGTTTGCATCATAAAATTGACGTGTTTTTACTTTTGGAAGACACCAGAGGGCTTCAAAGTTCAGCAGCAATTTTCCAATTTTTCACAAAATTTCAAAACTCACAATTTTTCAGGGACCAGTTCAGGTTTGAAGTGGATTTGAAGGGTCTTCATCTTAGAAATTCCCCACAAATGACCCCATTATAAAAACTGCACCCCCAAAGTATTCAAAATGACATACAGTAAGTGTTTTAACCCTTTAGGTGTTTCACAGGAATAGCAGCAAAGTGAAGGAGAAAATTCACAATCTTCATTTTTTACACTCGCATGTTCTTGTAGACCCAATTTTAGAATTTTTACAAGGGGTAAAAGGAGAAAATGTATACTTATATTTGTAGCCCAATTTCTCTCGAGTAAGCACATACCTCATATGTCTATGTAAAGTGTTCGGCGGGCACAGTAGAGGGCTCAGAAGCGAAGGAGCGACAAGGGGATTTTCGAGAGTACGTTTTTCTGAAATAGTTTTTGGGGGGCATGTTGCATTTAGGAAGCCCCTATGGTGCCAGAACAGCAAAAAGAAAAACCACATGGCATACCATTTTGGAAACAAGACCCCTTGATGAACGGAACAAGGAATAAAATGAGCCTTAATACCCCACAGGTATTTCACGACTTTTGCATATGTAAAAAAAATAATAATAATTTCACTAAAATGTGTGTTTCCCCCCAAATTTCACATTTTTGCAAGGGTTAATAGCAGAAAATACCCCCCAAAATTTGTAACCCCATCTCTTCTGAGTATGGAGGTACCCCAAAAGTTGACCTGAAGAGCACTACGGGCAAACTACAATGCTCAGAAGAGAAGGAGTCATATTTGGCTTTTTGAGAGCAAATTTTGCTCGCGGACATGTCACATTTAGGAAGACCCTATGGTGCCAGGACAGCAAAAAATACCTACATGGCATACCATTTTGGAAACTAGACCCCTTGAGGAACGTAACAAGGAATAAAGTGAACCTTAATACCCCACAGTGGTTTCACGACTTGTGCATACGTAAAAAAAAAAATTCACAAAATGTGTGTTTCCCCCCCAAATTTCACATTTTTGCAAGGGTTAATAGCAGAAAATACCCTCCAAAATTTGCAACCCCATCTCTTCTGAGTATGGAGGTTCCCCATAAGTTGACCTGAAGTGCACTACAGGCGAACTACAATGCTTAGAAAAGAAGGCGTCATATTTGGCTTTTTGAGAGCAAATTTTGTTCGGGGGGCATGTCGCATTTAGGAAGCCCCTATGGTGTCAGGACAGCAAAATAACCCCAACATGGCATACCATTTTGGAAACTAGACCCCTTGAGGAACCTAACAAGGGATACAGTGAGCATTTATGCCCCATTGGTGTCTGTCAGATCTTTGGAACAGTGGGCTGTACAAAATTTTAAATTTGCACAGCCCATTGTTCCAAAGATCTGTCAGACACTAGTGGGGGGTAAATTCTTACTGCACCCCTCATTACATTCCGTGAGGGGTGTAGTTTCCGAAATGGGGTCACATGTGGGGTTTTGTTTTTTTCCTTTGTCAAAACCGCTGTAACAATCAGCCACCCCTGTGCAAATCACCTCAAATGTACATGGCGCACTCTCCCTTCTGGGCCTTGTTGTGCGCCCCCAGAGCACTTTGCGCCAAAGTGAGAGCGCCATGCGCATTTGAGGCCTGAATTAGGGATTTGCATAGGGGTGGACATAGGGGTATTCTATGCCAGTGATTCCCAAACAGGTTGCCTCCAGCTGTTGCAAAACTCCCAGCATGCTTGGACAGTCAACGGCTGTCCGGCAATACTGGGAGTTGTTGTTTTGCAACAGCTGGAGGCTCCATTTTGGAAACAGTGGCGTACCAGATGTTTTTCATTTTTATTGGGGAGGGGAGGGGGGCTGTGTAGGGGTATGTGTATATGTAGTGTTTTTTACTTTGTATTTTATTTTGTGTTAGTGTAGTGTAGTGTTTTTAGGGTATAGTCACACGGGCAGGGGATTACAGCGAGTTTCCCGCTGCGAGTTTGAGCTGCCGCGCAAAATTTGCTGCATCGCAAACTTGCAGCCTGATACTCACTGTAAGCCCCCTGCCCATGTGAATGTACCCTGTACATTCACAGGGGGGAGGGACCTCCAACTGTTTCAAAACTACAACTCCCAGCATGCACAGTCTATCAGTGCATGCTGGTAGTTATAGTTTTGCAACAGCTGGAGGCACACGGGTTGGGAAACACTGAGTTAGGAAACAGACAATGTTTCCCAACCAGTGTGCCTCCAGTTGTTGCAAAACCACTACTCCCAAACATTCTCAGGCATGCTGGAAGTAGTAGTTCGGCAACATCTTTAGAGCCAGATGTTGCCGAACTACAACTCCCAGCATGCCTGGAGTTGTAGTTTTGCAACATCTGGAGGACTACACTTTGCAGACCACTAATACAGTGGTTCCCAATCTGTGCCCCTCCATATGTTGCAAAACTACAACTCCCAGTATGCCAAAACTGTCCAGGCATGCTGGGAGTTGTAGTTCTGCAACATCTGAAGGGCAAGATGTTACAGAACTACAACTCCCAGCATGCCTGGACAGTAAGGGCATGCTGAGGATGTGTAGTTTTGCAACATCTGTAAGGGCACAGTGGTCTCCAAACTGTGGACCTCCAGATGTTGCAAAACTGCAACTCCCAGCATGCCCAGATGCCAAGGGCTGTCTGGGCATGCTGGGAGTTGTAGTATACAGGGTCCCATTACAGCAATGCATGTCGCTTTACGGCGACGTGCATTGCTGTAAAGGGCCCGACCGTGGCTGAAGGGGAACTCACCTGTCGCCGCCGCCGCCGTCTTCATCGCCGGGATCCGGGCCCCAGCACTCCCCCGTCCCCCGTCGCGTCCTCCGGTCTTCCTCCCGTCCTCTCCGGACTTCCAGGGGCCGGGCAGGGCAGGAGGAAGTAACCGCCCCCCCCCCCCCCCTGCGATTGGTCGGTTAGCTAACCGAGGAATCGCAGGGGATCGGAGGAGGTGGCAGGCTTGCCATCTCGCTCCTAGCCTTCAGCATGGTCTTGGCTGTCTGTGACAACCGGGATCATGCAAAATTACCGGGCGGTCGGGTCCCAGAGACGCGATCAGCTCGGTATCGCCGCAGATCGCAGGGGCGATTTCCCTTGCGATTTGCGACGATCGCCGACATGGGGGGCCTACATGGCCCCCCTCGGCGTTTGCCCTGGATGCCTTCTGAAGCATTTCAGCAGGCATCCACTTCCGATCCCCGCCCGGCGCGTGGCAGGGGACGGAATTGTCCATGACGTACGCGTACGTCATGGGTCCTCAAGTACCAGGTTGTCATGACGTACGCGTACGTCAAGGGTCCTTAAGGGGTTAAGGATTCCTCATCCCACTAAAAATCATAACGCTTTCAATTTTATTCCATATTATGGCTTATTTTTTGCACCATCAATTTTACTGTGCAGTGACATTATTCATTTTACCAAAATATCCACGACGAAGCGGAAAAAAAATTCATTGTGCGATAAAATTGAAAAAAAAATCCCATTTTAAAACTTTTGGGGTCTTCCGTTTCTACGCAGTGCATTTTTCGGTAAAAATGACATCTTATCTTTATTCTGTAGGTTCATATCGTTAAAATGATACCCTACTTATATAGGTTTGATTTTTTTATTACTTCAAAAAAAAAATCATAACTACATGCAGGAAAATGTATACGTTTACAATTGTCATATTCTGACCCCTATAACTTTTTTATTTTTCCGCGTACGGGTCGGTATGAGGGCTAATTTTTTGTCCCATGATCTGAAGTTTTTATTGGTTGCATTTTTATATTGATCAGACTTTTTGATCGCTTTTTATTAATTTTTTTCATGATATAAAAAGTGATCAAAAATACGCTATTTTGGACTGTTGAATTTTTTTGCACGTACGCAATTGACCATGCGGTTTAATAAATTATATATTTTTATAGTTCGGACATTTCCGCACACGGGGATACCACATATGTTTATTTTTATTTACACAGTTTTTTTTTTTTTTTTTTTTTTTTACATGGGAAAAGGGGGGTGATTCTTACTTTTATTAGGGAAGGGGTTAAATGATCTTTATTAACTTTTTTTCACACAATTTTTTTTTGCAGTGGAATAGCCCCCCCTAGTGGCTATTACACTTAACATACTGATATCATACACAGATCATTGCTGTGCATTGATATGGCAGAGATCAGTGTTATCGGTGGTCGATTGCTTAAGCCTGGATCTCAGGCTTGGAGTAATCAATTGCCGATTGGACGCGACGGAAGCAGGAGGTAAGGGGACCTCCACTCACATTCTAGCTGATCGGGACATCGCGATTTCACTGCAATGTTCCCGATCAGCCCGACTGAGCTGCCAGGAAGCTTTTACTTTCATTTTAGATGCGGCGATCAACTTTGAACGCCGCATCTAAATGGTTAATAGCGATCAGTGCTGCACGCTATTAGCCCAGGGTCCCAGCTGTCATTAGCCACCGGGACCGACCCGGTATATATGCCCTGCGTTCTTAAGATGTTAAGAAAAAGAGCTCTGAAGCCTTGGCCACTAGGAGTCTCACTTCCCTGCAATCTGCTGTCCCCTGCCTGTTGTCAGAGGAAATTTGTCTCTAGTAACAAACAGAGAAGGACAAATTATAGGATATGAAGGTGAGGCTTAGAGAGGGAGCCTACGTAAGCCTGCAGCCTTGTGAGCCAGTCTGCCTGCTGAAGATAATCCACATTGTTTCTCAAAAGTAAATCAAGACTTTCTTCTCATATCTGACCAACCTTCGAAATAGTTGTCTCTTGTGTAAATAGCATACTGTGTGTCCATTTACCTTGTGGGTATAATTAGCAACAGTAGCAGCTCAGTGCTTAGTGTAACCCCATTTATGATGTGCTGCGGCTGTTTCTTCACTTTCTGTTCACATAGCACCGATGGCTGCCCGGGCTTGCTGGGAGTTGTAGTTTTGAAACATCTGGAGGTCCACAGGTTGAAGACCACTGTATCAGACATTGACAAGCGGTGATGATGAAGGGGGGGTGATGATGATGACATGTGGTGATGATGACAAGGGGATGATGAAGGGGGTGTGTGGGATGATGACAAGGGGATGATGAAGGGGGTGTGTGGGATTATGACAAGGGGATGATGAAGGGGGGTGGGGATGATGACAAGGGGATGATGAAGGGGGGGTGTGGGATGATGACAAGGGGATGATGAAGAGGGGTGTGGGATTATGACAAGGGGATGATGAAGGGGGTGTGGGAAGATGACAAGAGGATGATGACAAGGGGATGATGAAGGGGGGTGTGGGAAGATGACAAGGGGATGATGAAGGGAGGTGGGGATGATGACAAGGGGATGATGACAAGGGGATGATGAAGGGGGGGTGTGGGATGATGACAAGGGGATGATGACAAGGGGATGATGAAGGGGGGGTGTGGGATGATGAAAAGGGGATGATGACAAGGGGATGATGAAGGGGGGTGTGGGCTGATGACAGGCGGTGTTGATGAAGGGGGGATGATGACAGGCGGTGATGATGAAGGGGGGATGATGACAGGGTGATGATGATGAGGGTGTTAATGACGGGGGTCTGGATGATGACAGGGGGGATGATGTATTTCCCACCCTAGGCTTATACTCGAGTCAATAACTTCTCCTGGGATTTTGGGGTGAAATTAGGGGCCTCGGCCAATATTCGAGTCGGCTTATACTCGAGTATATACGGTAATGGCTTCATGAATGTCTGTAGAAAAACAGGTGTGATTCTAGCCTCGGTTAAAAATACAGCAAAATCAAAAGATAGCTGAAGGGGTATTGTTGAGGATAAATTTTACATTTAAATATATATATATCGCTCATTACAAACTTGTAATTCAGCTGTCATGCACAGTTGGGCTCCTGCTGTCGAAATCCAAGTATACTATGATCTTGGCAGTTTAACCACTTACATGCCATGGTCAAAAGCATCCATGAAATTGGGAGGGAGCTTTCTCTGTCTGGCCATTGGTACAGCACAAAAGGATTGCAGGGAGCTGGTGGTATATTTTGAACTTGATAGACCTATGAGCTATGTTACTATGTAAAAAGGCTGCTTATATCGTTACGCTTATGAAAACAAAATTGGGTCTTAGAATGTGGCAACACAAAAATATCTTTGGTCAATAAAACATGTTTTTATTGTGCATAACTACTGAATGTAAAAGGAAAGTCTATACATATTTAGTATTCTCACATTCCTATAGACCCACAGAAGAAGGTTGACATGCAATTTTTTACCGCATGGTAAACTGCAAATGTAAAAAACTTACAAAACCTTGGCAGAAGTACAAACCCTCAAATGGATACTTTGGTGGGGAAAAAAAAGTTATGGGTACTTGAATACAATGATGAAAAAAGGAAAAAAAATTGACATGGTTAGTAAATGACATATAAGTAGAAGGCAGTCGGCACTGCGGCTGGAAACCTGGTGTACATGGAAAGTGGTAAAGCAAATGAAGGAAGTCCCGACACACGGTAAGTAGCTTTCACTGTTTTATTCAATATTTCAGCTTAGCATTTCTGCACGTGTTGCGGCTCCACCTGAGCCTTTCTCAACAGGTGATTACAAACAACGGAAGTGACATCTTATAGCAACAAAAATAGGCGTGATCACATATGAACAAAACAATCACAACTTACTGCTAAATAAAGGTTAAACTAGGCATAATTGTCACGATGCCGGCTGGCAGATAGTGGATCCTCTGTGCCAGAGAGGGATTGGCGTGGACCGTGCTAGAGGATCGGTTCTAAGTCACTACTGGTTTTCACCAGAGCCCGCCGCAAAGCGGGATGGTCTTGCTGCGGCGGTAGTGACCAGGTCGTATCCCCTAGCAACGGCTCAACCTCTCTGGCTGCTGAAGATAGGCGCGGTACAAGGGAGTAGACAGAAGCAAGGTCGGACGTAGCAGAAGGTCGGGGCAGGCAGCAAGGATCGTAGTCAGGGGCAACGGCAGGAGGTCTGGAACACAGGCTAGGAACACACAAGGAAACGCTTTCACTGGCACTAAGGCAACAAGATCCGGCGAGGGAGTGAAGGGGAAGTGAGGTGATATAGGGAAGTGCACAGGTGTAAACACTAATTGGAACCACTGCGCCAATCAGCGGCGCAGTGGCCCTTTAAATCGCAAAGACCCGGCGCGCGCGCGCCCTAGGGAGCGGGGCCGCGCGCGCCGGGACAGAACTGACGGAGAGCGAGTCAGGTACGGGAGCCGGGGTGCGCATCGCGAGCGGGCGCTACCCGCATCGCGAATCGCATCCCGGCCAGAGGCGGTATCGCAGCGCCCCGGGTCCGTGGAACCGACCGGAGCGCTGCAGTGAGAGGAGTGTAGCGAGCGCTCCGGGGAGGAGCGGGGACCCGGAGCGCTCGGCGTAACAGTACCCCCCCCCTTGGGTCTCCCCCTCTTCTTGGAGCCTGAGAACCTGAGGACCAGACTTTTGTCCAGGATATTGTCCTCAGGTTCCCAGGACCTCTCTTCTGGACCACAACCCTCCCAATCCACTAAAAAGAAGGTTTTCCCTCTGACCTTTTTCGATGCTAAAATTTCTCTGACGGAGAAGATGTCCGAGGAGCCGGAGACAGGAGTGGGGGGAACAGATTTGGGAGAGAAACGGTTAATGATAAGTGGTTTAAGAAGAGAAACATGAAAGGCATTAGGAATACGAAGAGAAGGAGGAAGAAGAAGTTTGTAAGAGACAGGATTAATCTGGCGCAAAATCTTGAAAGGACCAAGATAGCGTGGTCCCAACTTATAGCTAGGGACACGGAAGCGGACATATTTGGCGGAGAGCCATACCTTGTCTCCAGGGGAAAAGATGGGAGGAGCTCTTCTTTTCTTATCCGCGAATCTCTTCATGCGTGAAGAAGCCTGTAAGAGAGAATTTTGGGTCTCTCTCCATATGATGGAAAGATCACGAGAAATTTCATCCACAGCGGGCAGACCAGAGGGCAAGGGGGTAGGGAGGGGGGGAAGAGGGTGACGGCCGTACACCACGAAAAACGGGGATTTGGAGGAAGATTCAGAGATTCTGAAATTATACGAGAATTCGGCCCAAGGTAGAAGATCTGCCCAGTCATCCTGGCGGGAGGAAACAAAATGTCGTAAATAGTCACCCAAGATCTGGTTAATTCTTTCTACTTGTCCATTGGATTGAGGATGGTATGCAGAAGAAAAATTTAATTTAATCTTGAGTTGTTTACAGAGAGCCCTCCAGAATTTAGACACAAATTGGACGCCTCTATCCGAGACAATCTGCGTAGGCAACCCGTGAAGACGAAAAATGTGTACAAAAAATTGTTTAGCCAACTGAGGCGCTGAAGGAAGACCAGGAAGAGGGATGAAATGTGCCATTTTGGAGAATCGATCAACGACCACCCAAATAACAGTGTTGCCATGGGATGGGGGTAAGTCAGTAATAAAATCCATACCAATCAGAGACCAAGGTTGTTCGGGAACAGGCAGAGGAAGAAGAAAACCAGCGGGCTTCTGGCGAGGAGTCTTATCCCGGGCACAGATAGTGCAGGCTCGCACAAAGTCCACCACATCAGTCTCTAGAGTCGGCCACCAATAGAAGCGAGAGATGAGTTGCACAGATTTCTTGATGCCCGCATGACCTGCGAGATGGGAGGAGTGACCCCATTTGAGGATTCCGAGGCGTTGGCGTGGAGAAACAAAGGTCTTTCCTGGAGGAGTTTGCCTGATGGAGGCTGGAGAAGTGGAAATCAGGCAGTCAGGAGGAATGATGTGTTGAGGAGAGAGTTCAATTTCAGAAGCATCTGAGGAACGAGAGAGAGCATCGGCCCTAATGTTCTTATCAGCAGGCCGAAAGTGAATTTCAAAATTAAATCGGGCAAAGAACAGAGACCACCTGGCCTGACGAGGATTCAGCCGCTGGGCAGACTCGAGGTATGAGAGGTTCTTGTGATCGGTGTAAATAATAACTGGAAATCTTGATCCCTCCAGCAGATGCCTCCATTCCTCAAGTGCTAATTTAATGGCTAGAAGCTCTCGATCCCCGATGGAGTAGTTCCTCTCCGCCGGAGAGAAGGTCCTAGAAAAAAACCCACAAGTAACAGTATGCCCGGAAGAGTTTTTTTGTAGAAGGACAGCTCCAGCTCCCACTGAGGAGGCATCAACCTCCAATAGGAAGGGTTTAGATGGGTCAGGTCTGGAGAGCACGGGAGCCGAAGAGAAGGCAGACTTGAGTCGTTTAAAGGCGTCTTCCGCTTGAGGAGGCCAAGACTTGGGATCGGCATTTTTTTTGGTTAAAGCCACAATAGGAGCCACAATGGTAGAAAAATGTGGAATAAATTGCCTGTAATAATTGGCGAACCCCAAAAAGCGTTGGATGGCACGGAGTCCGGAGGGGCGTGGCCAATCTAAGACGGCAGAGAGTTTATCTGGATCCATTTGTAGTCCCTGGCCAGAGACCAAGTATCCTAGAAAAGGAAGAGATTGGCATTCAAACAGACATTTCTCAATTTTAGCATAGAGTTGATTGTCACGAAGTCTCTGAAGAACCATACGGACATGCTGGCGGTGTTCTTCTAGATTGGTCGAAAAAATTAGGATATCATCAAGATATACAACAACACAGGAGTATAACAGATCACGAAAAATTTCATTAACAAAGTCTTGGAAGACAGCAGGGGCGTTGCACAGGCCAAAGGGCATGACCAGATACTCAAAGTGTCCATCTCTGGTGTTAAATGCTGTTTTCCACTCATCCCCCTCTCTGATGCGGATGAGGTTATAGGCGCCTCTTAAGTCCAATTTAGTAAAGATGTGGGCACCTTGGAGGCGATCAAAGAGTTCAGAGATGAGGGGTAAGGGGTAGCGGTTCTTAACCGTGATTTTATTAAGTCCGCGGTAGTCAATGCAAGGACGTAGAGAGCCATCTTTTTTGGACACAAAGAAAAATCCGGCTCCGGCAGGAGAGGAGGATTTACGGATAAAGCCCTTTTTTAGATTCTCCTGGACGTATTCAGACATGGCAAGAGTCTCTGGGACAGAGAGAGGATAAATTCTGCCCCGGGGTGGAGTAGTGCCCGGGAGGAGGTCGATAGGACAATCATAAGGCCTGTGAGGAGGTAGAGTCTCCGCTTGTTTTTTGCAGAAAACATCCGCGAAGTCCATATAGGCCTTAGGGAGACCGGTTACTGGAGGAAGCACAGAGTTACGGCAAGGGTTACTGGGAACCGGTTTTAGACAGTCCTTGGAACAAGAGGGCCCCCAACTCTTGATCTCCCCAGTGGACCAATCCAGGGTTGGGGAATGAAGTTGAAGCCAGGGAAGTCCAAGGAGAATCTCCGAGGTGCAATTGGGGAGGACCAAAAGTTCAATCCTCTCGTGATGAGATCCGATGCTCATAAGAAGGGGCTCCGTGCGGAAACGTATGGAACAGTCCAATCTTTCATTGTTTATACAATTGATGTAAAGAGGTCTGGTGAGACTGGTCACTGGGATGTTGAACCTGTTGACGAGAGAGGCCAAAATAAAATTTCCTGCAGATCCAGAGTCCAAGAAGGCCACAGAAGAGAAGGAGAAGGCAGAGGCAGACATCCGCACAGGCACAGTAAGACGCGGAGAAGCAGAGTGGACATCAAGGATTGTCTCACCTTTGTGCGGAGTCAGGATACGTCTTTCCAGGCGGGGAGGACGGATAGGACAATCCCTCAGGAAGTGTTCGGTACTAGCACAGTACAGGCAGAGGTTCTCCATGCGGCGTCGTGTCCTCTCTTGAGATGTCAGGCGAGACCGGTCGACCTGCATAGCCTCCACGGCGGGAGGCACAGGAACAGATTGCAGGGAACCAGAGGAGAGAGGAGCCGAGGAGAAGAAACGCCTCGTGCGAACAGAGTCCATATCTTGGCGGAGCTCCTGACGCCTTTCGGAAAAACGCATGTCAATGCGAGTGGCTAGGTGAATAAGTTCATGAAGATTAGCAGGCATTTCTCGTGCGGCCAGAACATCTTTAATGTTGCTGGATAGGCCTTTTTTAAAGGTCGCGCAGAGGGCCTCATTGTTCCAGGATAATTCAGAAGCAAGAGTACGGAATTGTACGGCATACTCGCCAACGGAAGAATTACCCTGGACCAGGTTCAACAGGGCAGTCTCAGCAGAAGAGGCTCGGGCAGGTTCCTCAAAGACACTTCGAATTTCCGAGAAGAAGGAGTGTACAGAGGCAGTGACGGGGTCATTGCGGTCCCAGAGCGGTGTGGCCCAAGCCAGGGCTTTTCCAGACAGCAGGCTGACTACGAAAGCCACCTTAGACCTTTCAGTGGGGAACTGGTCCGACATCATCTCCAAGTGTAATGAACATTGGGAAAGGAAGCCACGGCAAAACTTAGAGTCCCCATCAAATTTATCCGGCAAGGATAGTCGTAGTCCAGAAGCGGCCACTCGCTGCGGAGGAGGTACAGGAGCTGGCGGAGGAGATGGTTGCTGGAGCTGTGGTAGTAACTGTTGTAGCATAACAGTCAGTTGAGACAGCTGTTGGCCTTGTTGCGCAATCTGTTGTGACTGCTGGGCGACCACCGTGGTGAGGTCAGCGACAACTGGCAGAGGAACTTCAGCGGGATCCATGGCCGGATCTACTGTCACGATGCCGGCTGGCAGATAGTGGATCCTCTGTGCCAGAGAGGGATTGGCGTGGACCGTGCTAGAGGATCGGTTCTAAGTCACTACTGGTTTTCACCAGAGCCCGCCGCAAAGCGGGATGGTCTTGCTGCGGCGGTAGTGACCAGGTCGTATCCCCTAGCAACGGCTCAACCTCTCTGGCTGCTGAAGATAGGCGCGGTACAAGGGAGTAGACAGAAGCAAGGTCGGACGTAGCAGAAGGTCGGGGCAGGCAGCAAGGATCGTAGTCAGGGGCAACGGCAGGAGGTCTGGAACACAGGCTAGGAACACACAAGGAAACGCTTTCACTGGCACTAAGGCAACAAGATCCGGCGAGGGAGTGAAGGGGAAGTGAGGTGATATAGGGAAGTGCACAGGTGTAAACACTAATTGGAACCACTGCGCCAATCAGCGGCGCAGTGGCCCTTTAAATCGCAAAGACCCGGCGCGCGCGCGCCCTAGGGAGCGGGGCCGCGCGCGCCGGGACAGAACTGACGGAGAGCGAGTCAGGTACGGGAGCCGGGGTGCGCATCGCGAGCGGGCGCTACCCGCATCGCGAATCGCATCCCGGCCAGAGGCGGTATCGCAGCGCCCCGGGTCCGTGGAACCGACCGGAGCGCTGCAGTGAGAGGAGTGTAGCGAGCGCTCCGGGGAGGAGCGGGGACCCGGAGCGCTCGGCGTAACAATAATCCATCACTTAAAGAGACAGGTATGAACAATACCTTTTAAAAAGTAAACAAACAAACAAAAAAAATCTCACTATATTCGGATTTTCTATTCAGATCATTCTCTGTTGGATCTGAAAATAAAAATAAAACAACATGGTACAAATATCATATATGTTGAGAAATTTCGTAATCTCTATTGAGACCTCTAGGTGACAATGTATCGAGGACATGATTCCAGTACACTTCACGTCAAAGGAGAAGCTTTTTTATGCCGTCGCCCCGTCTAGGGTACTTAACCTGCTCCAGAATCTGAAATCTTAATTGGGAAACAGAATGTCCCTTCTCATGAAAATGATGTGGCACTGGGAGTAATAAATTTTTGCATTGAACAGCAGATTTATGTTTACTTAAACGATCTTTTCGTTGTGAGGTTTCACCCATATACAGAAGTCCACACGGACACTTTAAAGCATAGATTACATTGGAAGAATCAGACATGAAATTACCTCTCCCTTTAGCACACTGCAGCAGAGTACAATGCAGGAATGGGAAGGTACCATTTTTTCTATCCGATAAGAATTTTTGATGTGCGATTTTTCGGATGCTAGCGATATCTACACGGACTAATTTGTTTCTGATATTCAGAGCTTTTTTGTTGCAACAGATGGGCATGTGAGAAATTCTGTAATATGGGGGTAGGCTTCTGAAAGAATGTGCCAATGTCTGCGAACTACCTTATCAATTTTAGTATTTAATGGATGAAATTTATGTATAAAATATATTTGAGGTTTTTGTTCTTTTAATTGCTTTTCTTGTAAAGACTCGTTCTCTGCCTTTGCTAATAGGTGGAGGGGGTAACCTCTGTTCAAAAATTTGTTCTTCATTTCTTTAATTCTAGTCTCCTGAACATCAGGCTTAGACACAATACGCCTTACTCGTTGAAACTGTGATTTCGGGATTGCCCGCTTAGTGATATGTGCATGATTACTATCATAATGTAGGATGCTATTCCTATCAGTACTTTTAATGTATGAATGCGTAATTAATTTACCCTTTTCATTAATATTAACGGTAGTATCTAAGAAATTAACGTGATCTTGACTAGCTATCATGATAAAGTTGAGTTCTGGCCATACCCCATTTATCTCAATGATGAAAACCTGAAGAGTAGTGCTGGGACTTCCTTAATTTGTAGTAAATGACATATAGACCTAAATAAAGAGATGAAGGGAGCACTCACCACAGGGGTACAGCTGAATATAACTTCATTCCTTGATGTTTCACATGCGAGTACAGGAACAATAGGTGGAGACTCACAGGCAGTAGCGTCTCAGTGGGTGGCCCGCCCGGTGAGACGCACCTGCCTGTGAGTTTCTGCCCCTATTGTTCCTGTATTCAGATGTGAAACATCGAGGAATAAAGTGATATTCAACTTATACCCTTGTGGTGAGTGCTCCCTATATCTCTCTTTATTCAGTGTGATTTATGGACTTCATTTGCTGTGTAGCACCGCCGATGCTCCATACCCAGACTAAATAGAAGTACAGACTGTGCCCGGTCACACTTGCCCTCCCTCCATCGATTTGACATACTTTATAGACCTGATTGGTCTGGTCATTCTGGGGTTAAACATAATGACAAAAACAATATTTATCATCAGATTATAAGTACTCATATTTTGTCATACTTTTCCTATAATTCATGGTTTATAACAGTAAAGTACTTAAGACATAGCCCAAAGTCTTTGAGTAGAAGCGTGGAGAACCTGCCTCTGTCTCTGCCGATTATGTTCATTCATTCATTTTTAAGCTGAAATTGTCCCAAAGGGAAAATGCTATAGTTCAGGAAAGTGTTTCTATACTGAGATGATGTGCACATTGTCAAAAGACGTGAAGTATATCAACTGGAACTGATAAAATATGAAAAACACCAGAGAACCGCAACTTCAGCAGATTCACCACAGGAATTCCCTCAGGGTAGAGAAGATGGAAACTAGAATGGAAGGGCTCACGTTCTCATATGCTGCAAACACATCACAACTAATAATTCTTCTGCCGGTACACTTTAATACTGACTGGTGTCTTGAGACATATTTTATATAAATGTCCTTCATTCCATGATAAGGTCATTGCTTTTTCCACCCATTTTTTTTTTTTTTTTTTTTTTTTACTTCATATCAAAACAGAGTGTTAAAATGGTTTTCCAGGGCTATAATACTGACTTCTTATTCATATGTTCTGCTTAAAAGCAGTGTATAGAACTAAGATGCAGTACTGGGCACAGCCACTTCCAAATGTACTGCGCTGTGCCTAGCTGATCCCTTTAGTTTGGGACACTAAGCCTCCACCATGCATCTGGGGATCAATGTCTCAAAGCTTTCTTCACCAATTCCCACATACTTACACTTATTATCATCTACACCATTGGAAGATGAGTTCCAGACTGATGTCCAGCAGTTTAGGCGTATGAGCATTGTGCGGTATAAGTCAAGGACAGTATACCTTGTTTTATTACATATTAGTTGTGAAGCAAGATGCACTGTACTTAACTACATTGGCGCATTGATTTGATATAACTTTATAGGGGTCTGACCTCTGTTTTCTGTTATAGAGCTCCAAATCCTATCAAGGGGATCTCATTGCAGGCATATCACAGCCCCTAATGAAGTCTATGAGAATTATAGAAACACATGTATTGTAAGCACCCTCTAGTGGTGGCTGTGTGAAATATAATTGCCTCTATATTACAAATGGAAATATATACCGTAAATATGTCTTACATAAATAAATTATTATTATTATTAATAATAATAATAATAATAATAATAATAATCCTTTATTTATAAATGCTGGTGCTGTTTTTGCCAAAAAAAGAAGCAGCATTTTTCTAATAATGGACAACCCCTTTAATGAACCTTTCCTATTAAAAGAAAACAAAGAGATTGGCCAAGATTTATCAATCAGCCTGAAACCCAAATTGTCTGGTTGTCCCATAGCAACCAATCACAGCTCGTTAAAGTATAAAAGCTGAGCTGTGATTGGTTGCTGTGGGAAAACCAGACAATCATGGTTTCAGGCTATTTGATAAATCTCCCCCATTATCTACATGGCTGTGAGTATCTCAGGTCACAACTGGCAGCCATTCAGCTGAGATGGACGCAGTATTTGGCCTTGTTCTGCACAGTATTGTTGCTCATTTTTAGAAAGGAACATGGCTGTTTTATGGCTCAAAAAATAAAACCAGGCAAAATGGCCATATTTTCCCCATTGCATTATATTAAATCCAATGGGAAGTCTGTTATTTAAGATGTATTTTGGGCCAATCCCAAACAACTATTTTTTGTATTAAAGTTTTTGCTACAGTCCAAAAAATGCTAAAAATACAGCCACAAAGCATGGGCAAAAATGGCCTAAATAAGAAGGCTAAAAAAAATATATATATATATATATATATATATATATATAATATGGCTCAAAATACAGTGTGTGTACATAGCATTTTACACACAGCCTGCATTGGCTCAGTGTAGGAGTTAGTGCATTATTCTACAGGTGCTATTTGGCTAGGTATACCATATTTCCTTGAGACAAGAACAGGACATTGAGATAGGAAAAAAATCTGTCTGGTTATATAGTTGTAGGCCCCACACTGCCCCCATATATAGTTGTAGGCCCCACACTGCCCCCATATATAGTTGTAGGCCCCTATACAGCTCCCATATACAGTGGCCCCTCGAGTTACAATATGAATTGGTTCCAGAACAACCATTGTATGTTGAATCCATTGTATGTTGAGACCATAACTCTATGGAAACCTGGTAATTGATTCTGAAGCCACCAAAATGTCATCCAAAAATAGGAAAAAGTGAGGATTAAACAAAAATAAGTAGATAACTAATATAGATAAAGCAAATCCTTACATATAAAAGTAATAAAGATCTGCTGGAAGCTGTAATCACTGTCTATGTAGAGGACAGGAGCTTCTTCAGGGTCCTGTACAGTACACAATGTCCTAAAAAAGTAAACTGGAGCCACCCTCAGCTGGTGTCCAAAGGAGCATCTAACCCTGGCACAGGTAAGAGTAGTACAGAACATGTAATACCTCCCTGTACTGTAGGGGCGCCACCAGACAGGAATTCAGCGCATGCACTTCAGTAATACAGGGGTTTTACAAATGAATGTCCATTCTGATTGGTCAGTTCTTTCAGCCATTGATATGTTTCGCAGATCTGGACTGTCTGTAGTATTGTATGTTAAGTCTGGTTTCAAGTTACAATGGTCCAGAAAAGACCATTGTATGTTGAAACTATTTTATGTTGAGGCCATTGTAAGTTGAGGGACTCCTTTCCTCTAGTCCCTCATATAAGGTAGTAGGTATGTGATGTCCCAGTACGGGATATGCATCTCACAGTCCTATCAGCTTGAGTCCCTGCACATCCCCAGGGTCACCTGCACTGTACCTCTATAATCTGTATAATTGTATATTATGTGTAAGGGACCTTTGATATGGTTATTGATCACATGATAATGGTTGTCACATGTTAAAGTCACATGTTTTGTTACCCAGAGAGCACCAGGTGACCAGATGACCCGCAGCTAGCCTATGGGCTCCTTGCACAGCCCCCTTAATAAGGAAGGGAGGAGCTGCAATCTGGCTCTTTGATCACTCTTTGCTCTTAGATCCTGAGGTAAAGTCCAGTCCAGACGTCTCAGAGCCAGTGTCCAGCACATCTGGAGGCCTCAAGCCTCCAAGTCAAGTCATCTCTGTCTGCTGTCACTATCTTCAGTCAAGTCAGGTCTATTATAGTCAGTGTGGCTGTGCTAAAGTCTGTCAAAGTCACTGCAAGTCCCAGCAAGCTGCAAGGTCCCCTGTGTTACTGGTCACCTCTCTGGGATCCTGGCCTAGCTGTAAAGACTGTACCATCTGTCTACCTCAGTAATGCTACCGTTAACCCTAATCTGGCCTTGGACTCTTATTTGCCCTCCCTAACTAGGACTAGCGGTTCTACCATTCGGGTGTTTCTCGGTAAAACCATGCCCTGGTGTCATGAACATTTAGGGGTTTACACCATCTGCTCCTGGGCTACAACATCTGCCCCATAGACCCCACATCGCACCCCCGTGACACACCATAGGTAGCAGGGCCGGACTGGGACATCAAATAGTCCCGGGCACTTTAGAATAAGCAGCCCATATTTTGGGTGGCGGTCCGACTGCTGAGACCCCCAACCGATCACCCCAGTTTAGGTGGCTCTCCAGCTGTTGTAAAGCTTTAACTCTCATCATGTCTGGAGAACCTCAGGAATTATGGGAGTTGTAGTTTTGCTACAGCTGGAGAGCCACAGATTGGGGAACAGTTTAATCCATCATCCCTCCACCCTACTGCTCCAGACCCCTCTGTTCTCCTTCTCCAGACTCCTCTTTCCTCATCCATCCTCCCCCTTCAGACCCCTCTGCCATTCGGCATCCTCCTCCTCCAGACCCATCTTTACTTCTCCATCTTCCTCCTGACCCCTCTGTCCTCCTCTTCCTCAATACCATTTTTTTTTCTTTTCTCCTTCAGACCCCTTTGTCCTCCTCCATCCTCCTACTTCAGACCTCTCTTTACTCCTCCATCGTCCTCCTCCTGACCCCTCTGTCCTCCTCCAGGCCCCTGTGTCCCCCTCCGTCCTTCACTTCCAGACCCCTCTTTTCCCTTCTTCAGCAGACCCCTCTGTCCTTCTACATCCACCTCCTCTAGACCCCTCTGTCCTCCTCCAGACCCCTCTGTCTTCCTCCTCCATCCTCCTCCGCCCTCCTTCTCCAGACCTCTCTTTACTCCTCCACCTGACCCCTCTGTTCTCCTCATCCAGGCCCCTCTGTCCTCCTCCTACATCCTCTTCTGCCCTCCTGCTCCAGACCTCTCTATCCTCCTCTATCCTCCTGCTCCAGACCCCTCTGTCCTCCTCCATCCTCCAGACCCTTTTTTACTCCTCCTTCTTCCTCCTCCAGACCCTCTGTCCTCCTCCATCCTCTTCTTTCCTCCTCCACCCTCCTCCAGACCCCTCTGTCCTCTTCCTCCAGATTCCTCTTTCCTCCTCAACCCTCCTCCTCCAGACTCCTCTGTCCTCCTCCATCCTCCCCCTACAGACTCCTCTCTCCTCCTCCTCCGGACCCCTCTATACACACATCATCCATATTCATACATTTCATACATACTCCCATCATACATACACACACACATCTTGCACACAACATTCATATACACACATCATACATACACATTCTACACACATCATACATATATATACACACATCATACATATACACACATCATACATACACCTACCGTCGCCCCCATATCATACAATACATAGATACACACATCATACATGCACACACATTATACATACACTTCATACATACACACACATCATACATACACACACAATAATACATACAAACATAATACATATACGCACACATCAAACATACATACATACATACATCGTGCTTACACACATCTATCATGCATACATATATTACATTTATACACACATTCTACACACATCATACATATACGCACACATCATACATAAACACACATCATACTGATACACATCATACATACACCTGCCGCTGCCCCCACATCATACATTACATACATACTCACCATACATGCACACACCATACATACACACACACAAAACATACATACACTACCGCAATAATATATACACATATAATACATCTACTCACACATAAAACATACACACATCATACACACACCTCACATAACACATTCATGCAAACATCATACATACACATGATACATACCCCCCCCCCCTTCCTCGGCCTCCTCACCTGCATACGCCATGAGTTCAGGGTGGTCAGGTCCTGGGAATCCAGCGTCGGAGGCAGCGCTAAGCCGCTGACAGCTAGGCCAAACGGAAGCTTTAGTGCCCTAGGTAGACCAAAGCAAAGGCCCGTGCTACAGGGGTGTGGAAGGTGCCTGGGGGTTGGGGTTCCGGGTTTTTATGGCTGGGGGCCCCTACATAGACGAACCCCCCCCCCCCCCAGGAGCGGGAGCCTCCGTTATGCCACCACCCGGCCGCCAGGAATATGTTACCGCGGATGTTGGGGTCAGAGGAAGATACGGAGCGCTGACTTCCATCTGCTTGCCGGCCTCCACTTCTTCCTCGACGCCAGGAGCAAGCAGACATTCATGACTATGCGGCGCATGTTTGCTTCCAGCAGCCAATCCGTTGCTGCAGGAGGAGGGGTAAGAGTGGCTGGAGCTGCAAACTTAAAAAAAAAAAGTTTTTAAACATTGCGTTGAGGCAGACGGCCCACTGGATGGCCCAGCCCACTGGACAAATGCCCGGTGTGCCCGATGGCCAGTCCGGCCCTGACAGGTAGGCAGGCCCCACAGACATACTGCCCCCAGCAGCTCAGCCATTCTACTCCGCTTCTTTAATGCTCCACTGATTCTCTGTTCCAGTGTGGGGATCTTCTGCTATGGTTGGGCCATAGCAGTGTGATCCCTGGATCAGGAGAGCTGTGAAGCGAAGGAGCTGACGTGGGCGGTAGTTCATTTACCATCCCAGTGCCTGGTCCTGGGTGCAGGTGTCTTCTCTGGCAGCCACTTTGAGATCAGAAATGTCAACTTTGTTCCATTCTGTTTTAATAAAAAGAACAGGGACAATCAGGACATATAGTAAGCCTGTATTTGGCCCACTAGCATCCTGAAGCATACTGTTATTTGGACGTAAAGTTTTCTTTTATTTATTGAATATTTTTCTAACTTTTTGCACTCGATTGTGTTGGCCATAGGTTAGCCTTCATGTATAACAATGCGTGTCCTACAGTATGTTAGGCTTCAAGAAAGTAAGATGCAAAAGTGTTTGTATAGCTTTTCTGAAGCTTTTGTTCTGTCTCTAGCAGAGCACAATGACCTGGATGTTTTCTATGCATGCACTAAGAACCCCATCAGAAAGTATAGTAGTTCATATTGGATTAAAATCCTTACCATGCCATTCTCACCACAGGTTATTCCTTCCCTTATTACTTTCTCGGACATCTGGAAAGGGTTGGGTGACCCCTTTCACCAGTGGTCTTTAAATTGTGCACCTCCAGCTGTTGCAAAACCACAACTCCTAGCATGCCCGGACAGCCAACGGCACGCTGGGAGTTGTAGTTTTGCAACAGCTATTGAATATCAAAAGTCAACATGTATTTACTTGTAAAAGCATGATCCTCAATGTACCGTTTCGAGGGGGACACACTCCATTCCTCTAGTGTGATGTACTGATTGGTACGACTAAACAAGCAGCCTTAACAGTGTCATAGCATAGTCACTAGTACACGGCCACCTTATTATACAATACAATCCCCTACCCCACTGCAACGATTCTAGTCACCTTACTGCTGTTATTGAGCCCCTGAGAGTCCCCTCCATAGTCCACAGCTATGTAGCATGTTTGCTGGGATTGCACAAAGAGCTTTGTTTTCCTTACTTCTCTGGTCAATCAAAATACAAACTCCTCGCTGCTGTGACATAGTGCCAAGGCGTAGGGTCAAGAGGCCCTGTTAACTATTCCACCCCTAAAACTTAAAGCGTACCTTTCATATAAAAAATAATAATGATAGTAATGCTTATCTATGTTACTCACTAGGTCATGCAGATGCTTAACATGTTTTTTATGTGTCTAGCTTCTGTATTTGGCTCACAAATCCCTCTGTTCTGCTGCTCACTTATTCTGACATCCACTGCTCAAGAAGTGGGCGTGTCCAAGGCAAGCACTGAGCCCGCCCTCACTCACCATGCATTCATATCTGCTGTGTTGTGCTGAGTCTCTTTATTCAATCACTGCAGGCTGCACTGCAACCCCCTCCTTTCTGTTTTCATGCTGCAGTCTGATAGGACAGGAATGAGCACAAAGAAGCGCTAGTCCTGCCCTCACTTCCTGGACTTTGTCCCAGCTTGCGCTTTAACTGGAACAAAGATTATGCTTCAGCCAGACATGATTATGTTCTGGATGGTATGGGGACCCGTAGTAGTCTTTTTTTTTATAAGCCATGATTTCTATAAAAAGGAGCACATTTTTTTTTAATGAAGTACATTAGAAAGGTTAAGGGTGGAGGATGAAGGGGGAAAGGGAAGGGAGGAGGATGGGGGTGGAGGAGTCCTGGAGCACCATCTTGGGATGTGCAGTTGCTGTGTTCAACATGGGTAGACTGTGGTGATGAACCTTAAATCGCTCGAGGGCAGATGAGCGCTTTACACATTTTAAATCCCTTCGTTCAGACCATGGGGTAGAGGGTATCCAACTTGTAGATCCAAAATGATTCCCGTCTCCTCAGACTTTAAAAGCGATCTTGAGCCTTTTCTGGTATTTTCTCTAAAGCCATGACTGTAAAGGCTATGAAAGCACTGTTATGGCTTTCTATAGCGGGACGTGACACGCTGTGTTTAGTAAACTTACCGTATTTTTCGCCGTATTAGACGCACTTTTTCTTCCCCAAAACTGGGGGGAAAAAGTCGGTGCGTCTTATATGGCGAATACACCCCTATCGCGGCGGTCCCTGCGGCCATCAACGGGCGGGACCCGCGGCTAATACAGGACATCACTGATCGCGGTGATGCCCTGTATTAACCCTTCAGACGCGGTGATCAAAGCTGACCGCCGCGTCTGAAGGGAAAGTGACACTAACCCGGCTGTTCAGTCGGGCTGTTCGGCACCGCCGTGATTTCACCGCGGCGGTCCCGAACAGCCCGACTGAATAGCCGGGTTAGTGCTTACAGGACACAGGGAGGGACCTTACCTGCCTCCTCGGTGTCTTCTCCGTTCAGGGATCCCCTGTATGGCCGGCGCTCTCCTTTCTCGTCATCACGTCGTCGCGTACGTGCGTCGGCGTGCGTCGGCGTGCGTAACAACGTGATGGCGGCGACGGAGAGTGAGGATACCCGGCCGGCAGCAGAGACGTTCCAGAGCGACGGGGACACGGCAACAGCGATGGAGCGACATCCAGGGCAGCGGTGACGGGTCCGGAGCGGCGGGGACACGTGAGTATTACCTCCTCCTGCAGTGGTCTTCAATCTGCGGACCTCCAGATGTTGCAAAACTACAACTCCCAGCATGCCCGGACAGCCAACGGCTGTCCGGGCATGCTGGGAGTTGTAGTTTTGCAACATCTGGAGGTCCGCAGGTTGAAGACCACTATTGGGTTCAAAATCTTAATTTTTTTAGATTTTGCCCCTAAAAATTGGGTGCGTCTTATACGCCGGTGCGTCCTATAGGACGAAAAATACGGTATGTTGTACATTATGACGGTGGTTGTTCATCCTGGTATTTAGTTGTTGAATAGTTCTGCCGTTTGCAGTCACATTCTATAAGGTAAATTACATGTGTGGATGTGCAGTCTAACCTCGCATTCATGGAAAAGGTCTCCTTTGTACTGTTGCTAGTGAATGCTGTATCTCCATGGTTGATTTTGGCACATAGTTTGCAAGTCTTAACTCCACATCTGTAGCAGCCTGTGATTTTTCCAAAGGTCTTAGTGTAACCTCTATTTTTCTCCCTTAGGCGACGCAGGGCTACTATGTTCTTGATGGTTCTGGCCCATCAGTAAGTGAAAGCTGGTTTCTCAGGGATAAGTTTCTTCAGGACTGGGTCCAGTAGTAGTATATTCCAGTGCTTTTCTACGGTTCTTCTTATTCCTTGGTGACCTGCTGCATAATTGGTAATAAAATTGTATTTGATGTCACGGTTCTTGTTCTCTGCTGAAGCTCCTTTTTTCCTTGTTTATGGGCTCCAGGTGTGTTATATATTGCCCTCTTGTAGGCTGATTCGATGATGGTTCCGGGATAGCCTTTTTCTACTAGTCTGTTCCTGATAATGGGACTCTGGTCCATGTAATCTGCTGTTCTGGTGCGGTTGCGACGAATCCGGTGGAACTGGCCATAAGGGATATTCTTCTTCCACTTTTGGAAGTGGCTGCTTTTAAAATCTAGGAAGCTGTTGCAATCAACACTGTTAAAGTAGGTTCTGGTGATGATATCGCTGTTTTCTGGTGATAGTTCTAGATCCAAGTATTCTATTCTCGATGCATTTTCCTGAGAATTATAGGTTCCAGGTGTTCTTATTCAGATGTTCTGTGAAAGCTATGAATTCTTCTTCAGTCCCACTCCAAATGAACAGAAGGTCATCTATGTATCTTCTATAGAGTTTGATGTATTCTTTCCATGGGTGTTCGGTATAGATATATTCGGACTCATATCCTCCTATGTAGAGGTTAGCAAAGGACGAAGCGAATTTCGTCCCCATCGCTGTGCCTGTTTTTTGGATATAAGTTCTATCCTGAAAGTTGAAATCTTTGTGTCTCAAGATGAAAGCGATACTGTCCGTTAGGAACACACCTACAATGTATCTGCTACACAGCTTTATGCCGACGCATGCGCATAAGACAAGTTTTCCGCAGTGCTGGAGTCCCCCACAGATGTCCAAGCAAGTGCAAATAATGTCAGGACCCATTTTAACACATTACCAACCCCACGATCATTTCCAACCAACAAACCATGGTTTATTTTGAAACCCAATAATTTTTTTTAATAATCTTTATACATATGGACACTACAAGTGAAGCTGTCAGTCAGGATCTACACCACACATCATCAGCATGCGTCCTTCAGCTGGAGGAGGAACATGCCCCAGAAATGTCTATCACTTGTTCTAGTGTTTTTTTCTTTTTTCTCTGCTATAAATACCCTGTGTGTCTTTTTACCTGCATATGATATTTTAACATTGAGAAAGAGACAGTGCTAGTCTCGGAACTCGTTTGTTTGTTGGCTTAATAAATGAACAGTCTCACAATTCAACGTGTACTGTGAAATCTTTGAACACGGATTGCGCCATTGAAACCCGGATCCTTTTTTGAAGTCTCTTCTACCATTAAAACATATTACATAAAATAAGGTGCTCTTGTGTGTTGGTAACCAGTTAAACTCCCTATAGCTGTATGCAGAGGGAAGCATCCCCTATAGTAGAAAAACAGTGAGTGACTAGGGGCTGCTGAACTCACATGATAAAAACATATGAGCATGCCCTTCTCCGCATGTTTCGCTGTGTAATAGCATCATCAGGAAGCATTGAGGCAATGGCCGTAAATTAACCATAAAATCATGTATAGATAGCAGTATGAGTAAATATGCATCATGAGGTATTCAATTAGTGAACCCCAGCATTGCTTATAGGAACCCCCCAAAATCACTACACCCCAAAATCCCCTTCCATTGACCTCCAGTAAAAAAAAAGGTAAAGCCAATGCTTGGACTTTAGTTATACTTAGGGGACTCGGGAAGAAGATGTTCTTCAATTCAATGCCCATATTATCCGTGGTACACATATAAAAAACGTGCACACTTCTAAGGGTTCTTTTAGGGTGTTTAGTTACTACTATGAATGGGAATTACATAAACTAAACATTGGCTATAGCAGAATGCAGGATGTGGTTCTTATTAGAGGGTGGTGTAAACCATGTGAATCCATTGTAAGCCTGACTTTAGTGTAATCCTCTTATTAGTCACACCATTTGGAGGAAAGAGTAGCATTTCAGTGACATGCAAATATTTATGTTACAGAAGAACATCTTCTAAAGCATTTCAGCGCTGTCAGATATTAGTGATCCCTGAATGGGCAAATAGTGTAAAGGCTGCAGTGAAGTATGCAATCACTGAATAAACAAATATATAGAGAGAGATGAAGCTGAAAGGCTTCATGATTCACTGGTCAGTCATGGGATATGGGAAGTGGGAGTGAGTGAGTAGTAGAGATTATGTTCAGGCAGTAAGAAAATGGAGCAATTCACAATCATAGCAGCTCCTATCAGCCAACATTATTGTCAGGGGAGGGCTGGGGGGCAAGCACACTTCACTAGACCACCATTCAGCTCAGATTATCATGATGATTCCTTCCAACCATGTCTTGTCTACATAGAACCTGCCAGACAAACATTTTAGGCTCCGCACTTTTCAAGCACATGTAGTTCCCCAAACAGTAATAATGGCTGCCTGGGTGTCCCACACAGTAGAGAGGGTAGATAAGTGGGTTGGGCAAAAGTAGCTAGGTCCCCCCCCCCCCCCCCCATAAGTGGTCAGGTCACTACAGAAAGTAAACAGTAGGTCCCTCTTTAGATTGATGCCCCCTGTAGATATATGTTAATAACCTCTTAAGGACATAGGGGGTACCTGTATGTCCTACGCCCGGTCCCGGTATTTAAAACGGGGTCACAAAGTCGGTCCCGGCGGCTAATGATAGCGGAAACCCTGGACTAATAGCGTGCGGCACCGATCATTGTGCCGCGCGCTATAAACCCTTTAGACACGGCGATTAAAGTTGAAAGTGAAAGCTTCCCGGCAGCTCAGTCGGGCTGATAAAATCGCGATGTCCTGATCAGCTAGCATGCGAGCGGTGGTCCCCTTACCTTGCTCCATCGCATCTGATCGGCGTTTGATTGCTCCAAGCCTGAGATACAGGCTTGAGCAATCGACCGCCTATAACACTGATCCTTGCAAAGCTACGGCTTTGCAGGGATCAGTGTAAAAGATAAGTGTGTGCAGTGTTATAGCTCCCTATGGGAGCTATAACATTGCAAAAAAAAAGTGAAAAAAAAAGTTAACAAAGGTCATTTAACGCCTTCCCTAATACAAGTTTGAATCACCCCCTTTTTCCCATAAAAAAACAAACTGTGTAAATAAAAATAAACATGTGGTATTGCCGCGTGCGGAAATGTCCGAATTATAAAAATATCATTAATTAAACCGCACGGTAAATGGCATATGCGCCAAAAAATTCCAAAGTCCAAAATAGCCTTATTTTTGGTCACTTTTTATATCATGAAAAAATCATGAAAAAATATCATGAAAAAATTTATAAAAAGCGATCAAAAAGTCCGATCAATACAAAAATGGTACCGATAAAAACTTCAGATTATGGCGCAAAAAATGAGCCCTCATACCGGCCGTACGCAGAAAAATTAAAAAGTTATAGGGGTCAGAATATGAGAATTTTTTACATATAAATTTTCCTGAATGTAGTTACGATTTTTTTCAGAAGTACGACAAAATCAATCCTATATAAGTAGGGTATAATTTAAATTGTATGGACCTACAGAATAAATAGAAGGTGTCATTTTTACAAAAAAATGCACTGCGTAGAAACGGAAGCCCCCAAAAGTTACAAAATGGAATATTTTTCTTCAATTTTGTCGCACAATGAATTTTTTCCCATTTCACCGTGGATTTATTGAATGAACTCCCAGGATGCCCTGACAGACTTTGGGCATGCTGGGAGTTGTAGATTTGCAACAGCTGGAGGCATACTGGTTGGGAAACACTGTTCTAGCCTATTCAGCATACACATCATGTTACACCAGTGTTTTCCAACCAGTGTGCCTCCAGCTGTTGCAAAACTACAACTCCCAGCATGCCCAAAGGCTGTCAGGGCATGCTGGGAGTTGTAGTTTTGCAAAACCTGGAGGCACCCTGGTTGGGAAACACTGGTGTATGCCCTACAGAGGTGTGGTGAACTACAAAAACTACAGAGGCAGCATGCTGGTGTTATACCACAGACTGAAGACTCCTGAATGACACATGCTGGGAGTTGTAGTCCCTTTAGTGTGTGTATGCCAGTGTATCCCAACCAAGGCTGATTGTATTAGTGTGCTGTGTATAAGGGGGCCGACCCGGGAAAATAGTAGTGTGGGTAAAGGGCGGAACAAACAAACAAAAAAAAAGGAGCCGCCCCAAACCAACAAGGCATGTGGCATGCTGGGATTTGTAGTTTTCAGCACAGCAAGAAACAGGAAAGCAAAGATAGGAAAACAAAGTGGGGGATAAAAAGACAACAAAGAATGGAAATAGAGTCGTCTAAACAACAAGAATCAAAATTAAACAAAACAAATAGGGTAAGTCAAAAACGGAAAAACACGTTGACCACCGGAGTACCCCTTTAAGTTAAGGGTGCCAATAATTTTGTCCAGACCACTTTTGGTTTGACATTATGTCCAATTTACTTTTTCCCTCCCTTTTTTGGTTTAGTTCCAATACACACAAAGGGAATAAACATGTGTATAGCAAAATATGTGTTACTGCAATCCTTTTCTGTGAGAAATACTTAATCTTCTTGCAAAATGTCAGGGGGGCAAACATTTACGGCCATGACTGTATAATGTAAAGCCATTTATTATCACATAGAAATCACCCAAATCCCCCTGATCAAAAATGCACATACTTTTATTTGACCTTGTTACAGACACACAAAGTGACACACACTGGCTACAATGGAGATTAAGGGTTAATTTCCCACACCATTGGCACACCATGTTGTAAATGTGTGTCACACAGGGCACTATGAAGCTCTCCCTGCACACGCTTCATAGACGGTGAGTGAAGGCTGCTATCAACAGCTGCCAGTCACAGTGAATGATTGACATCAGGGATCATGCTGATGTCAGTCATTAACCTCATGCCACAGGATTTAGGAGGTTTAAGAGGCACGGTCCTGTCATCTCTTCAATTGGTACCCCCACAATGTGACTGCAGAGCGCCACTCTAATTCCATGACAGCTGGGGTTCCCCTGAATACCTCTATGCTGTGATCTGCTAATAGTCTGCCTCTGCCCAAGCCTCTAGCCTCCCCAACTCCCTCTGTAATATTAGGTTATCCTCTGTTTATTATCAACTGCAAATATTGAAATTCTACTCCCTCCACAAGGGAAAAGAAGTGGACCCAGTATTTACCCCTGTGGTTCCCCACTTGTACCGTTACCCAACCAGAGTAAGTTCCATTGATCCCCACCCTCTGCTTCCTATCACTGAGCCAGTTGTTAATCCATTTACATATATCCTCCCCCAGTCCCAGCATCCTCATTTTATGTACTAACCTTTTATGTGGCATAGTATGAAATTATCAGGTGACATTGGATTTTCTTCAGAGCTTATGTGATTTTTATGGTATTTAGGCATTAAATAAAAATCACTATAAATTCATCAGTCTAACTTAGTTTACGTCTTAGCAATGACACAACACACATCTTAGAAAGCATCATTTATCTTAGCTGTCAAACTGTTATCTCCTTTGACAAGAACAGGCTAGAACTGAGATAGAAAAAACTTAATCAAGTTGCAAGTAATCTACCAGTGTGTCTAACACAGACTCTACACCTTGGCTAATCTTATCTATCTATAGTCTATCGGCCACTGGAATTTGTAACCTGAAACATACATTATAAATCTGCTAGAACGACTTCTACCAGGGTTATCTCCATCATGACTGACAGGCTGTTACGCCGAGCGCTCCGGGTCCCCGTTCCTCCCCGGAGCGCTCGCCTCATCTTCGTTGTTGCAGCGCCCCGGTCAGATCCACTGACCGGGTGCGCTGCGGTCCCGCCTTCAGCCGGGGTGCGATTCGCGATGCGGGTAGCGCCCGCTCGCGATGCGCACCCCGGTCCCCGTACCTGACTCGCTCTCCCTCGGTCCTGTCCCGGCGCGCGCGGCCCCGCTCCCTAGGGCGCGCGCGCGCCGGGTCTCTGCGATTTAAAGGGCCAGTGCACCAATGATGGTGCCTGGCCCAATCTTCCCAATTAGCTTAATTGGCTCCCTCCTGTGCACTTCCCTATATCTAGTCACTTCCCCTGCACTCCCTTGCCGGATCTTGTTGCCTTAGTGCCTAGTGAAAGCGTTCCCTAGTCTGTTCCTAGTCCGTGTTCCTGACCTCCTGCCGTTGCCCCTGACTACGATCCTTGCCGCCTGCCCCCGACCTTCTGCTACGTCCGACCTTGCTTCTGCCTACTCCATTGTACCGCGCCTATCTTCAGCATCTTCAGCAGCCAGAGAGGTAAGCCGTTGCTAGTGGATACGACCTGGTCACTACCGCCGCAGCAAGACCATCCCGCTTTGCGGCGGGCTCTGGTGAAAACCTGTAGTGGCTTAGAACCGGTCCACTAGCGCGGTCCTCGCCATCCCTCTCTGGCACAGGGGATCCACTACCTGCCAGCCGGCATCGTGACAGTAGATCCGGCCATGGATCCCGCTGAAGTTCCTCTGTCAGTTGTCGCTGACCTCACCACGGTGGCCGCCCAGCAAGCCCGACTGATCGCCCTTCTAACCCGTCAGCTGTCGGAAATGTCCACCATTTCGCACCAACTTCAGTCGCAACTTCTCCAGCAATCTTCTCCTCCGCCAGCTCCTGCACCTCCTCCGCAGCGAGTGGCCACTCCTAGCCTCTGCCTGTCCTTGCCGGACAAATTTAATGGGGACTCTAAGTATTGCCGTGGCTTTCTTTCGCAATGTTCCCAGCACTTGGAGATGATGTCGGACCAGTTTCCTACTGAAAGGTCTAAGGTGGCTTTCGTAGTCAGCCTTCTGTCTGGAAAAGCCCTGTCATGGGCCGCACCGCTCTGGGACCGCAATGACCCCGTCACTGCCTCTGTACACTCCTTCTTCTCGGAAATTCGAAGTGTCTTTGAGGAACCTGCCCGAGCTTCTTCAGCCGAGATTGCCCGGCTGAACCTGGCCCAGGGTGTTTCTTCCGTTGGCGAGTACGCCATTCAGTTCCGTACTCTTGCTTACGAGTTGTCTTGGAATAGTGAGGTTCTCTGCGCGACCTTTAAAAAAGGCCTATCCAGCAACATTAAAGATGTTCTGGCCGCACGAGAGACTCCTGCTGACCTACATGAACTCATTCACCTTGCCACTCGCATTGACATGCGTTCTTCCGGATGGCGTCTGGAGCTCCGCCTGGATATGGACTTTGTTCGCACGAAGCGTTTTTTCTCTCCGGCTCCTCTCCCCTCTGGTCCTCTGCAATCTGTTCCTGTGCTTCCCGCCGCGGAGGCTATGCAAGTTGACCGGTCTTGCTTGACACCTCAAGAGAGGACACTACGCCGCATGGAGAATCTTTGCCTGTACTATGCCGGTACCGAACTCTTCCTGAAGGATTGTCCTATCCGTCCTCCCCGCCTGGAAAGACGTACGCTGACTCCGCACAAAGGTGACACAGTTCTTGATGTCAACTCTGCTTCTCCACGCCTTACTGTGCCTGTGCGGATATCTGCCTCTACCTTCTCCTTCTCTACTATGCTCTTCTTGGATTCCGGATCTGCAGGAAAATTTTTTTTGGCCTCTCTCATCAACAGGTTCTACGTTCCTGTGACCAGTCTCGCCAGACCCCTCTACATCTATTGTTTTTACAATAAAAGATTGGACTGTCTCGTACGTTTCCACACAGAACCCCTCCTAATTTGCATCGGACCTCATCACGAAAAAATTGAGTTTTTCTTTCTCAGGTTCTTTGGCCCCAAGAAGAGGGGGAGACCCAAGGGGGGGGGTACTGTTACGCCGAGCGCTCCGGGTCCCCGTTCCTCCCCGGAGCGCTCGCCTCATCTTCGTTGTTGCAGCGCCCCGGTCAGATCCACTGACCGGGTGCGCTGCGGTCCCGCCTTCAGCCGGGGTGCGATTCGCGATGCGGGTAGCGCCCGCTCGCGATGCGCACCCCGGTCCCCGTACCTGACTCGCTCTCCCTCGGTCCTGTCCCGGCGCGCGCGGCCCCGCTCCCTAGGGCGCGCGCGCGCCGGGTCTCTGCGATTTAAAGGGCCAGTGCACCAATGATGGTGCCTGGCCCAATCTTCCCAATTAGCTTAATTGGCTCCCTCCTGTGCACTTCCCTATATCTAGTCACTTCCCCTGCACTCCCTTGCCGGATCTTGTTGCCTTAGTGCCTAGTGAAAGCGTTCCCTAGTCTGTTCCTAGTCCGTGTTCCTGACCTCCTGCCGTTGCCCCTGACTACGATCCTTGCCGCCTGCCCCCGACCTTCTGCTACGTCCGACCTTGCTTCTGCCTACTCCATTGTACCGCGCCTATCTTCAGCATCTTCAGCAGCCAGAGAGGTAAGCCGTTGCTAGTGGATACGACCTGGTCACTACCGCCGCAGCAAGACCATCCCGCTTTGCGGCGGGCTCTGGTGAAAACCTGTAGTGGCTTAGAACCGGTCCACTAGCGCGGTCCTCGCCATCCCTCTCTGGCACAGGGGATCCACTACCTGCCAGCCGGCATCGTGACACAGGCGCATACATTGAGGCAAGCCTCTGAAGTTGTAGATGAAGAGGCTATCTGGGGCCACCAGTAGAAAACTTCCCATTCAGAGGTCTGTGATGTCATGTCTTTAACCTGTACGGAATATAATTTATTTCTCCTAATTACATTTTGATATGAAGAAATACTTTATATAAAAATTGCATGAATAACATCGAAACCTGAATTTATGTAGTAAAATGAATACTTGCAAAACGCATTAACTTCGTTTTCCTAACTGGGCAACCTCTTCACAAACTAAGGCTGCATTTACACAATGTTTTCAATGATATTTAACCCCTTGCCGAAAAATGCCATTTCTAAATGGCGCTGCGGCACGGCAGGGTTATGAAGCGAGCCCAGGAGCTGAGCTCTCATCATACCTGCACGGTCCCGGCTGCTATCAGCGCGGTATCCCGATCAGCTAGGACGCACGAGGTGGGTTCCTTATGCCAAAGAAATTCATCATTGCATTGTTCTGGTGTCAGAGAAATGGCAAACTCTATTTCACTGTTCAAAGGTATGCAAATTTGCTCTCCTCTAGAAGAAAGAAAGCTATACTAGCCTGCTCCCAAATTAGGATTCACCATTCTGTAGATACAGTCATGGCCGTAAATGTTGCCACTCCTGAAATTTTTCAAGAAAATGAAGTATTTCTCACAGAAAAGGATTGCAGTAACATGTTTTGCTATACACATGTTTATTCCCTTTGTGTGTATTGGAACTAAACCAAAAAAGGGAGGAAAAAAAAGCTAATTGGACATAATGTCACACCTAACTCCAAAAATGGGCTGGACAAAATTATTGGCACCCTTAACTTAATATTTGGTTGCACACCCTTAGGAAAAAGTAACTGAAATCAGTTGCTTCCTATAACCATCAATAAGCTTCTTAAACCTCTCAGCCGGAATGATGGACTACTCTTCCTTTACAAGCTGCTCCAGGTCTCTCTTATTGGAAGGGCGCCTTTTCCCAACAGCAATTTTAAGATCTCTCCACAGGTGTTCAATGGGATTTAGATCTGGACTCATTGTTGGCCACTTCAGAACTCTCCAGTGCTTTGTTGCCATCCATTTCTTGGTGCTTTTTGACGTATGTTTGGGGTCATTGTCCTGCTGGAAGACCCAACATCTCGAACACAAACCCAGCTTTCTGACACTGGGCTGTACAGTGCGACCCTAAATCCACTGGTAATCCTAAGATTTCATGATGTCTTGCACACATTCAAGGCACCCAGTGCCAGAGGCAGCAAAACAACCCCAAAACATTATTGAACCTCCACCATATTTCACTGTAGGTACTGTGTTCTTTTCTTTGTAGGCCTCAATCCATTTTCGGTAAACAGTAGAATGATGTACTTTACCAAAAAGCTCTATCTTGGTTCATCTGTCCAAAAGACGTTTTCCCACAAGGACAATGTGCTCCAGTACGCTTAAAACAGTAGTTGTCTACAACACCAGCTGGTGTGTACTTTTGTCTGGCCTTTCACAGTATCTAGGCCCTTAAGACTTTAACAGGAACAAAATTGTACATCGCTTAGATGTACGTGTGTGATATGCACTTATGAGGGGAGGATAATACGCTCCAGTACGCTTAAAACAGTATTTGTGTACAACACCAGCAGGTGTGTACTTTTGCCTTGCCTTTCACTGTATCTAGGCCCTTAAGACTTTAACAGGAATAAATGGTACACCACTTAGATGTACACACAGGTTACACTTAATAGAGGTCAATGTGCTTTTAGTTCTCTGCTCACCCTAACTGGCTGGCTACTATTAGCTTTTCAGTTGTTGTACACACCAGTGCTGCAGCACACAGTTGCTGTGTACTAAACTCAAAATTGCACTTTCTCTCTCAATCTCGCTCCCTTCCCTATCAGTGCTTCTAGGCTGGATTTTGGCTTGAGGTGAATCGCTGTTGTAAAAAGCTTTTCTGCGCAACACACACTGCTCTCTGTCCCTCTCTCTCTGTAATAGAACACTGATGTGACTGGCCGCAAGATGGCTGCCGATTATATAGGGCTTTGACATCACAGGGGATGGCTGACTGCTGATAGGCTCCATGCTGCATGTGATTCAGGGTCATCCGCGCAACCCTTGTTCCCGCCTTCCAGGGATTTCTTGCCCCATGTCCTTACATCCGCCATTTTAGATACCTTGGAGCCTGGACAGCACAAAATGGAGTTTAATGAAGCGATTCTCGGTGATATTCGCATTCGTTATAAATCGAATTGCTCCTGAAATTCGTAACAAATTCGGAATAGTCAGAGTCGATTTGCTCATCCCTAATTAAGAGTTACATGTGTTTAGTCTTGAGAAGAGACATTTAAGGGTGGAATCTGAGCAACTTAAATAATATATGCTTATATATACATAAATAAGTATATTAAGTATATAAACGGCCCAAACAAAAAATATAGGGAAAACTGTTCCAGGTAAAACCCCCTTAAATGACAAGGGGGCACTCCCTCCATCTGGAGAAGAAAAGGTTTATTGCTTAGGGGTACAAGTCTCTTTACCATATGAACTGTGAATTTTTGGAAAAGTCTACCTCAGGAACTGGCCACAGCAGGAACAGTTGAAAGCTTCAAAACAGGGTCAGATACATTCCTAGAACAAAATAACATTAATGCTTAGGCAAAAATACAGCACCACCTCCCCTTTATCCTCCCATACCCCTTCTATTCACCTCCTTGTCTGGACTCCATGGTTATATGTCTTTTTTCAACCGTACGTTTAAAGGCTAATTTATTAGCCTGTATTTGTGGGAGGGGCGGGATATCCCTATAAGAACCCGCGGCAGTACCTGTGCTTGACGCCGCGGGTTCGTCACGTGACGGCAGATCAGCTGACTTGCTAGTTAGCTGACCGGAAGCATTTCGAGCGGCGACATGTGGGTAAGTGGCTGGGGCTGGTCAGGGTAGCGGCGTTCATTGCAGCCCTCACTCCGGAGGTAAGCCGAAGTTCCGAGGGTACCCTGGCCAGCCTGGCCCCAGTTTTGGTATGTAGGTATGTCATGCAGGGACATGCGTCCCGTGTAGTGTTTTCGGGTGCTCGGCCGCGGGTTTGTCACGTCAGCCGATCAGCTGACTAGCCGTGCTCGGCTTACCGCGACCGAGCGCCTCTACAGCACTGCGCGTCTAGTAGGGAAGTGGCCAGGACGTATCAGGGCTAGGACGGCAGGGTATCCTTTTGTTCCGGAGACAGAGAGGATCCCCGTTCAGCCCGGCCACTAGGTTACTTTCTGGTTATACGCAGCCAGCTTGGACCACGCTGCTCAATTAAAGTACTAGGATGTTACATGCATAACGGGGGGATGCCGGCTCGGTCACGCCACAATATCAGTCACAGGTGTATGCCATGCCACAAATGATATACAGCCCATCCACCAAAGCATTTCGGCTCGGCCACGCTATTTACAGCTAGTAGGTGGGTGTATTCCGGGTGGCCGTGGTAATCCGGCACAGTATACCAGCATTCAGGGGCTTTGTGAGCATAGCGGTGTTCCAGCCCAGTTGCTGGGTTCGTTCACAGCGGTGGGGGGGGGGTTAGTTATATGTCAGCACGTTCTCTAGCTGCTCTACTCTGCAAGTCATAGTAAAGGGTCAATGATATGTCGACATGCTCTAGCTGCTCTGCTCTGCTCTGCACATTATAGTAAAGGGTTAATGATAGGCTGGCACGCTCTCTGACTGCCCTGTTCTGCACATTACAGTAAGGGGTTAATCATGTTAGCATGCTCTGACTTCCCTGCTCTGCACATTACAGTAAGGGGTTAATTTTATGCCGGCACGCTCTCGGGTGCTCTGCTCTGCACGTCACAGTAAGGGTTAATTATATGCCGGCACGCTCTGACTGCTCTGTGCGTTTCAGTAAGGGTTAATCATGCCGACACGTTCTCTGGCTGCGCTGCTCTGCACATTACAGTAAGGGGTTAATCATATGCTGGCACGCTCGCTGGCCGCTCTGCACATTAAAGTAGGAGTTAATCATTTGCCAGCACGCTCTGACTGTTCTGCACGTTACAATAAGGGGTTAATTATATGCCGGCACGCGCTTCATTATTCTACGCATATGGTCATATAGTTGTCAGTATACACGCACTTATAATTTAATTTTCATACACAGTTATATAGTTGGTCCGTGCATGTAGTTGTTTTATGCATACTTGTATAATTTGTTCGCTCCAATATTTTATCCTACGCATACAATCATGTAGTTGTTCCGTGCACATGCCTACATAGTTGCTGCACACACGTTCATAGCATTTATAATATATACACGTTTGTAGGCTTTATACGGTGCACACGCTTGTAGTGTTTATACTGAACACATGCTCGTAGGATTCATGATGTACACATGCTTGTAGTCTTTATACTGTAGACTCGCTTGTAGGATTTATACTGTACTCACGCTGGTACATGCTTGTAGGATTCATGCTTGTTGCTTTTATACAGCACACATGCTTGTTCACGCTTGTAGGATCTATGCTGTAAATATACTTGTAGGATTCATGCTGTACACACGCCTGTAGGATTCATGCTGTACACACACCTGTAGGGTTCATGCTGTACACACCTGTACGGCTTATGCTGTACTCACGCTGGTATTTATGCTGTACACACACCTGTAGGATGAATCCTGTACATACACTGGTAGGATTTATGCTGTACTCACGCTGGTATTTATGCTGTACACACACCTGTAGGATGTATCCTGTACATACACTGGTAGGATTTATGCTGTACTCACGCTGGTATTTATGCTGTACACACACCTGTAGGATGTATCCTGTACATACACTGGTAGGATTTATGCTGTACTCACGCTTGTTGGATTCATATGATACACACGTTAGTAGGATTAATACTGTACACTTAATCGCAGGATTTATATAGGACACACGCTTGAATACGCTTGTAGGATTTATTTTACACACGCTTATCGGATTTATACTGTACATACGCTAGTTGGATTTATACTGTACACTTGCTTGTAGGTTTCATGCGGTACATATGGCTGTAGCATTCATACTGTACACTTACTCGTAGGTTTTATACTGTTTACACGTTTGTACACGCTCGTAGGATTCATACTACACATGCGCTCGTAGGAATTATACTGTGCACACGTTCGTAGATTTATATGGTTCTCATGCCCGTAGGGTACACACTCGTAAGACTTGTGCGGCACACCCGCCCGTAGGATTTATACCGTGCATGCTCATAGGGTTGTGTTATATATGTGTGTTCCTGGGAATCATGCTGTGCGTGTGCTCGTGACATGTGTGCGGTACATCCGCTTGCGGTGTTTGTGAGGTTCACGCGCTCGCAGCGTTGTGCCGCGCACATGCTCTTACAGCGCATGGGGTGTGGCCCTGTGTGTAGGTATGTGGTCATAATAGTTACTTCATGCATGCATATTCTTTGCCATCGGTTGCGGCTGGCCACACGAGCATACGCTTTGGTAGGTGTTCACGTGCTGAGCTGAGCATAGGTTCATCAGGTTTGGTGGTACAGCCACGCATAACTGTTATACGTCAGTGTCGCACATAGTCGTTCTGTACACATCTGTATGTAGGCAGGGAGATACATGGCGTAGTTGTTACTGACACATTTTCCCATTATGCCTACCACGCCTGCAGGGGGGTGTACATTGCATTGTTGTTGTTGACACGCCTTCAGCACGGCAATAAGACAACACATAGGTGGTGTATACCCGTTATACCTGCCACGTCTGCAGGGGGATACATTGCATAGTCGTTGTTACTAACACGTCTTCAGAGCAACGACATTATGACACATAGGTGGCGTATACCCGTTATGCCTGCCACGTCTGCAGGGGGGAATGTCACATAATTGTTGTTACTAACACGCCTTCAGAACAATTATAATGACACACATAGGTGGTGTATACCCATTATACCTGCCACGTCTGCAGGGGGACACATTGCATAATCGTTGTTACTGACACGTCTTCAGAGCAACAATAACACAACGCATAGGTGGTATACCCATTATGCCTGCCACGTCTGCAGGGCGTTGCATTACTCATTGTTGTTGCTGACACGCCTTCGGAGCAATGACGTTGCGACACACAGGTGGGGTTTATCCATTATATCTGCCACGTCGGCAGGGGGATACATTGCATAGTTGTTGTTACTAATACGTCTTCAGAGCAATGACATTACGACACATAGGTGGCGTATACCCGTTATGCCTGCCACGTCTGCAGGGGGGTACGTCACATAATTGTTGTTACTAACACGCCTTCAGAACAATTATAATGAGACACATAGGTGGTGTATACCCATTATACCTGCCACGTCTGCAGGGGGACACATTGCATAGTCGTTGTTACTGACACGTCTTCAGAGCAACAATAACACAATGCATAGGTGGTATACCCATTATGCCTGCCACGTCTGCAGGGCGTTGCATTACTCATTGTTGTTGCTGACACGCCTTCAGAGCAATGACGTTATGACACGTGGGTGGTGTTTGTCCGTTATGCCTGCCACGTCTGCAGGGGGATATATGGCATAGTTGTTATTGCGGACACGTTTCAGACCAACGACATTATGACATATAGGCGGTGATGGGCGAATCTGCACGGATAATTCCGTGGGTTACTATTCATTAACAGTGAGTCGGGCATACGAAAATATAGCTGGGGTTCGGTTTATTAGTTGCTAAGTCAACAGGTCAAGCGTGGTTATGACCTTTCTCAGCTTCAGGTTTATGTCGATATTGATAGTTATGTACATTGGTTAATCACATCCACAGGTTAGTCCGGGTACAACCTGACACGACTTCAGGTTGGCGACTATGTCATCATACGTTGTGTTATTCAGTTGTTGGGTTATGCACAGGGATATAGCTTTATAGGTCACAACCTGTCTCGGTCCCAGGTTGACGTCGATACTAGTAGTCACATAGGTTGGTTGAGGCTTTAATTCGGCTAGATCAGTAACATCTGCAGGACAGTCTGGATACAACCTGACATGACTTTGGGTTAGGGATTTAGGTTTTGCATACATTGTTTTTCAGCAGTTGGGTCATGCTACAGGCATAGCTTTATGTTTCCATTGTTAATAGCCATGTCCATAGGTACATCATGGTTACGACCGGTTTCGGTTCAGGGTGACGCTCATACTGTTAGTTACAGATTTGGTTGAGCCTTTCATTCATGTTTCGGCCTGTCTCCTCTACAGGTCAGTTCAGTTGCGACCTGACACGCCTTCAGGTTGGCGGCAGCGTCATCGTGTGTCCATAGGTTTACTTAGCATTAGGGACTTAGCTTGGTTCTGCGTGGTTGGTATCGTTTGTTTTGATTTAGGTTGACGATGACAGTAATCACATATTGGTTGAGTCTCATCATCATGTTGTTGCATAAGTGGTTTCATTGCCGTTAACGTCCACAGGTTGGTTAAAGTGGTAACCTGTCGCAGGTTTAGGTTGGTAGTTACGCAGTCTTTTGTGTATACACGTGGTTAGCACTTGGAGTAGTGTGTATGGGCATAGGGTTATTCTTTGTTGGGACTTTTCACGTCCGCAGCTCATTGAGAGCTTTGAACATGTAGCCTGGAATGTGTTCACGATATTTCACATTAGATACTTAGAGGATGTCTCATGTGCCATTTTATTCTTATCTGCATTTATCGGGTTTTGCCACTCTTTTTGCATCCAGCATAATACTATCAAAGTATATCTGTCAGGTACCCAGCATATTATCACGTGGTCTCGCCCTGACAGGGCATCATCGTTGGCATTCCATATCATCAATTCCGCCCTGAAGAGTGCGCAAGAGGGAGGTTTGCAAGCCCTCTAACCATCAGCTCTGGCAGCTGGCTTAGTTGATTGGTTGGTTAGTTGACGCTTTAGGTAATTCCCCATGGCGACATCAGGACAGCTTAACATTAGAGGCTGCGTTATCCTTCAGTTGTCATGGTTTCCTAAGGTTTAGGGGAATTACATGAAGATGCATGACTGTAGTTACAATAACTTTGCAGGGATGCAAATAATTACGTATTGATATTGCATAGCAGATGAATGTTTTGTTAGGTTATCATCATACGGAATTCTCCCGAGTGACGCTCAGCTTCGCTTCCACCTACCAAGGATCCATCGGGATCAGCCGCTGCCTTTGTTAGGGGGGGGGGGGGGGCTGCACTCACTGCTAAGTTGTTGGTTAAACATGTACGTATTTTGTAAAATTGCATAGCGATTCATCCATTATATCCAGTCATTCCCTTATCATTGGGGCTGCTGCACAGACGTCACATCGTGGTGTGCCAGAATACGTGGTTAGGAAATTGGGGTGCTGGGAATTCAGTACTTCGTACACTATACCCCCATTCCATAGTAAGTATTATACAATGCATTTCAGTCATTGGTAACGGGGTTATTGCGCGTGGTAATAGCGTTTTGTTCTCATGAGTTTTGCCCTCTATTTTCAGGTGTACTCCTATGCGGCAGTACATGGCATAACTCAGACTGCCTAGATAGGTTACAGGATGTAGTAGGGAATAGGAGTTCAGTAAGAGGTTCAGTTAGGTAGGCTCGCTATACGATTGAGCACCGACCACAAGTTTAAAGGCTAATTTATTAGCCTGTATTTGTGGGAGGGGCGGGATATCCCTATAAGAACCCGCGGCAGTACCTGTGCTTGACGCCGCGGGTTCGTCACGTCCCACCCAACCCTCCCTCAATATCATTCTCACTTTATGACTATCATTACTCATCAGGGTATGCCCTCTATTTTCAGGTGTACTCCTTACGCGGCAGTACATGGCATAACTCACACTGCCTAGATAGGTTACAGGATGTAGTAGGGAATAGGAGTTCAGTAAGAGGTTCAGTTAGGTAGGCTCGCTATACGATTGAGCACCGACCACAATAACTATGTAACTATTCTATGCACGAGTAGGTAAGATATTTTGTTGTATCAGTTATCATTTTTTTCATAACAAAACTAACTTGAACCACTAGGGGGCATTGGTGCACAGTAGTACATCATTGAGAGTAATACAGTTAAAGTAAATATTGGATATACAAGGACTTGTAGAATAAAGCAAGGACTATTTTATTCTACATTCAGATGCGTAAGCAGAAGTGAAGAGCTAAAACACTGGTGCAGACGGGGTGAGTTTAAAAGGGGAATCAATATCAGGCTGGTACAAAATTTAATCGGAATGAGCAGAACTGGCTATAAAATCGCACATATCACTATAAAGTAAGACTGGCAATGTTCTTGTGACTGTGCAGGTCAACTGTCTGTAGTTTCTATGTATGCATGTATTCATTAATTAAATATATATATTTATTTATGAATGATAATTGTTATACCAAAAGTTATACCAAAAAGTTTAGGTTGTTTACATAAATATCTTTCGTAATTACTTATATTCCCTTCATGTTTACCTATACATGTAAAGCTGAGGGGAATTTAAATGTCCCAATATCTGCAAAGCAATTCAGCAGAAACAGACTTCACCCCAGCCTGTAGTCCGCTGGAAATTGACAGAATAGAGATCGCTAGAAGCAGCAGTCTGCTGCGTGCTAAGAGATTGGCAAGTGGGATGTGTATAACTTTTCACAACCCTGCAAGTTAATATTGGAATTCTCCATCTGGTAATATAATGCTATATTGCCATTTAACGCTCTCCAAAGATAAATCATCACACTTTTTGGTAATGGGAATAGCATGAATGTTTTTATTATAGAGTGGGATAGAACATGCAAAGCCTGGGGGCCTGGACATCATATGGGTTTGTAGGTAGAAGCACGGTATTGAAGGGGTTACAGAAAAGTTGGGAAGAGATTCGTTTTTTTTTCTAGGAAACAGAGCAGTGTGGCTGGGAAATAAATAATTTGCACCAGATAAGTTGGGAATGGGAACAACTAACTGTAAACAGGGACATGCACACATAGACATAAAAGGGAGCTTAAGCCCCTGCCCTTTTTCTGCACCTGCCCTTATGACATCCATATTATTTCATTTTGTGCGATATCACAGTACAGAGTTAATATACACCGTGATGTCACAGTATAGACATAATACACACAGTGATGTCATAATACAGGCATAATATACACAGTGATGTCATAGTACAGGTATAATATACACAGTGATGTCATAGTACAGGCATAATATACACAGTGATGTCATAGTACAGGCATAATATACACAGTGATGTCATAGTACAGGCATAATATACACAGTGATGTCACAGTACAGGCATAATATACACAGTGATGTCATAGTACAGGTATAATATACACAGTGATGTCATAGTACAGGCATAATATACACAGTGATGTCACAGTACAGGGATAATATACACAGTGATGTCATAGTACAGGCATAATATACACAGTGATGTCATAGTACAGGTATAATATACACAGTGATGTCATAGTACAGGCATAATATACACAGTGATGTCATAGTACAGGTATAATATACACAGTGATGTCATAGTACAGGCATAATATACACAGTGATGTCATAGTACAGGTATAATATACACAGTGATGTCATAGTACAGGCATAATATACACAGTGATGTCATAGTACAGGTATAATATACACAGTGATGTCATAGTACAGGCATAATATACACAGTGATGTCACAGTATAGGCATAATATACACAGTGCTGTCACAGTACAGGCATAATATACACAGTGATGTCACAGTACAGGGATAATATACACAGTGAAGTGCCTTTTTTTTTTTTTTTTTTTACTTGGGAGTTGGGCCCCTGCTCTCCAAAATATCTGTGCGCGTCCCTGACTGTAAGGCTATGTTCACACTACGGAATTCTCACGGAATTCCACGATCGGAATTCCGCGGTGTGAACTTAATATTAGTGTGAATGGGTCTCCGTGAGACCCGTTCACACTGCAGAATTTCCGCGGCGGACAATTCCGCAACTGAAACTGTTCCGCACAAAGAAAGAACATGTTCATTCATTGCACGGATTCCGCAAGCACTGCATAGCCTCAATGGTGACGGCTCAGTGCCCCGCGGCCCTAGCACCGAAGGTCTATCGGAATTCAGCGAGCGGAGATTCCGTAGTGTGAACGAGGCCTAAATGAACCTAAGTTAGACTGATCACCCAGCTTAGTTCCTTGGTCCTTTTTGCACCAATATGCAGTCAGGAGTTTTTTTTGGAAAACACTAAAGGCCTCCTTATACATTTGTGGAAAGCTTCCTGAACTTGCTAATATTGGCATAACCAACCAACCTCCTAACGTGTATGGAGGCCTCCCAACCCTCCCCCAACAGGTGATGTCAAAAGAAAAGGGTTGGGCATAGTGGATTTCAACTACCCAAAGCTTTTGGTTTTCCTGGGAGATAAGCAGCATCCAGAGCTGTCTGGCAGCGGCTTATCTTTCCATAAAGAAAGGTTCATTTAGAAGCTATGCAAGTTGTATGGTCACCTTTATTAAGATGGTAGGAACCCATTCTTTAATAAGAATCCTCTTCATGTAAGGAGCTTTAAGTAAGGCTTGGTATTGCTCCCTCATCCCCCCACCCCCAACCTGCTGCCACTGTCAAGGTGTGAGCCCCCACTGCTCTGAATTTCCTTATGTCATTGTAAGCACAAGGCCCTGCCTGATCATCCAATCAGTGACTGCAGTGTAGTCCAGGTCCAGTGTAGACAGGTCCTTGTCCTATCGCCAACACAAGCAAGTGCAACACAGTTGGGGGTCAAGATCATGACGGCAGGGGAACAAGGAAGGTAAGTATATGTTTTTTCTATTGTACAGGATCTTTATAGAAAAAAAAATTGTCTAAAGTACCCCTTCAAAAGAACTGATGTTTGCAGTACTCTAAAATATTTGTTAGTTTGGTGCAATGAGAGACTTTTTTGGGGAAGGTTCTGCCCTCCAAGACCTTCTGGGATGAGGCTTCTTGTTTAAAGGAGAACTCCAGCCAAAATTAACTAATCCCTAATCCACAGGATAGGGGACAACTAGACAGTTGCCGTGGGGGGAGGATCTCTGGAATGGGACCCGACTCTCTCAGTGAGGAGTGAACGGCACGTGCTCCATTCATTTCTATGGGAGTACCAATGATACCCGAGTGATGTACTTGGGTCTTTTCAGCTCTCCCATAGAAATTAATGGAGCGTCTACCACACCCGCTTCTTACTGAGAGCCGAGTCCCGTTCTAGAGATTGCAGTGGGTCCCAGCGGTCGGACCCCCAGAAATCAGCTATTTATCCCCTATCCTGTGAATATTGGAGGTCTCCTTTAAGGGTATAGTAGAATTCTAAGATTTGTTCTGTTCCATTTTGGTTGAGTTCCAGTATTTTTGATGGCTAGAATTGCACAGCACTATTTTTACTGTAAAACAGGAAAACAAAAACCTAATATAAGTAAATGGGTTTTTGGAGGATTGGTTTAAAGACACACATGTCATAGAGTCAGTCCATGCAGCCGATAAGGGACCCATGATAAAAGAGGCTAACAAATGAGGGGGAAACAGCCAGTAGGTAATGAGACCATCTTCTTCTATAATTGGTGGGTAGAGGTTGGAAGAGTTGAAAGTTATGATCTTTCATGTATATTGATGTTAGGCTGCTTCTGGTGCTACATACTTGATTAGTTTCACTATATAAAAACAGTCCACAGTAGAACCCACTGCGCAGGACTGTTTCCTTAATCCCGCTCCCGCTGGACTTCTGACCATTACCACCCGCTCCTGCAAGGTGTGTGTTCCACTCCCACCCGCTCCCGCAAACATTGTATCACACTCTCCTGTGCCATTATATGACCCCCTGAGACATTTCACAGATTTGTGGGACCTGCTATATGTTCTGTGGCCGACCATTCCCGCTTGCAGCAACCTCATTATCGCCAGTGCCCGTAAATTTTTTATTATGTCTCGTGAGACCCGCGGCGTCCAATCCCGATGCAGGGCTCTAGGCCACAGCCTTATTTTCAGTTATATAAGTACTTGTAAGTTCATAAATGCATGGTTACCTCGCTTGTCCACCCTAAACAGATAACATATAAAAATGATATCAAAGAAAGCAATTCTCTAAAAATTATTAAAGAAACAATAATTGAATCCCTGTATACAAAACCAATCGGATCTCCTGTGTACGGTTGTCTCTTAATTATACATGACTATTCTGTATATATACTATAAATCCATCTAAAACAAGATGATAGAATTGTTAAATGAACCAAGTGCTAATTCTCTATCTACGGAGCCGTAGCTAATGCACTCCATATATCTTTTCCATTATCAGATTCTATATCAGGCACTGTTTTTCAACCAGTGTGCTTCTAACTGTTGCAATACTACAACTTCCAGCATGCCCGGGAGTTGTAGTTTTGCAACAGATGGAGGCACACTGATTGGGAAATATAGGGATTTTACAATGAATTTCAAACTGATAGAAATAAAAAATATATAAGAACTTGGGAATGATATGCACATGAATGGAGTTGGATGAAAACAATGTTTCTTTCATGCTTGGCGTGGTTTTAGCCGACAGACGTGATCTCTTAGACGTTTCTCATAACCCTTGTATGTGTGACTTGCTACCACCGCCTCATTACATTTCTTCATAGCTTCACTGAACAACTCACTTTCTGACCCCGCTATTCAACAAAACACTTTTTACGTAGATTACTTTTCAATTTTCTTTCATTCAGTCAGGCATAGGACTTATCACATTTAGACTTTGCATACATTCATATCAGGGAGACTTACAGCTGTTGTAGTGTTTTCTGCTGAATAGTGTTCCTATTTTGACAATTGGGTCTTTTCCAAAATATGACTGCCTTCAGGCACTTTAGGTGCTTTGGAATGTTGATAAATGCATTTTCACATGGTTCTGAAAAAATTAATATCCTTTTGTAACTAGCAATTTTTTTCCATATACCCGTCACATTGAAAATCCAGGCAACGTGTTTTTTTGATATATGGTATAATTTTATGGGAAAAGATTCAGTGCAACTTCTGCTCATTTAGGGCTTTGGAGTCCAGCGGGCAGTCCTCACTAGTGATTGACAGTTATTTCTCTCTGTAAAAATACAGGGAATGCTGTCAATCATTGAGTAGGACTGCCCATTGGACTCCTAAGCCCAGAATCAGCAGAGATTTAAAGCCTACCTGTCATTTCAGGTGGCTTTTTAGGAAAAGTTGTCCTGTGTGTGTACATGAGGAGCAACACTTTTCTGGCCATTCTATACCTTGTATGTGATATTTTTCAGTAGATTTCTGCTCTGCAGGCTTTATATTAATTTGCAGTTCTCCCACAGCTGTCGGATGCAGCTCCCTCCTCATCCTCCATAGACTTGTATTGCTTATCTTGCAGACACATAACAAAACTGAGCATATTTTCAAAGTTTCTTATATTCACTTTAACTATTGATCTATGCAAAATTGTTCAAATGACAGTGCCTATCCACAAGATAGGGGGTAAGTGTAGAGAAGAGCAAACCCAAGTTCTGACCCAAGTTCGGTCAGAACTTTGCTCAAAGTTCAGTTTGGCAGAATAGAGAGAGAGGAAGGATCACATGACCTCTGTTAGACTCACCGCGGTCGACTGGAATTCAGTGTAGTAGATCTGCAATACCATGGAGGTCTGGAGCTGGAGGTGTAGTGGATCCGCTAGACCTGTGTGGCAGATGACGCGGGGCATGCCCGGGAGCGGAGTCTAAGGTGCCACTGATTTTCACCAGAGCCCGCCACAAGGCAGAATGGACTTGCTGCGGCAGGCGGCACCCAGGTCGCTACCCTTGGCAGGACTTGACCACACAGATGGCTCAGGTGAAGCGTGGAACAGAAGGGATGAGACAAGCTGTAGTCAGGCTAGCAGGAGCTCTGGGCAGGTGGCACAGAAGCGTAGTCAGTAGGGTAGCAGAAGGTCAATAGGCAGGCGGCTAGGAACACGGTAGGGTCACAGAATGCAAGGTCTGGTACACAGCAAGGAATAACAGAATACTGCTTTCGCTTAGGCACAAAGGCAAACAAAGATCCGGCAGAGAGTGGCGGGAGGTGCAGAAACTTTTAATGAAAGTGCAGGTGCAAAACATAATTACAGGCGCACTGGCCCTTTAAATCTGAGAGCTCCGGTGCGTGCGCACCCTAGGAGGCGGGGACATGTGCGCCATGTTGTGAGGAAACAGCAGGAGACAGAGGGGTGTGACGGGCTGGAATTCGCATGCGAGCGTGTCCCGCAGTGCGAATCCCAGCCCCGTCGGCCAGAGAAGGAGAGGGGACAATGCGCTCATGGCCAGGATGTGCAGCCAGAGTGCAAGATGTCACAACCTCAGGGAATCCCATAATTCCTTTCAAAGAGCTCTCCCAGCCAATCAGGAGAGAGTATAAGGGTGATGTCAAAGCCACTATAAAAGCCAATGCACATAGCTTCAACAGCCATTTTAAAGATAGCAAGTGTTAGGTGAAGATCTCTTTGAGGGACACCTTGCAGTGAACAACACATAGAGTAGGGCCACACATATAAAATGATTGTAGTAAAGCAACACTGCAGAGCCACTGTGTCTTTGCTTCCCAGGAATAAAACCTGTTGCTACACCCAACAAGGGATTATTTTTGGATATTAATTTGAAAAAGCATAAAAAATCCACTGGTGCAGTTTGTTTTTATTTATCCTGTTAGTTACCACCCCCATCAGGTAATATCCATTTATTCATAGCCATGCATGTTGTATAACTTTGAAATTAACTTTTTCTTAAAAACAGCCCAGATGTCCATAGATACACTGCTAGTAGTGTTGCTCGTGAATACTCGCAAAGCGAATTTTATTCGCGAATATTGCATATTCGCGAATTCGCGAATATTCGCGAATATAGCACTATATATTCGTAATGACGAATATTCTTTTTTTTTTTTTTTTCACAGTACACATCACAGTGATCACCCCTCTCTGCTTCCAGCTTGTGGGGTATAAGGAAGGCTCTAATACTACTGTGTGAGACTGGCGTGCGAATTTTCGCATATGCGAAAATTTGCATATGCTAATTTTCGCATATGCAAATTTTCGTTTATGCAATTTTTTTATATGCATATGCGAAAATAAAACGAGAATATTACGAATATGCGAATATTCTCGAATATATGACGAATATTCGCCCATATATTCGCGAATATTCGCGAATTCGAATATGGCCTATGCCGCTCAACACTAACTGCTAGGTGACCTAGCAGTGTATACAGAGCTTTTAGAGCTCATACACAATGCAATATACAGATTATTGGGATATTGGTAAAGTACAGTTTTGGACAGGACCAGAACTTTTCCATGCAGTCATTTTAAACAAAAAAAAGGCAGGTAAGGAAGAGAGATTGGATACAGCCAAATTCTTTTTTTGGATACAAGATACTTTATGCAGTGTTCTTTGGTATGAATCAGCAGATGTACAGTAATTTAGTTGCTGTGGCTATTGTCTGAGCACCTAGGGTAGCTATTAAATGTAGACAAAGACATCAAAACTTGAGTAGATTTCATGTGCTGGAGAGGAGAGACATCCGGAGAGTGATGGCTATAAATATGAGTAAAATCCAATTACAGAAATGCACTGCACAGTGTAAAACAAGTAGTAGTAAGAGATGTGAGTATATTAGAATGTGCTGTGGTATATGGTAATATTTTTGCATACAGTGTGGGAATTTGTTTAGGGGAAATTCATAAAATTCTAGCAGATAATGCATAAATTTGTGGTTTACATAGCGAACCCTCATTTTTACACATTTTTCTTTTGTATTGCCTAGAAAATACTGATTATACGTTATGCCAGCTATTAGGTGCTTTACAAAAGAGAAAAGTGCCTAACATGTCTAGCAAGTTTTGCCAGATTTTGTCTGCCTTGTGCACCATTTTGATACATTGGTGTAATTTTTACCATTTTGCCAATGTGTAAAATTATGCATTTTACAACATCATTGCTAAATCTCACAAAGTGAGTTTTGCATTGCTGAGTTCTGTTTTACTTCACTAAACCCAGCAAATACTGACTTGAGTTATGTTCACACATGGAAGATTTGAATTATTTTCTGCAGCTGTCCTATTTATGTGAATGGCTTTGCAGATAAGGCTACTTTCACAATATAAAATTCATCTGTTTTAAAGATCTGTCTTATGTTCCGTCATGAAAACCCTGCAAATCGGCCGTTAAACGGCTGTTAGAAAATCCCATTATAGTCTATGGGATTTTAACATTATCCATTTTAATAAAAATTAATTAATAACGGACGTTATTTTGTGACGGGAAAATTAACGGAATGCACTATTTCTCCAGTTACTATCTTCCATCACAAAATAACGTCCATTATTAATAACGGACTATAACGGATTAAAACGGATAATGTTAAAATCCCATAGACTATAATGGGATTTTCTAATGGCCGTTTAACTGACGATTTGCAGGGTTTTCATGACGAAACATCAGATGAATCTTTAAAACAAATGAATTTTATAGTGTGAAAGCAGCCTAACATATACATGATTGGTATTGTACTACTCTTTTAATGTGGCTTGCTACTTCACTGGTCCTTCATGCCACAGAACATACCAAGAAGTGATACGTAAAATAGTGAGAGCACTCAGCAAATGTATACTACATTTAACCCCTTAAGGACTCAGCCCATTTTTACCTTAAGGACTCAGCCCTTTTTTGTAAATCTGACCACTGTCACTTTATGCATTAATAACTCTGGAATGCTTTCACTTTTCATTCTGATTCCGAGATTGCTTTTTTGTGATATATTCTACTTTAACATAGTGGTAAATTTTTGTCGTTACCTTTGCATCCTTTCTTGATGAAAAATCCCAAAATATCATAAAAATTTTGAATTTTCTAACTTTTTCTTACTCTGTTTGTAAGGAAAATTGATATTCCAAATAAATTATGTATTGATTCACATATACCATATGTCTACTTTATGTTGGCATCATAAAGTTACTTTTTGAGGACATTAGGGGGATTCAAAGTATAGCAGCAATTGTCAAAATGTTCATGAAAATTTCAAAATCTGAATTTTTCAGGGACCAGTTTGAAGTGGATTTGAGGGGCCTTTCTGTAAGAAATACCCCATAAATGACTACGTTCTAGAAACTGCACCATGAATTTTGCTGAAATGTTTTTTTGGGGGCATGTTGCATTTAGCAAGTCCCCAGGGTGCCAGAACAGCAAAAAAATAATTTAAAAACACATTGCACACTATTTGTGAAACTTCACCCCTCAAGGAACATTACAAGGGGTATAGCGAGCCTTAACACCTCACAGGTGTTTGACGACTTTGCGTTGAAGTTGGGTGTAAAAATAGAAAATTTGATTTTTAACACTAAAATGATGGTGTTACCCCAAATTTAACTTTTTCACAAGGGTAGTAGGAGAAAATTTACCCCCAAAATTTTAAACCCCATTCTTTTGAGTATGGAAATACCTCATATGTGGAAATTAAAGTGCTCTGCTGGCGCACTACATTGCTCAAAACAGAAGGAGCAAAAATTGGCTTTTTGAAAGAGAATTTTGCTGAAATGATTTTTGCGGGCATGTTGCATTTCGCAAGTCGCCAGGGTGCCAGAACAGCAAAAAACCTACACCTGGCACACTATTTAGGAAACGATACCCCTCAAGGAACATAACAAGGGGTAGAATGAGCCAGGTGTTTGACGGGTTTGCGTTGAACTTGGACGAGAAAATGAAAAATTAGATTTTTAACACTAAAATGATGGTGTTACTCAAAATTTTTCATTTTCACATGGTGTAATAGGAGAAAATGGACCCCAAAATTTGAAGTCCAATTTCTCCCGATTAAGAAAACACCCCATATGTGCACGTTAAGTGCTCTGCTGGCGCACTACAGGTCTCAGAACAGAAGGAGCGCCATTGGACTTTTGAAGAGAGAATTTTGCTGAAATTGAAGTCGGGGGCCATGAGCATTTACAAACCTCCCATGGAGCCATAACAGCAGAAACCCCCCACATGTGACACCATTTTGGAAACTACACCCCTCTAGGAATGTAACAAGGGTTACAGTGTGTACTTATACCTCACAGGTTTTTTGAACTACGGGCCGTAAAAGTAAAAATTAGATATTTAACACTAAAATGATGGTGCTACTCGAAATTTTTCAGTTTCACATGGTGTAATAGGAGAAAATGGACCCCAAAATTTGAAGCCCAATTTCTCCCGATTAAGAAAGCGCCCCATATGTGGACGTTAAGTGCTCTGCTGGCGCACTACAGGTCTCAGAACAGAAGGAGCGCAATTGGACTTTTGGAGAGAGAATTTTGCTGAAATTGAAGTCGAGGGTCATGTGCATTTACAAACCTCCCATGGAGCCAGAACAGCAGAAACTCCCCACATGTGACACCATTTTGGAAGCTACACCCCTCCAGGAATTTTATAGTGAGTAGTTACACCTCACATGTTTTTTGAACAGTGGGCCGTAAAAGTAAAAATTATTTTTAACACTGAATTGCTGATATTAACCAAAGTTTTTTTTAGTTTCACAAGTAGTAAGTGAAAAAAGCTCCAAAAAATTTGTAGCCCAATTTCTTCAGAATATGGAAATACCCCATATATGGCAGTAAAGCACTATGCAGGTGCAAAACAGGCCTTAGGACTGAGACAGCACCGATGAGATTTGAGGCCTAAAGTGGTCATTTGCACTGCAATGGTTGAGGTTCTGTTGAGGTTCTGTGACCACAATTTTGAAACAACACCCCTCAAAAAAGATAACAAGGGGTACAGTGAGTAATTACACGTCACAGGGGCCATAAATTGAAATTTTTTTATTTTTTTACACTAAAATGCTGGGATTACCCAATTTTTTACATTTTCACAAGGGGTAATGGGAGAAATTGGGTTACACATTTTGGAGGTCTTTTTCTCCTGACTATGGAAATACATCCACATATGGGGTAATGTGCTGGGGGGGCGCACAACAAGGCTCAGAAGTCATAGAGGTCTGTTCGCATTTGAGGCCTATGGCATATGTACATACATTCAGAGGAAAATACTAAAATGAAACACCCACATGTGACACCATTACAGAAAGTACCCACCCGAGGAATGGATATAGGGCTAAAGAGGACACGCACGGGTGTTTCCTAAATTTATTTTCCAGGAATGGATGAAGGGTAGCTTTTGAAAATTGCAATTTTCAACCTATGCTCTGCTTCATCTTTCTGGGAACAACTAACGTGTGACTCTGAATTGTCACCTACAAATATGATAGAGCTCATGAGCAAGAACTCTTCACATTTCTCAATGTTTCTTACGGACCTAACCGTTACATACATACAGAGGAAAATACAAGTAAGGAACACCCACATGTGAGCCTATTACAAACAGTACACCCCCTAGGGAAGGTGTATAGGGGTGAAGTGGAGATTTGGAACAGACGGGTGTATGTCAATTATTTTCCCAGAATGATGACCCAGAGTACAGCCAAAAGTAAAAATGATGCCCGCCCCAAACCCTATGCTCTGAATCATGATTCTGGGAATGTGATGTGTGTGGCTGTCCCTACACTGTTACCTCCAATGCGCACCCCGCTCAGGTGGGGAGAGAACGCTGCACACTTGAAGCAACTGAAAACCCCCAATGCTGTTGACTCTGTGTCCCATGACCCATTTTTTTTTTTTGGGGGGGGGGAGATTTTATCAGGGATATTGGGAAAGAGACTTTTTTTTTTTTCCCTCTGGGGGGGGGGGGGGGGTGGTTTTAAAGTTTGGAAGACAATGTACTCTGGAGTGGTACATTGGAGTAGAATTCTTGGAAATTAATTAGGGCAAAAGATTAAAAATGTAGTGCTCCATGGAAGTGTGATACTACCTAAAGCAATTTTTTATGCAGAGTGTCACACTGAGTGGCGATGTCCTTCCGAATCCCCCCCCCCTGTGACACACTTTGCATTTTTTCTGGGATCTTCCCTTCATTCCAGTGTGGGGGACAACACCTGGAAAGTGTTTTTCCAGGGATGATCCGGGGAATCACAGTTCCAGAGGTGCTATGACCCGCTCTTTGGCGGTCACCAAAGATTAGGGCCTTTAGAACTTCCTCTTGAAACTGCAGGAATGTCCCTGTGTTGCCAGCGTGCTGGGACAGTACAAAAAGAGTTATACATGGCAACCTGTACCAAGTAGACTGTAACTTTTTTGTGCCATGTCCGTGTTTTCTGCATGGCATCAAATGGCTTGAGGACTTGATCAGAGAGATCAACTCCCCCCATATACTGATTGTAGTCCAGAATACAATCAGGCTTGAGGCCTCTTTGATTCTTCCGGACTGTCCCACAAGCGACCGTGGATCTGGCGGCGAGGGATGTGAAAAGTTATCCACGGAAAGGTGGTAACCCTTATCTAGCAATGGGTGCAAAAGGCTCCAAACGATTTTCCCGCCAAAACCCAGAATGGGGGGACATTCTGGGGGTTCAATATGGGTATCTCGTCCCTCATACACCATAATCTTGCAAGTGTACCCTGAGGTGCTCTCGCAAAGTTTATACATCTTCACGCCATACCGCGCCCGCTTGGTTGGGATGTATTTCCGGAAGCTAAGTCTACCCAAAAAGCTGTAGCCATCAGTAGTGACCTCCCACCCAGGGACATAGGCCCCCCAAAATTTGGCCCCTAAGTGGTTGATGATTGGCCTGATTTTATACAGGCAGTCATATGCGGAATCACTTCGGGGGGGCATGCTGCATTATCAGCATAATGCAAACATTTCCGAATGGACACTGTTTTTTTTTTTTAACTAGGCCCATAAGCAGCACAAGGCCCCAAAAGGTCCACATTTCGGCTGCATTCACGGCGTGCCATCCATTGGGTCTAGCTAAAAATGAGCCCGGGTTTGCAGTGGCGAACTGTTGGGCGTACAGGTTCGTCTGGTCAACCATCAGATTGACAAAGTCGTCACTAGGTTCGTCTGGTCAACCATCAGATTGACAAAGTCGTCACTGAAAAGAAAACTATTATAATCAATTTCAGTGAACCCGACGATGTCATTCTTGATTCCTGAGTGGCCAACCAACTCAGGAATCACGGGCTCGTGGTCCGCTGGCTGAGTGCAGACAAGTTCACCGGTACGGGGCACCAGTAAATGTGGCTGGGGGGTTTGACTAGTATGAGCGCCAGGGGGACTCATACTAGCATGGGGCACAGGGTCAGGAGCAGAGGAGGTTTGCGGCCTTGCATGGCTGTGACTCCACCCCCTTGGTGGCTCATCATCAGAAGATGATGAGGAGGACGAGGAAATAAGGAAGGTGGGCTCTTCCTCATCCTCTGTGGCTCTTCCAGAGTCAGAGGCAAGTAAGGCATATGCTTCTTCCACTGAAAACGCCCTGTGGGCCATTTTCCTATTCTAATGGGGTGTATGTATGTTTGGGGGAAAAACTTTATTGGTGTATGTGCTGAATGTGGTGTTTTCATTTACTTCCTGCTCTACCCTAACCCGCACTAACCCTTCCTAACTCACCACCTAACAGAAAAAATATAAAAATATAAAATGAAACTAAAACTAAAAAAAGAAACCTTTTTTTTTTCCCCAAAAGGCTCTGTGCCCCCCCAAAAAAACCTTTACCTAATCAGTGGGGTGCTCAGGGACCAGAGAAACGCAGGGCGTACCTGTATGCTCGGAGTCCTTAAGGACTCAGAAACGGGGGCGAATGGGTACGTCCTGCATCCTTAAGGGGTTAAAGGGGAGTTCTGAAGGATACATTTTACATTTAACAATATCCAGGGTGGCAGTGTAACATAAAAAAGTTGTACTCACCTGTCTTTGATCCACTGCTGGTGCCAGTCTTTGCTGTTAGTGCTTTCCCTTCTCCATCCCAGGGAAATACCAACTCAGCTGAGCACTGTGCAGAAACATGTGCTATAGGGACCACGCACATGCATGCACCTCCTTATAGAGCCAGTGTGTGCTCCTGATTCTTGTCCTCCTACAATTCCTGCCAGGCACCACCTATATGAGAGCACTCCTCACTTCATGTGGTGCTTGAGCAATATTTTAGTCTCTACAAGTAAAGGTGTCTGTTTGCTTGTTCCTGACTAGCATACATGTGTCTGACCTGAGCCTGATAGCCTGACACTGCTTCTGCCTCATCCCTTGTACCTGCTTATTCTCCTGTGTATGACCTGGATTGACAACCATGCCTCTGTCTGCTAATCAAGCCTGCTCTACAAGTTCTGCTGTTCTAATAGTTCCAGTTCAGCTATACCAACAAGTCAGCCCTGCTTCATCAGACTCTGTTGCTGCACTAATACCATCTATATCATCAGCTTTCCCTACTTGTCTGTATCCCCGGTGTACCAAGTCATTCTGGCCTACCTGGCCAGCTGCCAATTAACCGGGCCACTCTTGCAGTAGTGATCTGGTATCCTTCCCCCCTGCAGCTGACGTCCAGATTCAGTATCCAGGAGCAAGATAAGAGGGTGAAAACCAGGGGAATATTTAGACTCCACTCCTAAGTTTTGCCCAAACCAAACTGGTAGTTGGCACAGCGGGTCCACACCCTTTGGGGTGTTACATTTTAGATATGAATTTTTACCTCCAGAGTACCGCTTTAATGAACAGCAAAACATACAACATTGCCTCTCACCTCACAGATGCCATACACACTTGCTGGGCTGGGTTCAATAGTGCCCGGAAATTACAGTAAGTGGTGATGCACACAGTATTGTGTAAGTATCACTGATCATACACTTGTCTGGATCAAACCTGCACAGTGCCGACCTTAGGACTTGCCAGAAAGGTCCTAAGACTGCAATGTACTGATGCACCCCAGTATCCTTTTAGTGTAAGGTACAGAAGTTTTTTTTTTTTACCATAGCTAATATGTATTTCTGTTTTGTTGTTGTCTGTATAGGACGCAGGATCACCTTGGTCACAGTCCATGACATGCCTTATGATGAAGCTAGAGCAATTAAATGTAGACATTGATGGAGCCATCAGTGCAAGTTCTATTCCCCCATGCTTCTCATATGAAGAGTCAGAAGAGCAGGTAATATATCATTTTCATGATTATCATTAATTTTGGAGTAATTTTAGCTTTGGCTTCACTAGGTCTAGGTAGCTGGACAGAGACTAAAATTGATTAACCACTTACTGCCTAGTCATTTACTTCTGACTGCATGCAGATCCCTTCACCCAAATACTATTTGTGATTAGTTTTGTTTCACTACCATGTATTGTGATCGGTTCTCATGTTTGGTAACTGAGAACAGTGGGTAAAAAAAGAGGTTAGGGCTTGAATTGAGAACATGACATGCTGCATATGTTTGTAGGGGAATATTTGGGTAGAAAGGTTGGGTGACCAGGACAATTAAAATGTTATCTATTGCAGATTTGTACAAGAATGATAAAAGTAGTTGGTGGAATCTATTAAACCCTATACACCAGTTTTTTTGTGTACATAAGTTGCAGACCTTTTCATCATTTTGCGCAAAAACGTGAGCTTTTTTTGTTGTTGCATTTTTATGCTACTGGTGCCATACCTAAAAATAGGTATACATTTCATTGAAGAGATATTGCAAATTACAACTCAATAGGGAAAGTCTTCAGAGTATAACAACATACATTTTAATACAATGTGGATTATCTGCCCACAGGTCCACATAGTCTCCACCCCAAATGACCATACTGCACCTTTAAGGGTACGGTTACACATAGCTTATATGAAGCATATTTCACGCTGCACAAAATCTGCTGCAAAGTAGATAATGCACTGCATATTCTCCTATGAACAGACACACAGAGATACTCGCGGCATGCCAATGTGACTGTGAGCAAGCCAAACCTCACTTCGCACATAGGGCTGCCACCAAGTAGCCCTGTGTGTCTGGTCATAGGAGAATACACGCTGTGCAGCAGATTTCGTGCAGCGTTAAATGTACTGTGTATACTATGTGTGACCCTACCCTAAGTTCTTAAAATTTGTATTAAAGGTGAAATCTCATCCTAGAAAATTCTGAAAATCTTATTCCTTATCCTGTAGATAGGGGATAAGTTTTTCAGAATTTTCTAGGATGATATCTCCTTTAATTGACATTCTAAAGTTAATTAGAAAATTGTGTAAAAATCTTTATTTGTAAAAATCATAACAAGCATAAAAATAACCTTGAAGACTTCTAAAAAAAAACCTTTATCCTCTCTGGGTCTTGACGAAGTACCATCTAGCGATATTGTATCCTGGATGCAGCAGAGAAGACTCTCATGCCCTCTTCTTCACACGGTGGCCTCTGTCAATGTTTTCTGCGTTATTTATTTTCCATATAACGGCATACAGAGCCCTGGCTGTGAACCCAGCAAAGACAGCTGGGATTACAATATTCCAAATATTAAAAAAGGTAATGCTAGTGTGAAGAAGGAAGACGTCATCCGGCTGCTGTTTATAGAAACATTTTCTTCTTCCTTTTAGTAATGTTGCCACGCAAGTTGTTATACAAATACATTTCATGACAAGAAATACAGTGTCTACACAAGGTCAGTTCTGCAGTGACATATGGTAACAATTACTTTACTGCTGTAAACATTTTATACAAACTTGACCTAAAACACAGTGGGGAAATCTGTTTAGTTTACCAGACAATCACCGCACGACATCACTAGAGGTCTAATAAAAAAAAGGGCTAGCGAGCCAACGGAAGTACAGACAGGAAATGGAGAGTCGGTGAGTCATGGCACTTGGACGTATGGTTCACAATGTGTTACAACACACATATTAACCACTGTGTTGATGTTGGAAGATCTGGCGTGGGAATTTAAATGCATTTTCAACCTCAGCGGGTTGTCTGAAAGGGGTTATCCACCATAAGGTGATTTTAGTACACACCTGGCAGACAGTAATGGACATGCTTAGGAAGGATCTGCGCTTGTCTTGGGGATAATGGCTATGTTGTGAGATTACCATAACACTGTGGCTAGCTTTTTGTGAACTGGTATTTCTTTTTTGAGTTTTCTTCTTCTTTGCCTACAGATCCCATAATTAAATTTTCCTCCCTCCCACCCCAGCCATCAGCCACCCCACCCATTGAAACATAAATGAGTTGCATCCATTCAAAAGACCTGTGGTTTTCAATCAGGGTGCCTACAGCTGTTGCATTAGTTGCAGATTGATCTCTCTCACACCAAGCGATCCCTCCACCCATTGAAGCAGACAGGCTCCCTGTCATCAGCTGACTAGTGAGACAACAGTCATTTTGTAAGCTGTTCAAAATAAATATTGGGGTGAAATTCCCAGTAGAATTGTGAGAAAACTGTCACACACAGGTACAGACACTACATTATGAACTACACTAATTTTACAGCCCCTGTAGCATAGTCAAATAAAATAAAAATCCTGGAATACCCCTTTAAGTTTGTGTGCATTTTGAAATATTTTGGTCATTCTTATGGTTTATGTTTTAGAATTGTCAGTGGTAAAATGTAATCTACACAACAAGGTCATACTAAATGACTGACAAGCTATAGTAAACTTCTCTTGTCATTACTTCCATTAGTGCCTGGTATATAAAAAAAAAGTATTTTTAGAAATCTGCAGCAGAAAATCCTGTGCATCAAATTCTTTGCATCAAATCTGCGTACATGTGAACGTACCCTAAAAGGGAAAATTTTTGGGATGCTTGGAAAAATCCATGCTGTCTACTTCACTTGCTAGACCAAGAACCTGTTGCTACTTCCAAAAAATGAATCATTTTTGGCATGTTGGGATAAAACCAGTGTCTTCCCAAGCCTCCCAGGTATCTACCGACAACCAGGGATACTTTATGCCACTTTGTTTTGGTGTGAATAAGCCTTAAAAATGGGCGAGCTGTAATTGTTACTATGGGTTACCGCAAGTCACCATAACTGAGCCTTAAAAACACTTTAAAACTACTTGTATACACTCCTAACAGTGTTAGACAGGGTTTAGAGGTGTTAGGCAGTGTTTTAAACGTGTTTAGGGGCTTTTTTCATCTCGGTTCGAGTTGAATCGAGCCAAACCGAACACGTGATTTCTTATAGGTTCGGCAAGTCCTGCAAACCAAACTTTTCAAAAGTTCACTCAACTCTAGTCCTGATCATGTACTAATGCTCATCCATGCTCACTCCAATGTGTCTAGCGCCTATATTTTTCTCAGAAATACCTTCTGTTGGTTTTTCATTCTGTGATCTGGAGGGGGCTCTTCTCTCAACATGACTCATCTTCCTCCCTGAGTCTGCTGTGCCGGGTATTTTAATTCAATCACTGCAGGCTGCTCTGTAACCCCTTCCTCCCTGCTGCAGTTTGATAGGACAGGAGTGAGCACAGAGGAGTGCTAATCCCACCCTCACTTACTGGACATTGTTTATTGCTGTGGACAAAGATGATTCTGCAGCCAGACAGGATTGTGTCCTGGATGGTATGGGGTCCGTTTTATAAGCCATGATTTCTATAAAAAGGAAATTAAATTTTATGAAGTACAGTATATTGATGTTTAAGTTTATATATTAAGGTTAATGTTTTGACAAGATGTACAACATATAAAACATTTTTGAATCTGACAGTGCCCACTTAAGGTTTCAACATCAGTGGGATTACAAAGTGCTTATATATTGCAATAAAACATTTCCATTACTAAATAATTTTTGTTTTAACATAAAATGCCATTGTAAAGTCTTAAGACCCTTTCCCTGTTTTCACATTTTGTTATGTTGTGGTCTTGTGTTAAAATTAGAAAACATTACTAAGAAAAAATATCTATCTATCTATCTATCTATCGTTTTCCCCATCCTTCTGCACTCAATACCCCATAATGAAAAAGTAAAAAACTAAATGTTAGAAATCTTTAATAAAATTAATTTCCACCTTGGTTTTGTCAGACCAGAGAATTTCTTCTTCCCGTCAATAGCAAAGTGTCAAGTGTCATAGCAAAGGGGTATAAATACTTAGGTCCGTGATAAATGTTAGTTTTTCTTTTTTAATAAATTTGTGAAAAAATTTTAAATGTGGTTTTCACTCTCTTATTATGGAGTATTGAGTGCAGATTGATGGGGAAAACATGCTTGCTTTATTATTTTAGCACAAGGCTACAATATGACAAAATGTGAAAAGTTAAAGGGTCTTAAGACTTTCTGAAAACAATTATTGTTTGGCTGCTACGAAGTATGTACTTTGATTGGGCCCATCCATGGCTGGTTCTTACTCATTGCTACAGGGTGATAAGAACCTCTGCAAGACTATCCACCTGAAAGGAGGTTGGTGGAGAATTGGTCCAATGGTCATGGTAAGGAGGGGGAAGCGAAAAAAAAAGGTGCTTCTATTTTCTCTTCTCCCCCCTCCCCCCCAATTGTAGAGGCTGTTTTTTACTGACAGCTGCAGCTCCCGCCAGGCAACCAAACTTCTTGCTTTGGCATTGTCCTCCTTCTGGATCTTGCTGTGGACTTCATCTGCTGCACATCCTCAAAATCTGGTTACCTTCACAACTATCGTTTCAGTGTATGTCAACTCTGTTCTTGATTCCTGATTCGATAGCTTGACCATGGCCTTGTTCCTGCATTATTCTCCTGTCTCACTCTTTGGATTGTTCGCATGGTATCTGTTGTTTAACTCCTGGTTTTGACCTCTAGCTCCACTCCTGACTACACTCTCCTCTCTTCCTCCGTTTGGTTGCCTTCTGACAACACTCCTGGTGACAACACTTGGCTCCATTCCTGACTTCCCTTCTTATCCATCTGCACTGCACCAATATATTACTATACTGGAGACTGAAGTCTGCAGATAAGCATAAAGAAAAGGTATATTCCTTTGTGCCAAACTGATTGTGACTTAGAAAGTCCACATCTCCAGTAACTAGCGTAACACTACTGTGGATGGCAAAGCCAGCATGAAAATAAGGGCTCCAGTTTTAATCTTTACTATAGATCTTAAGAGTACTATTTATTGCAGAAATTCCTATTTTCTTTAAAACAAAAACAAAAAATGTCAATAAATGGAATATAATTTTAGAGTAATGTGATGGAAAAAACAGATATAGAAGTCAAGCTCAATAACCATTTTGTAGCTGTAGTTAGGTTTTCTTTGGCTTGATTTATGTGAAAGCAAATTTAGTAAAACACATCACACTGCCCTATACTTAAAGTGAATGTCTTCTCCTGATCATCATTTTGTATTTTGTTAAGAGGTATTCGAAGGCATTAGTTTTATACTTAGAAGACCTTAGAGTGGCATGAAAAAAAGAAAAACCTGTACTCACCTGCCTCTAGTCCCCTGCCAATGCTGTTCTGACGAAGGCTAAGGCAGCACCCCAATGTGGCCTCTGTTTAGCGGAGTTGGCAGGTCCTTTTGCTTACACTGACACAAGGAAATGCAGCGCATTGGGGGAAGCAGTGGGGGAGCGAGGGAGGTAAGTATATGTTTTTTTTTATTTTTTATTTTACCGGACCCTGAGAGTGTTTATAGGAAGAACATGTCCAGAATATTCCTCTAAACCTGAAAACTATTTGGTGTTTTTATCTGTCAGAGATTTATGGCATATCCTGTAAATAATCAAGTCAACTACAAAAAGGCCAAAACCGTATAGAATGCTAGATAAAAGTATGCATATGTGTAAAAACTCAAATATCATAGGTCAACATCTCAATGTAACCTTTTACTAACATTGGTTGTTTGTTATATTTAGAGTTTTATTCAACATTTGGGTCAGGAAGTGTTTTACTTCTCAAGTGGAGGAGATGATTCTGTCTATTCCGCTTACTCACACATCATTGGTGGAGTCCCACTGGTGTCCATTTCTAGATATCCTGCCTGATGATGTGTGAAGAGCACGGCTTTATAATGTCTGTCCAGAGAGAAGTGGATGACAACAAGCTAAAAACACACAACAGTTATTATAGTAATCTCTGTTACATTAAAATACATAAATTATATATATATATATATATATCTATATATATATATATAGATATATATATATATATATATATATATATATATATATATATATATATAATGCACCTAAATAAATTGTGTATCATAGGAGTTTTTATGAAGCTTGCCGGTCTACATATATTCATCTGGGTTGTATCAAAAATAGCTTATCCTGTCACTTTTGGCAGCGGTTTGGCTCTTCATTTCTCTGTTTTGTCGGATGTATCAGTGATATAAACTTTCCAGTGTAAATCTCACTGAGAGCTTAAGCAAAGTGGTCCAGATTTTGACTGTGACCTAAGGGTCTCTCTATTCCCATTGAGGATTGTACTGGATTTGAACTGACATCAGGAAGAAAAATGCTTAGCTTGTCCCATCTGTTCTCTAAACTTTGAATGCATTCCCTATAATCTTCTGGTTTCCCTATCAATATATTTTTCAGAATGCCGTTATTATACCTTTTTTTTTAATCATATGGCAGATATGTTTTTCTTAATAATTGGTGTTGTTTTTAAGAATGTTACCATTCAATTTAACTACATAAGCACTGGGCTAGTTTAGACATGAAGGTAGCAGCCATTTTTTCATTATTACATAACTTTTTTTTTCTTTTTTTTATTAATTTAGCTATATCCACCCTGTCCCAAATTATTATGCAAATTATATTTTTCTCATTTACCTAAATAATTGATGTAAATAACTGTCAATATAATTCTCATGTTATCAACTATTAAGAGTACAATTCAAATTTTATTGAACAAACCTAATGATAATGTAATGTTCGTTTATTTGTTTTTGTATTTTTCTGTTTAACTGTGTATTCACACACTAGTATGTTCACAGCAGTTTGCTATTCTCCCTGGATTGGGAATAGTTAATGCTCTGAACGAATTAGATCTTGGGTGTGTCTATTAACTAGTGTTCTCCTGCATTCTCTGCTGGTTATTTTGTGCAATATGCTACTATGTTGTCTTTTTGTGCAATACTCTGACTATGTCTGCTTGAGCATTTACCTTGTAATTATCTTGTGATTTTATCTGAGTTTTAGCCATGGTTAAATAGTCTTGTTTATTGTAGATATTAGTCTGTGTTATATTTGTCGGATTTAGGCTTAGTCTGGGTTCACACTGTGTTAGTTAAGTGTTACCGGTGCTCTGTATGTAATTATTCCTGTTTGGTATCTTGGAGTCTGTTCCGACTCGTCCGGTTTTAGTCTGGCATGTTACTAGGGATGAGCAAATTTTTGAAAAATTAGATTCGACTGCTATTAAAAACGGCTATTTCTGGGCTACAGAGAGCCTCAATAGGGGTGTAGAACACTTTGCCTTGTCGTAACACGCATAGAGAGTGTGCAGTGTTAGTGAAATAATCCTGTTATTCAGTAGGGCATGCAGATTACAGGTATTGCTATTAGAATCACTGCTGCAGAGCGTCTGGATGTGGCATCAGGGTCGGGAGACCATATGGCATCACAATTGAAGAGATTAAAGAGATTTTTAAATGTCATTTTTATTTCATTTAATTTGAATTTATTAAAAAAAATTTACAATCCTTTTTTGAGGACCCATTCTGGTGAGCATCTAGCTGGCGGTCCGCCGTAAGGTGAGCTACCACCTGTTCCAGCCCCTTCCTCTCAGCGCCCCCCCCCCCCCCCCCCGACTGTCTTACTCTGTGTGAAACTGCGAATGTTTCGTTTTATCAGTTATGGCTCATTGTTATCGCTCCAACCTGTTTCATTGGATTCTTGTGGTAATTCCAGAGGTAATATATGATGATGACTAGACAGGAGTGAATTAAAAAAAAATTTGATTCGTTCGATTTGATTTGCTCATCTCTATTGAGGATCCATTGGAGGGCAAGTCTGGTGCTAGCAGCCGCGGTAATTCCAGCTCCAATAATTTATCATTTCTGCAGTGTAAACTATGGGAAAGCTCCTAGTTGTATTTTAAAATCAAGCTGGCGGTCTGCAGTACCAGCAACTTGGACAGGAGCACATTCAGCTTCTGTGCCGTTGGATAGGTGGGCGCATAAAGCTAGAAGTGGTTGAAGTAAAAAATCTTGTACTTGTATCTTAAAATCGAGCTGGTGGTCCTCCGCGAGAAGAGCTACCACCTGTTCCAGCCCCTGCCTCTCAGCGCCCCCCTTCCCGACTGTGAAAGTGCTAATGTTTCATTTAATCAGTTATGGTTCCTTGTTATCACTCCAACCAGTTTAATTGGATTCTTGTAGTAATTCCACAGATAATATAGGACGACGACCATAGGGCCTCACAATTGAAAAGATTGAAGAGATTTTTTAACATTTAAATTTAAGATTTTGATTAGAGTCACAAGTTTAATGTCCTGGGTGCCCAAAGCGTTTACTTTTAACTAATACTGTATGACCGCAAAACCCAATGTAACAAGGAGTCACATGGCGGCACAATAACAGAGCCTAAAGGTGGCAGTAGCCCAATGAGACCATAGGGCCTCACAATTGAAAAGGTTAAAGATATTTAAAAAAAATTGCATGTGGCCATGTTAACATTCTCCGGATACTTGATGAAAAACTGCCACACAATTTTAATTGAAGATTTAAAATAGATTAAGATAAAGTTTCATTTAATGTGCCAGCAGCTTCAGGAGACCACATGGCCACGGTGTGTCTGGGTCCTCTGTCTCGTCTATAGTGTTGAACGGCATAGGCCATATTCGAATTTGCGATATTTCGTGAATATATGGACGAATATTCGTCATATATTCGCTAAATTCACATATTCGTAATATTCGCGTTTTATTTTTGCATGCGAAAATTCGTACACCAGTCTCACACAGTAGTATTAGAGCCTTCGTTACACCACACAAGCTGGAAGCAGAGAGGGATGATCACTGTGATGTGTACTGTGAAAAAAAATATGAATATTCGTAATTGCAAATATATAGTGCTATATTTGCGAATATTCGTGAATTCGCGAATGTGCGATATTCGCGAATAAAATTCGCATTGCAAATATTCGTGAGCAACACTACTCATCACCCTGTAGCTCCACAGCCTGCTCCTGCTACTCTTCTGTCAGATGACTATAAAAACCACCCATTTCGCTAAACCTTGCCTGTGCTCCACTGTCCCCCCTCCTCCTCCAGTTCAGCCCCCCCTAGATGTAGGCACCACGTCTCCAGTGCCCTGATCAGCCATCGTTTCCAACACATGTTGTAGTAAATGAAGCAGTGGAATGACGATGTTAATCCCATAATCCTGGTCATTGACTAATGATGTGGCTTACTCAAAGGGCCTGAGCAAACGGCAGGTGTCACGTATGAGCTGCCACTGGTTGACATTGAAATTACACAGGGGAGTCCCCCTATCCACTTGGATCATCAAGAAATCGGTGATGGCTTTTCTCTGTTCGTATAGTCGGTCCAACATATGGAGGGTGGAATTCCAATGTGTGGAAATGTCACAAATCAGAGTATGTTGGGGGATGCCATTCTGACGCTGCAGCTCAGGGAGGGTGTGCTTTGCGGTGTACGAGTGGCTGAAGTGTATGCAGAGTTTCTTTCCCATTGTTAGGATGTCTTGCAGATGGGGGAAACATTTCAGGAACCGCTTGACTACCAGAATGAATATGTGTGCCATGCAGGGCGCATGGCTCAGGCTTCCTCGACGCAGTGCAGACAAGATGTTCTTCCCATTGTTGGTCACCATGGTTTCCATTTCCAGTTTTCGTGGAGTATGCCATGATTCGATTTCTTGATGAATGACACAGCCTGAAGGAGGCGGAAGCATGATGAGACCATATAGAGGCAGAATGAACAAGCCTGGAGATGGCAGCAGCCTGACAAGACCATAGGGCCTCACAATTGAAAAGATTAAATATATATTTAAAAATTTAAATTGAAGATTTTAAATAGATTAACATAAAAATGTTTATGTAATGTGCCAGCAGCATGAGGAGACCACATGGTGTCAGTGTCAGTAGTGATACCTGCTGTGATCTGTTCTTACCTGCAGGTACTACTATTCCCAACATGGAGCACTCTCTGCTCCATGCTGGGATCTGTAGTATCTGCATTAATTGACAGATCGCAACGAGTGTAACTTCTGACACCCGCTGCGATCTGTCTATTAATGCAGGTACTACAGCTCCCAGCATGAAGCAGAGTGTGCTCCATGTTGGGAGTAGTAGTACTTGCAGTTAAGGAAAGATCATGGCAGATGTAACTCCTGACACCCGCTGTGATACTTCTGTATAATGTATAGATGCGGCTGCTCTTTTATGGTCCCCTGCACTGACGTATATATATACACCTATTCATATTTCCTGCAGAGAGTTGTGATTGGCCTCGAACCATCTGGCCAATCCCAGCTCCCTGCGGGAAATATGAATATGTGTATATATACAGCAGTGCAGGGGACCATAGAAGAGCGGACGTCCGCATCTATACATTATACAGGAGGATCGCAACGGGCGATCTGTCTGTTAGTACAGGTACTACTACTCCCATCATGAAACAGTGTGTTCCATGCTGGGAGTAGTAGTACTACCTAAAAAAAATTAAATGTAAAAGAAAAAAAGGGAAAAACACACACACACTACATTTATATTATTGTCGGCTACATTTTTACGTCCCCACCCGCCCACATAAATTGATCCCTGTTTTAAAAATGTACAAAAATTTTGTTATAAAAAAGATAAATTTCGTTAGATACAATTTTTTCCTTCACTACTGTATCTTTTTTTTGTTCATGGTACCCTACGAAATTTTATTAAAAAAGGTATCTCTGTCACTTTTTTGGATCGCTAAAGTCCAAAAAAGAATAAAAAACGCCTGCAAAAAACGCCAAATTTACAACCCAAATATTGTTTTTCTTGGCGTTTTTTCACTCCCATTGGCTTCTATGGAGAAAAACGCCACGATTTTGACAAAAAAATCGCCAGTGGCTCAAGATGCTGCGATTTTGGAAAACCGCCAAGGAGCTGAAAAACGCCAAAAAAGAGTGAAAAAAATGCCAAAAGGATAAAAAAAAAGTGAAAAACGCCAAGTAGAATAAGAATTTTGCAATTTCTCATTGGTTTACAGCTAACATCTGGCCGCAGCGTTTTTTGGGCGAAAAAGCGCCATGCGGCAGAATTGGCATTTTTCTTGGCGTTTCCCCAAAAAAATTAAAACAAGTGGAAACTTACCAATACGGAAAAATAAAAAATTTATAGGGCTCACAAGGACATTTTTAATCATACAAATTTTTGTGCAAAAAGTTATAATTTGTTAAAAGAAGTAAAGCAAAGCAAACCTATATAAATTGGGTATCATTTTAATCCTATGCACCTACAAAATAAAGATAATGTGTCATTTTTACTGAAAAGTGCACTGAGCAGTAACGGAAGCCGGCAAAAATTACAAAATGGTGGTTATTTTTTTTTCAATTTTGTCCCACCAATAATTTTTTTGGGTTTCGCCATAAATGTTGTGGTGAAATGACTGATGCCAGTACAAATTAAAATTGCTAGTGCAAAAACAAGCCCTCATATAGGTCTGTAGGTGGAAAACTGAAAGCGTTATGATTTTTAGAAGTGAGGAGGAAAAATGCAAAATGAAAGAAACTGTTGTCCTTAAGGTTAAAGGATCTTCTTCTAATGTCTTGGAGCAGATACCACAAAACACCTTCCCAGGTTTGAGGCCATGTTCACAAGTTCTGTCGGAAAAATTCTGCTTGGAAATTCCATTGCAGCAGAGTCAAATTGTTTTCAATGGGATTATGATGCACTGTGCACACAGTAACATTTCTGCAGCAGATGTATCCACTATAGAAATTCTGATTCCTGTGTCGGCTGAAAGAATTAACATGTTTATTCCTTCTTCAGAATCTGCTTGGAAATGCATTGCCATCTATGGAGATGGCAAATTTCCGAGCGTTCCTGGCGCCGGCAGAACATGCAAATTTGCAGAATGTCCGCCCGTGTTTTTTGAGCAGACGTTCCAAAAATGTTCCGCTGTGTGAACTTATCCGGAGAGTCCATGCCTTCAGAGTTGTTTTTGCAACTTGAGGGGGACCTACACATGTGGTTTTAGGTTTATGGCTGATCAGTGTATAACCAATAAAGGTGAAGCCACATGTAGCTGAAGTGCGCCCACCAATCACAGCTTAAGTTTCCAGCAAATTGGCTTGGCCATTGACTGCCACATTTCAGGAATATATGGATGGTCAGTTGTGTGGCTTCACCATAAGTAAAAAATATATATGAACACTGGGAAATGTAGGCTGTTGGGACATCGGATGCTCATTTTACTTAGCTTTCTTTAGAAATAAATATAGCATAGAAATTGGAACTGCTGGACAAGAGAGTTAAGTAATCTAAATTATAATCTTTTGCATAAAAGCAATATTTTGTCATATTCAAATATGAAATCAAATTAAAATCTTTAAAAAAGCAAAAATATAAAAATAAATGAAATTATCTGATGAAATAATCTTCCTCATTCCGGCTCCAAAGAAAAGAAAGGAAATGCATAAAACATAATGGCCAATTAGAATGGTAATGTTGTCATCTTGTGGTCATTTAGAAAACATTTGTTTTTATTGAAGATGAATATGTTTTTGTGGCAGGACTTAGCTTCCTTATCGCAGTAATTATGTCATAAAGATAGAATAAGACAAAAACACAGAAAAACACAGAAGTCGCCAAAACTCAACTGAAACACGTCACATTGTCATTGGACAGCTTCCAAAAAGAGTTACATCAAAACCATGATGTATGTTACATAGTGAGATAGAATAAATATCTTATGCTTTTACTATGTCTAAAGAGTACCAGGGAGGTGTAGTGTAGTGTTTTTTACAGCTAAATTCATACTTTGCCTATTTCTATTTTCTGCCATTACTTTCTTCACCTTCATTTATTTTATTACCTATCTTCAACTAAACTTTCCCTAATCCACCTCCCCAATCTGTCCCTAACTCTAACTATCTCTATCCCTGTAATTATTTTTAGTTTAAACCCCCTGTAAATACCTGTATCTTCGGTAGCTCAGGTTTGAGCTGTGTACGAGGGCAGGAAGTGGGCGTGGCCCGCTCCCTCTCGGTAGCGCGCATACAGGCTGAGTAAAGTGCAGGAATGGCAGCCTCTGAGACTTCTCTCTGTTTGGCTATACATGTGCCATACAGAGAGGAGGAACGTTAGAGTAAAGAGCTGCCGTGCCCTGCAGGGATTCGCGCACAGCGCTCGCTCCCGCCTGTCTGATTGACAGGTGGGGAGCTGCGCTTTAGTTCATGATTTCGGACTCAGCCGCCAGGACGTTGTGAGTCGGAAATCACTAAATCAGGGACTCCTAGGGAGATCCCTAGTGGCCAAAAGTTCAAACATAAAAAGCACATTAAATAATAATTTTTTTAAAATAGAATCCAATTAGTAAGTTAATCTATATATATATATATATATATATATATATATATATATATATATATTAAACTATAAAATATTTTTAAAAAAAATTGATGAGAGGTACTCTTTAAGAATCCAACATGGACTGACGCATATAATGTCACGGCATGACTTTTGCCAAGATGTTTTCCTTTTCTGTTTCCTTCTTAGCACCAACACGGCTACAACTGAATGTTACTTTTTGGCTTTGATAATACTAAAAAGATAGCAATTTTATGAGCAGAACTAGTGATGACCTTGTACAGAATAATACCTGATTCTTGATCCCTCTTTACTATACCACCTGATCTCCTAGTCCTGATCTCTGAGACAGCCACCACAAAATGGCCATAAGGAGCTTTCCAAATTTACGCTTAAAGGGGTATTCCAGGATTTTTTTTATTTGACTATGCTACAGGGGCTGTAAAGATAGTGTAGTCCATAATATAGTGTATGTACCTGTGTGTGACGGTTTTCTCACAATTCTTCTGTGATTTTCACTCCAATATTTATTTTTACCAGCATACAAAATTACTGTTGTCTCAGATTTTCCCAGCTTGCAATGCGGCCAAGACCTGACTCACTAGTCAGCTGATGACAGGGAGCCTGTCTGCTTCAATGGGTGGAGGGATTACTTGGTGGGAGAGAGAGATCAATCTGTAACAGCTGTAGGCACCCTGATTGAAAACCACAGTGATTTGAATGGATGCAGCTCATTTATGTTTCAATGGGTGGGGTGGCTGATGTGTGGGAGGGAGAAAGTTAGAATTTTGGGATTTGTAGTAAAAAAAAAAGAAACGTCAAACAGGAAATACCAGTTCACAAACAGCTAGCCACAGTGTTATGGTAATCCTATGACATAGCCATTTAGCCCCAAGAAAAGCGTAGATCCTTCCTAAGCATGTCCATTACTGTCTGCCTGGTACGTACTAAAATCACCTTATGGTAGAGAACCCCTTTAAGATGCGGATTCTCTTACTTTTGTTTAACAGGGCAATGGATCTTAACCCAATATGCTACCCAAGCAGTTTGGCTTTTGGCCACACTCAGGAGTGGAGTCTAAGTACCCTTTAGGTTCTATCCCACTCCAGGATGTGGAAGCTGGACACTCAAGTGGGCCAGGAGACAGTGGTGTTTGACATCAAATGGTAAGACGAAGGCCGGTCAAGGCATAGGTTGTGGGCAGGCAGGAAAGGTCACGTAGTCAGATATAGGCAAGCAAGTCAAGGAGGAAAGCAAAGGTCAGCAATCCAGGTAAGGCACAGAATGGTAGGTATGGTACAGGGCAGGCGGCCAGACACAGGTAAATACACAATATCACACAATCCCCATGGACATGGAGAACCACATTATTGCTCAAGCACAGCCTTAAATAGATATTGCTGAGCAGAGACAGGTGATGGACAGATTGGGAGTGCGTGTGCTTTAAGTAGCAGGGAGAGCATGCGCGTACCCTACAGGCCAGACTAGGAACAGCAGTAGCATAGTAGAATGGCAGCGGCTGGGAAGAGGAAGCAGGGCATGGATAGGAACCCAGCGATTTTGATTGACAGTACTCCAGCAAATATTGACCACTGTTGTTACACTTTGTACTATACACTGCTCAAAAAAATTAAGGGAACACTAAGATAATACATACTAGATCTGAATGACCTAATCATATGAAATAATTTCGTCTTTACATAGTTGAATGTGCTGACAACAAAATCACACAATAATTATCAATGGAAATCAAATGTATCAATCCATGGAGGTCTGGATATGGAGTCACACTCAAAATCAAAGTGGAAAACCACACTACAGGATGATCCAACTTTGATGTCATATCCTTAAAACAAGTCAAAATGAGGCTCAGTAGTGTGTGGGGCCTCCATGTGCCTGCATGATCTCCCTTCAATGCCTGGGCATGCTCCTGATGAGGTGGCGGATGGTCTTCTGAGGCATGTCCTCCCAGACCTGGACTAAAGCATCCGCCAACTCCTGGACAGTCTGTGGTGGATGGAGCGAGACATGATGTCTCAGATGTTCTCAATTGGATTCAGGTCTGGGGAATGGGCGGGCCAGTCCATAGCATCAATGCCTTCCTCTTGCAGGAACTGCTGAAACACTCCAGCCACATGAGGTCTAGCATTGTCTTGCATTAGGAGGAAGCCAGGGCCAACCGCACCAGCATATGATATGGTCTCACAAGGGGTCTGGGGATCTCATCTCAGTACCTAATGGCAGTCCGGCTACCTCTGGCAAGCACATGGAGGGCAGTGATGCCAACTCTCCAGACTCTGTCACATCTGTCACATGTGCTCAGTGTGAGCCTGCTTTCATCTGTTTAGAGCACAGGGTGCCAGTGGTGAAATTGCCAATCTTGGTGTTCTCTGGCAAATGCCAAACGTCCTGCACGGTGTTGGGCTGTAAGCACAACCCCCACCTGTGAATGTCGGGCTCTCATACCACCCTCATGGAGTCTGTTTCTGATCATTTGAGTGGACACATGCACATTTGTGGCCTGCTGGAGGTCATTTTGCAGGGCTCTGGCAGTGCTCCTCCTGCTTCTCCTTGCACAAAGGCGGAGGTAGCAGTCTTGCTGCTGGGTTGTTGCCGGACTGCTATGGCCTCCTCCATGTCTCCTGATGTACTGGCCTGTCTCCTGGTAGCGCCTTCATGCTCGGGACACTACGCTGACAGACATAGCAAACTTCTTGCCACAGCTCGCATTGATGTACCATCCTTGATGAGCTGCACTACCTGAGCCACTTGTGTGGGTTGTAGACTCCATCTCATGCTACCACTAGAGTGAAAGCACAGCCAGCATTCAAAAGCGACCAAAACATCAGCCAGGAGGCATAGGAACTGAGAAGTGGTCTGTGGTCATACAACACACAAAAACTGGTCTGCAACATTCAACAATTAGGTACTATGTCCCACATGGGAGCTCCATGCCTCTCTTAGAATCACTTGTAATACACACGCTGGGCTAGACAATGAAAAAGACAATGTCCATAATTTAAAGATCAAGCAGGGTAGTAACTCACGATTAGACCAATCATTTCCCAGATTTTCAGGACATTATTTTCTTTAGGTATAAATCTTCTTTACAAAGTGGAGCAAAGCTGGCAACAGACACAGAGCTACGATCTTCCATCAGCTCAACACCTTGGACGAGACAGCGTTTCGGGGCATGCCATCTTAGTCATGCGTCACGCCCCGCATGACTAAGGGAGCACGCCCCTGAAACGCTGTTGCAACCAAAGTGTTGAGCTGATGGAAGATCTTAGCTCTGTGTCTGTTGCAAGCTTTGCTCCACTTTGTAAAGAAAATTTATACCTAAAGAAAATAAAGTCCTGAAAATCTGGGAAATGATTGGTCTAATCATGAGTTACTACCCTGCTGGGTCTTTAAATCATGGACATTGCCTTTTTCATTGTCTAGCCCAGCGTGTGTATTACAAGTGGTCTGTGGTCACCACCTGCAGAACCACTTCTTTATTGGGGGTGTCTTGCTAATTGCCTATATTTCCACCTGTTGTCTGTTCCATTTGCACAACAGCATGTGAAATTGATTGTCAATCAGTGTTCTTCCTGAGAGGACAGTGTGATTTCACAGAAGTGTCATTGACTTGGAGTTATATTGTGTTGTTTAAGTGTTCCCTTTATTTTTTTGAATAGTGTATATAACTATTAACAAAAAATAAAAACAACATAATAACTAATAAGTAGACATGATGGGTCAAAACAATCAATAAAAGGGAAGCAAAGGGAATCAGAAAGCCTTTGTAGCTTAGAAATCGCATATCATACACTTGAACACTTGCTGATGAGAACCTAAATCTATAACGATACTATTTCAATAACAGTTATCAGAGGCAGACCCTGTAGTTGCTATGACATACATGGAGAAGGGCCTCAGCTTAGTATGGTCCATCCTGGTGTGAACATGAATAGGGCTTTCCCTCCTCCATGAGATGTGAGAACATGGGGGGGGTCAGTGATCTGAATCAGAACCAAGAATGAAGTTTACATCTTTTTGTGCCCTTGCTAATATTAACTAATATTTTTGTTTTTAAATGTCATATCTGTTGGGCTCAGCATTTAATGTGAAAGTAATATAATAATGTAAAGGCCAACTGTGATTTCTTTGATTTGACCAAGAATAGCATGCGGTTTGTGTCCTGGGAATTAGAAAGAGATGAAGAAGCACGGAGGAGCTAAGAGAAGGAAATGACACAGCATGCGGCCTGAACTTTCATTAAGATTAGTAGAAGAAAGGAGAAAAAAATCTCAGCAAGGAGATGAAAGCCTGTTTGGAAAATGGTAGTCTCTGAAAAGAGTCTGAATAAAAGTGCCATAAGGAGCATTAGGTAGATCTTACATTATTTGTAATATTTTCTATAACTATTTTATCAGGTTGTATGGCGTTTAAGACCAATGGATGCTCACCTTTGCCAATCTACAGTGACCTCTCAACCTATCATGGCCCCGACATACGATCATTTCAACATACGATGGCCTCTCAGAGGCCATCGCATGTTGAAGGCAGCATCAACATACGATGCTTTTGTATGTCGGGGCCATCGCATAAACGGCTATCCTGCAGCGCAGACTGCTTCAGCTGCGGCCGGATAGCCGTTTACGGTGCCCCGTATGGTCCGCTGACGATCACTTACCTGTCCTCGGGGCTCCGGCGCGTCCTCTTCAGGATCCCCTGCATCGTCGGCGCTCTCCATCGACGTCATCATGTCACTGCGCACGCTGTCACGTAATCCAATAGGAGCGGCGTGCGTAGCGACGTGATGGCGGCGATGGAGAGCGAGGATGCCGGGGAAGCAGAGGCCTTGCCGGAGCATCGGGGACACCTCGGGGATGCTTCGACAGCGATGGAAGGCGACATCCAGGCCAGCGGTGACGAGCGGTGACGGTCCGGAGCGGCAGGGACAGGTGAGTACAACTTCATATGGAGGTCCGCAGATTGTAGACCACTGTCCTATACTTTACATTGCACGGATCCCTCAAAATACGATGGTTTCAACAAACGATGGTCCATTTGGAACGGATTACCATCGTATGTTGAGGGTCCACTGCAATTGCATGATATAGAAATATTTATTTAGCATGCGAGTAGGTTAACATATCAGTGTTGCCTTAGGCCATGTGCACAGTCATATTGCAAGGTAAAAAGTTGCATCATTCGCCAGTAAAATAAAGGGACAGTTCACAGGGACATTAAACCTAACACACTGTGAATCTCAGGCCGCGTGTATATGAAATGTTAAATCTTTCCCAGAACAGATGTTTGCTTTAGTTTTAATTTGACAGGTGGTTTCAACTCGGCTTTGGTAAAGAATTCTGCCTAAGGCTGAGACTTAGCTGGAGAATGTCGGCAGAAATAGATTTTTAGCTGATTCAAATATTAAGACAATCAACCTATTATCTTGGAGATAGGCAGAAATCCAATTGTTCCCAGTCCAACAGCATTGACTGAGGACTTGGGGAAAGCTTGTATGAATAATGGACTGTTCTGCTGATCACATATGGAACCCATAGGTTGCTGGTAAAGTTCTTATACGAATATGAATATAAATAAAAGATACATAAAGTGAAGGATAATTGTCAACATTGTGGTTGTTATTCTTAAGCAGATGAAACTCTCATTGGATACAACTGGTCATTGAAGGTAATAGTGAGGAGGGCTGAAAGGTACCAAATGTGTTTTTACATACACTAAACAGTTTGGCATACAGTAAAGGCTACTTAGGGTAAGTTCACACTTAGTGGAAATGTTGTAGATTTTACATAGTTACATAGTTAGTACGGTCGAAAAAAGACATATATCCATCAAGTTCAACCAGGGAATTAAGGGGTAGGGGTGTGGCGCGATATTGGGGAAGGGATGGGATTTTATATTTCTTCATAAGCATTAATGTTATTTTGTTCCAGGAATGTATCTAATCCTGTTTTAAAGCTGTTAATTGTTCCTGTTGTGACCAGTTCCTGAGGTAGACCATTCCATAAATTCACAGTCCTCGCGGTAAAGAAGGCGTGTCGCCCCTTGAGACTAAACTTTTTCTTCTCCAGACGGAGGGAGTGCCCCCTCGTCCTTTGGGGGGGTTTAACCTGGAACAGTTTTTCTCCATATTTTTTGTATGGGCCATTAATATACTTATATACGTTTATCATATCCCCCCTTAAACGTCTCTTCTCAAGACTAAACAATTGTAACTCCTTTAATCGCTCCTCATAGCTAAGATGTTCCATGCCCCATATTAGTTTAGTCGCGCGTCTCTGCACCCTTTCCAACTCCGCAGTGTCCCTTTTATGGACAGGTGCCCAAAACTGAACAGCATATTCCAGGTGAGGCTGTACCAATGCTTTATAAAGGGGGAGTATTATGTCCCTGTCCCTTGAGTCCATGCCTCTTTTGATACATGACAATATCCTGCCGGCTTTGGAAGCAGCAGCCTGACATTGCATGCTATTCTGTATATGAGAAGAAGGAGAAAGTCCAGCGCAGTAAAAGCTCAATTGCAGATAAAATTTATTCTGACACGGCAGTACAGGTAAAAGAACAGCAGTGACGCGTTTCGACCGCTTAAGCGATCTTAGTCATACTGGTATACGGTTCAGACTGTTGGATGTCCTATATAGGGGAGGTGCTCACACTCACAGGTGTTAATCATCCTCTCTTAGTGAGGAGTACCTCCCCCAGCACAGGAAGTTCCATTACAAATAAGAAAGGTAAATAAACATAGTCCATTTACATACATCAAATTAAACATGGATAGACTCAAAGAAAAAAAGGAAAAAACACCATGTGTAAATCCAATAAAATCTTTGTAATGTGCAATAAAGAAAAGAAAAAGAACAAACAGACAGATAAACAAGGGCTTATGAGGAAGTATGGTTTAACGCACCATGCAATGCCTATGTGGGTATATTGTAATATAATTTTTGTCTTTATTCCGACAGTATACCGTATATACTCGAGTATAAGCCGACCCGAGTATAAGCCGAGACCCCTAATTTCAACCCAAAATCCCAGGAAAAGTTATTGACTCGAGTATAAGCCTAGGGTGGGAAATACCTCATCCCCCCCTGTCATCATCCAGACCCGTCATTAACATCCTCATCATCATCCCCTTGTCATCATCCCACACATCCCCCCTTCATCATCCCCTTATCATCCCACACATCCCCCCTTCATCATCCCCTTGTCATCATCCCACACATCCCCCCTTCATCATCCCCTTATCATCCCACACATCCCCCCTTCATCATCCCCTTGTCATCATCCCACACATCCCCCTTCATCATCCCCTTATCATTCCGCACATCCCCCCTTCATCATCCCCTTATCATCCCACACATCCCCCCTTTATCATCTCCTTGTAATCATCCCACACCCCCCCTTCATCATCCCCTTGTCATCATCCCCACCCCCCTTCATCATCCCCACACCCCCCTTCATCATCCTCTTCTCATCATTCGCCCTCAGTGGTCTTCAACCTGCGGACCTCCAGAGGTTTCAAAACTACAACTCCCAGCAAGCCCGGGCAGCCATCGGCTGTCCGGGCTTGCTGGGAGTTGTAGTTTTCAAACCTCCGGAGGTCCGCAGGTTGAAGACCACTGCGGCCTTCAACATCATCCAGCCCCCTCTCACCCCCTTTAGTTCTGAGTACTCACCTCCGCTCGGCGCTGGTCCGGTCCTGCAGGGCTGTCCGGTGAGGAGGTGGTCCGGTGGGATAGTGGTTCCGGGCTGCTATCTTCACCGGGGGCGCCTCTTCTCCGCGCTTCTGGCCCGGAATAGAGGCGTTGCCTTGACAACGACGCAGAAGTACGTTGGCAATGAACGCACCTCTGCGTCGTTGTCAAGGCAACGTGACTATTCTGAGGCCGGGCCCGAAGCGCTTAGAAGAGGCGCCCCCGGTGAAGATAGCAGCCCGGAACCACTATCCCACCGGACCACCTCCTCACCGGACAGCCCTGCAGGACCGGACCAGCGCTGAGCGGAGGTGAGTACTCAGAACTAAAGGGGGTGAGAGGGGGCTGGATGATGTTGAAGGCCGCAGTGGTCTTCAACCTGTGGACCTCCGGAGGTTTCAAAACTACAACTCCCAGCAAGCCCGGACAGCCGATGGCTGCCCGGGCTTGCTGGGAGTTGTAGTTTTGAAACCTCTGGAAGTCCGCAGGTTGAAGACCACTGCGGGTGGGGGAGTTCACTCGAGTATAAGCTGAGGGGGGTGTTTTCAGCACGAAAAATCGTGCTGAAAAACTCGGCTTATACTCGAGTATATACGGTATGTCATATGCAATTGCACAGTGCGAAAAAACAGCTTGCAGCTATCATGCTATTCTGTAGTCTGTGATCTATAAGTACACCCAGATCCTTCTCTACCAGTGACTCTGACAGTTTAATCCCCCCTAAGACATACGACGCATGCATGTTATTAGTACCCAGATGCATAACTTTACATTTATCCACATTGAACCTCATTTGCCAAGTGGATGCCCAGACACTTAGTCTATCCAAGTCATCTTGTAACTTATGCACATCCTCTATAGACTGTACCGTGCTACAAAGCTTGGTGTCATCTGCAAAGATAGAAACAGAGCTGTTAATACCATCCTCTATATCATTGATAAATAAATTAAACAACAGCAGGCCCAGTACTGAACCTTGGGGTACACCACTAATAACCGGGGACCAATCAGAGTACGAATCATTGACCACCACTCTCTGGGTACGATCCATGAGCCAGTGTTCAATCCAGTTACAAACTAAAATTTCCAAACCCAAAGACCTTAACTTACCTGTCAGACGTCTATGAGGGACAGTATCAAATGCTTTAGCAAAATCCAGAAACACTATATCCACAGCCATTCCTCTGTCAAGGCTTCTACTCACCTCTTCATAAAAGCAAATTAGATTGGTTTGACAACTTCTATCCTTAGTAAACCCATGCTGGCTATCACTTATAATACTATTATCCCCTATGTATTCCTGTATGTAATCCCTTATAAGTCCTTCAAACAATTTACCCACAATGCATGTTAAACTTACCGGTCTATAGTTTCCTGGGGAAGACCTAGAGCCCTTTTTGAAGATTGGCACCACATTCGCCTTGCGCCAGTCCCTTGGCACAATACCAGACACCAGAGAATCTCTAAATATCATGAACAGGGGTACAGATATTACTGAACTTACCTCTCTAAGAACTCTTGGGTGCAATCCATCTGGCCCTGGAGATTTGCTTACATTTATATCACTTAACTTACCTTGTACCATCTCTACATTAAGCCAGTTCAGTACATTACATGATGTGCTACCAGCACTGACCTGGCCAATGTCAGCTCCTTTTTCCATAGTGTATACAGAACTAAAGAACCCATTCAGTAGCTCCGCTTTCTCTTGATCGCCCGTGACAACCTCCCCATTATCATTATTAAGGGGTCCTACATGCTCTGTCCTTGGTTTTTTTGCATTTATATATCTAAAAAAATATTTAGGATTAGTTTTGCTTTCTTTGGCCACCTGTCTCTCGTTTAGAATTTTTGCTGTTTTTATTACATTTTTACAGATTTTATTAAGCTCTTTGTACTGTTTAAACTGATTTGTATTTTTTGAAGGCTATTTTTTTGTTGTTTATTGCTCTTTTAACATCATTTGTCAGCCATGTAGGATTTAGTTTTAATCGTTTATATTTGTTCCCCTTTGGTATATATTTAGATGTATAGTTATTTAGAGTTGATTTGAAGATGTCCCATTTACCTTCTGTATCAATATTTGAGAACACCTCCCCCCAGTCTATGTCCTGTAGTGCAGCCCTCAGCCCAGAGAAGTTTGCCTTTTTAAAGTTATATGTTCTTGCCTTCCCCGTCTGTCTTTGTTTTCTACATTTTAAGTCAAAAGTAACTATATTGTGGTCGCTATTACCAAGGTTTTCCCGCACAGTTACATTACCAACCAGCTCTGCGTTGTTGGAAATGATCAGATCCAACAAGGCATCACTTCTTGTTGGGTCCTCCACAAACTGGCCCATAAAATTATCCTGCAATAAATTTAGGAATTGACGCCCCTTTGTAGTTTTAGCCAACCCCGGACCCCAATCTATATCTGGATAGTTAAAATCTCCCATTATTACCACTGTACCTGCCCGGGCGGCCCTCTCTATTTGTTTATATAGCCGAACTTCTATCTCTTCAGTGATATTAGGGGGTCTGTAGATTACACCAAATACTATTTTTTCAGTATTTCCCTCCTTTTGTAATTCTACCCACAGTGATTCCACCTCCTCAAAATCATCACACACTATGGCATTGTTCACACTGACTTTCATACCACTTCTTACATACAGACAGACTCCAGCACCTTTTCTGTTCATTCTATCCTTGCGAAACAATGTAAACCCCTGCAGATTAACAGCCCAGTCATGCGAGGAGTCCAGCCATGTCTCAGTGACCCCAACTATATCAATATGTTCCTCCAGTATCAAGGCCTCAAGCTCCCCCATTTTATTTGCTAGGCTTCTGGCATTTGTGAACATACACTTTACATTTCCATCCTTTATGTTATTGGGGTTAATGGGATTCAAGGGTGTAAGTTTTATTTTCCTATGAAGCCTATTCCTATTAACTATTCTAAACCCTCCCTCCGCTCCACCCCCAGGTACATTTATAATTCCCACCTCTCTATCTATACTATCTTCCCCCTCTTTGCTGTAGGTTCCCTCCCCCCAAGTCCCTAGTTTAAACACTCCTCCACCCTTCTAGCCATCTTCTCCCCAAGCATAACATTTACAAAAATGTAGCATTTAACCCCTTAGGGACACCTTAAGGACTCAGCCCTTTTTTCTGACCACTGTCACTTTAAAGAGGCACTGTCATTGTTAAAAACTTTTCATATATTGCAGGACTCATTATAAGATGACATTTCACAATATACACCTGTTAGAAAAAAATTTCAATTTCACCTGAAATTCAAGCTCAAAATAGCCACCACTAGGGGTCGCCTGTCTTTTAGCCAGACAGACTAGTCTAGATTTTACAGCATACTGGATACCGGCCATAAAGCATACCGGTATCCAGTATAGGAGATTTCTATTGTGTATGCAAAACTACAGATAAAGGATGTGTGGACATGCTGGGAGCTGTAGTTTTAAAACAGCTGGAGGCAACACTGCTCTAACACAGTTATTTACAAACACTGCAGCTCCAGTTGTTACTAAACTACATCTCCCAGCATGCTGAAATAGTCAAAGCTTTCTTAGACTCCTGAATGACAAAGAAGTTGATCAGACATTCAGGAGTCTGTGAAAGATTAATGACACACATAGTGACAGCTATGCTGATTAGCATCCAGCTTTACTAGAAGATAAAACAGATAGAACATGTATTCATAAAAATGCTGTACTTTTATCTAAAAAAATCCTTGCACTAATTTTATAAAGATCTATTCTTATATTTATACATTTTATCCTGTTATGAATTCACCATAATGTCTTCTGATTACTGCAGGCAAGCTCCAAGTATCTTTCTCTGTGTAACATGACACAGCATAAAACCAGAGAGGAAAGGGTTACAGAGTAGAGAGTACTGATTGGCTGATTGCCCAGGCTTGCTCCTGTGAGGGAGACAGACAGACACGCCCCCTCCAGCCTGCACAATGAAAAAGTAACTCACCAGCAGATAAATGCTTATATCTCTGGATATATAGGTCCAAGACACATAAAAATATGCACATGATCAGGATTGGGTCCTGAGTAACCTATCACTTTTTTTTCTTTTTTTTGCAATATGACAGGTACGCTTTAACCCCTTAAGGAGCGGAGGTTTTTCCGTTTTTGCATTTTCGTTTTTTGCTCCTTGCCTTTAAAAAATCATAACTCTTTCAAATTTACACCTAAAAATCCATATGATGGCTTATTTTTTGCGCCACCAATTCTAGTTTGTAATGACGTCAGTCATTTTGCCCAAAAATCTATGGTGAAGCGGGAAAAAAAATCATTGTGCGACAAAATTGAAAAAAAAAAACCGCTGTTTTGTAACTTTTGGGGGCTTCCGTTTCTACGTAGTACATTTTTCGGTAAAAATGACACCTGATATGTATTCTGTAGGTCCATACGATTAAAATGATACCCTACTTATATAGGTTTGATTTTGTCGGACTTCTGGAAAAAATCATAACTACATGCAGGAAAATTAATACGTTTAAAATTGTCATCTTCTGACCCCTATAACTTTTTTATTTTTCCGTGTATGGGGCGGTATGAGCGCTCATTTTTTGCGCCGTGATCTGAAGTTTTTAACGGTACCATTTTTGCATTGATAGGACTTATTGATCACTTTTTATTCATTTTTAAATGATATAAAAAGTGACCAAAAATGCACTATTTTGGACTTTGGAATTTTTTTGCACGCACGCCATTGACCAAGCGGTTTAATTAATGATATATTTTTGTAATTCGGACATTTCTGCACGCGGTGATACCACATATGTTTATTTTTATTTTTATTTACACTGTGTTTTTTTTTTTATTGGAAAAGGGGGGTGATTCAAACTTTTAATAGGGGAGGAGTTAAATGATCTTTATTCACTTTTTTTTTTTTCACTTTTTTTTTGCAGTGTTATAGGTCCCATAGGGACCTATAACACTGCACACACTGATCTTCTATGTTGATCACTGGTTTCTCATAAGAAACCAGTGATCAACGATTCTGCCGGATGACTGCTCATGCCTGGATCTCAGGCACTGAGCAGTCATTCGGCGATCGGACAGCGAGGAGGCAGGAAGGGGCCCTCCCGCTGTCCTGTCAGCTGTTCGGGATGCCGCGATTAGCCGCGGCTATCCCGAACAGCTCGACTGAGCTAGTCGGGAACTTTCACTTTCACTTTTAGCCGCGCGGCTCAGCTTTGAGCGCGCGGCTAAAGGGTTAATAGCGCGCGGCGCCGCAATCGGCGCTGCGCGCTATTAGAGGCGGGTCCCGGCTTCACTATGACGCCGGGCCCGCCATGATATGACGCGGGGTTACTGTGTAACCCCGCGCTATATCAGAAGAGCAGGACCAAGGACGTACCGGTACGTCCTTGGTCCTTAAGGGGTTAAGCATTAATAACTCTGGCATGCTTTTACTTTTCATTCTGATTCCGATTCAGTTTTTTTGTGACATATTGTACTTTATGTTAATGGTAAATTTTCGTCAATACTTGCATCATTCCTTGGTGAAAAAAATTTGAATTTTTTCTACGTTTGGACACGCCAAATAAATTATAGATTTATTCACATATACAATATATCTACTTTATGTTGGCATCATATAGTTAATGTTTTTACTTGTTGAAGACATTAGAGGGCTTCAAAGTATTGTAGCAATTTTCAAATTTTTCACGAAAATTTCTAAATCAAATTTTTCAGGGACCAGTTCAGTTTGAAGGGGATTTGTGGGGCCTACATGTTAGAAATAGCCCATAAATGACCCCATTATAAATGATCTAGAGGGCCACAGTTTAGAGACCACTGCACAGTGATCTCCAAACTGTAGCCCTCCAGCTGTTGCAAAACTACAAATCCCAGCATGCCCAGAGAGGAAAATGCTAATGTTTTGTAACATCTGAAGAGATACAGTTTAGAGACCACTGTATAGTGGTCTTCAAACTGTGGCCCTCCAGATGTTGCTACTTACCAGCATCGCTGCCCGCCGCACCATGAAGAGGATAGGTAAGAGACCTCCACTGTCGCTGAAAGGACAGTTCCCCCGCTTTGCCCGGACTACCGTGGGTGGGCAGAGCGGGGGAACCGAACTTTAACCCTTGCCCCCATTCTGCTATTGGTCGGTCGCTTCTGACCAATCAATAGCAGGGATAGGAGGGGTGGCACCCCTTCCACATCACTCCTATCCCTTCAGGCAGATCGGGGGGTCTTGGACAGCCCCAATCCCCCTTATTTTCTGGGTCACCAGGTCACCTGAGACCCGTATGACCCGGAATCTGAATTGACCGGCGATTTGCGATGATCGCTGACACAGGGGGGTCTCAGGACCCCCCAGACGTTGGCAAGGGTGACCTGCTGAATGACTACAGGCAACCCAATCTGGTCCCCACCTGGAGAGCGGTGGGGACCGAAATTCCCACAGGCTTACAGGTATGCCCTGGGTCCTTAAGGATCGGGGATACAGGGCGTACCTGTACGCCCTGCATCCCCAAGAGGTTAAAATCTGGGAAAAATCACATTCACAAGCTATTTAAAATTCTCCTCCACAAGCTATGGAAAAATATTAGCTGAAAATACAGAACATGGCAATGTTTGTGCTGGAAATAGAGATGAATTGTGAATCAGCAAAAATCAACAATTTATTGCAAATTAAATGTATTCAATTAAAACATGGAGATAATAAAAATAGATCAAACACACACAGGATAGGAATTTAGCAGTGTATAGTCTATAGCAGTGTTTCCCAACCTTTTTCGGGTCGTGGCACACCCTGAAATGTATTTTTTTCGCGGGGCACACCAAACAAAAAAATCACGAAAAAAGCCTATTTAAGTAGTAAAAAGCTAATTTAACCCCTTAAAGACGCAGGACGTATATTTACGTCCTGCGCCGGCTCCCACGATATGAAGCGGGATCGCGCCGCAATCCTGCATCATATCGCGTCGGTCCCGGCGCTCATCAACGGCCGGGACCCGCGGCTAATACCACACATCGCCGATCGCGGCGCTGTGCGGTATTAACCCTTTAGAAGCGGCGGTCAAAACTGACCGCCGCTTCTAAAGTGAAACTGAAAGTGACCCGGCTGCTCAGTCGGGCTGTTCGGGACCGCCGCGGTGAAATCGTGGCGTCCCGAACAGCTGACCGGACACCGGGAGGGCCCTTACCTGCCTCCTCGGTGTCCGATCGACGAATGACTGCTCCGTGCCTGAGATCCAGGCAGGAGCAGTCAAGCGCCGATAATGCTGATCACAGGCGTGTTAATACACGCCAGTGATCAGCATAGGAGATCAGTGTGTGCAGTGTTATAGGTCCCTATGGGACCTATAACACTGCAAAAAAAAAGTAAAAAAAAAATGTGTTAATAAAGGTCATTTAACCCCTTCCCTTATAAAAGTTTGAATCACCCCCCTTTTCCCATAAAAAAAATAAAACAGTGTAAAAAAAATAAATAAATAAGCATATGTGGTATCGCCGCGTGCGTAAATGTCCGAACTATAAAAATATATCATTAATTAAACCGCACGGTCAATGGCGTACGCGCAAAAAAATTCCAAAGTCCAAAAAAGCGTATTTTGGTCACTTTTTATACCATTAAAAAAATGAATAAAAAGTGATCAAAAAGTCCGATCAAAACAAAAATCATACCGATAAAAACTTCAGATCATGACACAAAAAATGAGTCCAATACCGCCCTGTACATGGAAAAATAAAAAAGTTATAGGGGTCAGAAAATGACATTTTTAAACGTATACATTTTCCTGCATGTAGTTATGATTTTTTCCAGAAGTGCGACAAAATCAAACCTATATAAGTAGGGTATCATTTTAACCGTATGGACCTACAGAATAATGATAAGGTGTAATTTTTACCGAAATATGCACTGTGTAGAAACGGAAGCCCCCAAAAGTTACAAAATGGCGTTTTTTTTTCGATTTTGTCGCACAATGATTTTTTTTTCCGTTTCGCCGTGCATTTTTGGGTAAAATGACTAATGTCACTGCAAAGTAGAATTGGCGACGCAAAAAATAAGCCATAATATGGATTTTTAGGTGGAAAATTGAAAGGGTTATGATTTTTAAAAGGTAAGGAGTAAAAAACGAAAGTGCAAAAACGGAAAAACCCTGAGTCCTTAAGGGGTTAAGCAATATGCAGTACACCTATATCATCAGTAGCATTGTAGCACTTAAAATGACAAAAAAAAGCTTACCTATGTAGTGGTCAAAAATTTTTTGTCCCAAGAATGGTTGCTCTCCCCCAGGCCCATCATCTTCATCATCATCATCAGTATCATAAGCACCATTACCCCCCCCCCCCCAATCATCATCATCATCATCACCACCACCATTAATCCCTCTCTCCCCGGCCCATCATCATCATCATCAGTAGGTATGAGCGAATCAAATCTGACAAATCCGAATTCACTACAAATTTCACGAAAAATTTGCTTTGCAATGAATCCAAATAATGCTGTGAAATCACTTAATTAAACTCCATTTAGTGCAGTCCAGGTTCCAGGGCATCTAAAATGGTGGATCCACATGTGAGGACATGGGGCAAGGAACTCTGGGAAGTTGGCAAGGCGGGTAGGCGGGATGACCCTGAATCACATGCAGCATACAGCCTATCAGCAGCCAGTCACCCCTGTGATGTCACAGCCCTATATAATCGGCAGCCATCTTGTGGCCAGTCACTTCAGTGTTTTATTTCAGAGAGAGCGTTTTATTGCCGGGAGGGATAGAACATTGTGTGCGTTGCACAGAAAAACAGCTTGACAGCAGAGATTCACCACAAGCCCAAATCACTACATAAAAGCACTGACAGAGAGAGAGATACAAAAGTACACTTTTGGGTGTAATACACAGCGACTCCACTGCTGCAGTGGGGCGTACAGCATCTCTAAAGCTCATAGGGACCAGTTAGGCAATACACTAAAAGCCATTGTCACCTGCTATTAGTGCCTAATAATACTGTACTGGGCTCTACTACATAGCAATTCTGTACTGCTGCAGTTGGTTGTACAACAACTGTAAAGCTAACAGTTAGGGTGAGCATGATAAGCCATAGTCACCTGATTACCGTGCCTAATACAGGTTGCGTAGCGTAGCTTATTGTCCTCTCATAAGTGTAACCTGTGCGTTCATAGGTGGTGTATGTTTTTTTTTTCCTGAAAAACTAATTTTGGCCTAGTTACTGTGAAAGGCCATCCAAAGCTACACCCTTGTTTCTGTAGCCTTATACAGTTGCGAAGCGTATTGTCCAGCTCTCATAGTTGTAAACTGTATGTACACCTACATGGTGTACATTTTTGTTTTATTCCCTGTGAAACGCCAGACAAAGCTACACCCTTGTTTCTGTAATCTCATACAGTTTTCACAGTAATGGAGCACATTGTCCACCTCTCATAAGTGTAACATATACACACTCAGCTAGTGTATAAGTATGTCAGGCCAAGAAGTGCATAATTAAGGTGCTGGTCCCTAGTTACAGAAATTCCTCCACATTAGACCACAGGTAAGTATTGGGGATATGCATTAGCTAAAACCTAACTTTTCTTAGGATGAAATGTATGGACCCAATTTTTTTTTTTTTATCTAACAAAAGGAAAGGTGTGCAAAAAAAATCATGTGCCACCTACATCACCAAGTATTGATGTGATGCAAAGACCTCTAAAATGTCGAAGGGAACAACGTATGTCCATTGTAACAGGTCGGGGTAAAATCTTCCCCTGTAAGGCCATACTCTCACACTATTAATTCCCTTCTTGGCAAGTGTTACTCGCCCTAAAAAGGGCGGCCCCACACAGGAACCTCTCCCTATTTCCAACTAAAAACCCTGGGAAACGGCAGTGTTTTTAGGCCTTACAGGGGAAGTTTTTACCCCCACATATTACAATGGACCATACATTGTTCCCTTCCCCCTTTTAGAGGTCTTTGCATCACATCAATAATCGGTGGTGTAGGTGGCACATGGTGGTTTTTTACACATTTTTCCTGTTGTTAAATAAAAAAAAATTGGGTATATATATTTTAACCTAAGAATATTATTAAAAGTTAAGTTTTACATAATCCTCAATACTTACTTGTACACACTAACACTTTTCCAAAAGAGACCGTTTTCTTCTGCCTACCTGCCTCAGCTACTGTTCTGATCCGGTCACACGCCTGATGCCATACATCTGATGCCAAGTTCTCCATTTTTCACCCACCTTCTTCACCAGGTACTGATATTGCCACCCGCCACCCACTCTGTCACCGGGTCACTTTCTGGACTCCTGATGCTGCTGATGCCACCTCCAGGCTGTCTCATTCTGCCACCATATGTTCTCCTCATGCTGATGCCAGCTCCAGATGCCAGCTCCAGGTTTTCTCATTCTGCCACCATATGTTCTCCTTATGCTTCTGCCACCTCCAGGCTGTGTCATTTAGCCACTATATGGTCTCCTCATGCTGCCGCCACCTCCAGGCTGTGTCATTCAGCCACTATATGTTCTCCTCATGCTGTTGCCAACTCCAAGCTGTGTTCTTCATCCACTGTTTGGTCTCCTCTTTCTGCCGCCAACTCCAGGTTGTGTCATTCTGCCAGATTATGGTCTCCTAATTCTGCTGCCACCTCCAGGCTGTATCACTGTGCCGCCATGTGGTCTCATCATGCTGCTTGCACATTAAATAATACTTTGTAGGTTCATTTATTTGAAATCTTCAATTTAAATGTTAAAAAATATCTTTAATCTTTTCAATTATGAGGCCCTATGGTCTCGTCAGGCTGTTGCCACCTCCAGACTGGGTCATTCAGCCAATATATGGTCTCCTCATGCTGCCACCACCTCCAGGCTTAATGTTTTATTTTTTGATTGTAGATTAGTTTTCAATTCTTTTTTTTGTTCATGATAATAGGGGCTGCCACCTTATATGCCACCTTATCTGAGCTACTATTAAGAGATCTGCCCTACAGCAGTCACATGGTCCATAAGAACCTGTAGTCTGGCGCTAACACATTGACTTTTAAGGGAGAGTGTTGTACGCATGCTCAGTGACATGCAAAACTAATCACTTATTGTAAATACTCACATGTCACGCGCAAGCGCTGCCCTCCTCGTCCTCCTGGTTGTTGCGGGCCGCCGGCGCTGGAACTTTGTACTTTACTCTGTATCCCTATGCCCGGGCTGCAATAGATAAACAAAATAAACTTTAACACACCTTCCTACGTTCCCCCGGTCGGTCCGGACCTGCTTCCTGGGGACGGGAACGTCGGAGAGCCATCAGCCTATCACCGGCCACAGCGATGTTACACCTTGGCCGGTGATAGGTTGAGCCCACTGTCATTTAAGAAGCCAAGGCGGAACATCGCTGCGGCCAGTGATAGGCTGACAGCTCTATCACGTCACATACACACACACATTGAGTTTTATATATATAGATACTAGCTGAGTACCCGGCATTGCCCGTTTTTTCCTTCCTTACCCTTGTTGGGAAGGAAAATCAACAAAGGAGGAAGCTTTTGACTTCAAATCCTGTCCTCATATATTGTTGTCATATCCCAACCCCATGTCCTGTCCTCATATCTCAACCTCATATCCTGTCCTCGTATCCTGTCCTCATATCCCAACCTCATATCCCGTTCTCATATCCCCTCATCATATCTCGACCCCATATCCTGACCTCCTATCCCGTCCTTATATCTCAACCTGATATCCCGTCCTCCTTGTTACGCCGAGCGCTCCGGGTCCCCGCTCCTCCCCGGAGCGCTCGCTACACTTCCCTCACTGCAGCGCCCCGGTCGGTTCCACGGACCCGGGGCGCTGCGTTACCACCTCCGGCCGGGATGCGATTCGCGATGCGGGTAGCGCCCGCTCGCGATGCGCACCCCGGCTCCCGTACCTTACTCGCTCCCCGTCAGTTCTGTCCCGGCGCGCGCGGCCCCGCTCCCTAGGGCGCGCGCGCGCCGGGTCTTTGCGATTTAAAGGGCCACTGCACCGCTGATTGGTGCAGTGGTTCCAATTAGTGTTTACACCTGTGCACTTCCCTATATCACCTCACTTCCCCTTCACTCCCTCGCCGGATCTTGTTGCCCTAGTGCCAGTGAAAGCGTTCCTTGTGTGTTCCTTGCCTGTGATTCCAGACCTTCTGCCGTTGCCCCTGACTACGATCCTTGCTGCCTGCCCCGACCTTCTGCTACGTCCGACCTTGCTTCTGTCTACTCCCTTGTACCGCGCCTATCTTCAGCAGCCAGAGAGGTTGAGCCGTTGCTAGGGGATACGACCTGGTCACTACCGCCGCAGCAAGACCATCCCGCTTTGCGGCGGGCTCTGGTGAAAACCAGTAGTGACTTAGAACCGATCCTCTAGCACGGTCCACGCCAATCCCTCTCTGGCACAGAGGATCCACTACCTGCCAGCCGGCATCGTGACAGTAGATCCGGCCATGGATCCCGCTGAAGTTCCTCTGCCAGTTGTCGCTGACCTCACCACGGTGGTCGCCCAGCAGTCACAACAGATTGCGCAACAAGGCCAACAGCTGTCTCAACTGACTGTTATGCTACAACAGTTACTACCACAGCTCCAGCAATCATCTCCTCCGCCAGCTCCTGTACCTCCTCCGCAGCGAGTGGCCGCTTCTGGAATACGACTATCCTTGCCGGATAAATTTGATGGGGACTCTAAGTTTTGCCGTGGCTTTCTTTCCCAATGTTCATTACACTTGGAGATGATGTCGGACCAGTTCCCCACTGAAAGGTCTAAGGTGGCTTTCGTAGTCAGCCTGCTGTCTGGAAAAGCCCTGGCTTGGGCCACACCGCTCTGGGACCGCAATGACCCCGTCACTGCCTCTGTACACTCCTTCTTCTCGGAAATTCGAAGTGTCTTTGAGGAACCTGCCCGAGCCTCTTCTGCTGAGACTGCCCTGTTGAACCTGGTCCAGGGTAATTCTTCCGTTGGCGAGTATGCCGTACAGTTCCGTACCCTTGCTTCAGAATTATCCTGGAATAATGAGGCACTCTGCGCGACCTTTAAAAAAGGCCTATCCAGCAACATTAAAGATGTTCTGGCCGCACGAGAAATCCCTGCTAACCTACATGAACTCATCCATCTTGCCACTCGCATTGACATGCGTTTTTCCGAACGGCGTCAGGAGCTCCGCCAGGATATGGACTCTGTTCGCACGAGGCGTTTCTTCTCCCCGGCTCCTCTCTCCTCTGGTCCCCTGCAATCTGTTCCTGTGCCTCCCGCCGTGGAGGCTATGCAGGTCGACCGGTCTCGCCTGACACCCCAAGAGAGGACACGACGCCGCATGGAGAATCTCTGCCTGTACTGTGCTAGTACCGAACACTTCCTGAAGGATTGTCCTATCCGTCCTCCCCGCCTGGAAAGACGTCCGCTGACTCCGCACAAAGGTGAGACAGTCCTTGATGTCTACTCTGCTTCTCCACGTCTTACTGTGCCTGTGCGGATGTCTGCCTCTGCCTTCTCCTTCTCTGCTGTGGCCTTCTTGGACTCTGGATCTGCAGGAAATTTCATCTTAGCCTCTCTCGTCAACAGGTTCAACATCCCGGTGACCAGTCTCGCCAGACCCCTCTACATCAATTGTGTAAACAATGAAAGATTGGACTGTACTATACGTTTCCGCACGGAGCCCCTTCTAATGTGCATCGGATCTCATCACGAGAGGATTGAACTGTTGGTCCTCCCCAATTGCACTTCTGAAATCCTTCTTGGACTTCCCTGGCTTCAACTCCATTCCCCAATCCTGGATTGGTCCACTGGGGAGATCAAGAGTTGGGGGCCCTCTTGTTCCAAGGACTGCTTAAAACCGGTTCCCAGTAAACCTTGCCGTGTCCCTGTGCTTCCTCATGTAACCGGTCTCCCTAAGGCCTATATGGACTTTGCGGACGTTTTTTGCAAAAAACAAGCTGAGACTCTACCTCCTCACAGGCCTTATGATTGTCCCATTGACCTCCTCCCGGGCACTACTCCACCCCGGGGCAGAATCTATCCTCTGTCCGTCCCAGAGACTCTTGCCATGTCTGAATACATCCAAGAAAATTTAAAAAAGGGCTTTATCCGTAAATCCTCCTCTCCTGCCGGAGCCGGATTTTTCTTTGTGTCCAAAAAAGATGGCTCTCTACGTCCTTGCATTGACTACCGCGGTCTTAATAAAATCACGGTTAAGAACCGCTACCCCCTACCCCTCATCTCTGAACTCTTTGATCGTCTCCAAGGTGCCCATATTTTTACCAAACTGGACTTAAGAGGTGCTTATAATCTCATCCGCATCAGAGAGGGGGATGAATGGAAAACGGCATTTAACACCAGAGATGGACACTTTGAGTATCTGGTCATGCCCTTTGGTCTATGCAACGCCCCTGCCGTCTTCCAAGACTTTGTTAATGAAATTTTTCGTGATCTACTATACTCCTGTGTTGTTGTATATCTGGACGATATCCTGATTTTTTCTGCCAATCTTGAAGAACACCGCCAGCATGTCCGTATGGTTCTTCAGAGACTTCGTGATAATCAACTCTATGCCAAAATAGAGAAATGTCTGTTTGAATGCCAATCTCTTCCTTTTCTAGGATACTTGGTCTCTGGCCAGGGACTACAAATGGACCCAGATAAACTCTCTGCCGTCTTAGATTGGCCACGCCCCTCCGGACTCCGTGCCATCCAACGTTTTTTGGGGTTCGCCAATTATTACAGGCAATTTATTCCACATTTTTCTACCATTGTGGCTCCTATTGTGGCTTTAACAAAAAAAAATGCCGATCCCAAGTCTTGGCCTCCTCAAGCGGAAGACGCCTTTAAACGACTCAAGTCTGCCTTTTCTTCGGCTCCCGTGCTCTCCAGACCTGACCCATCTAAACCCTTCCTATTGGAGGTTGATGCCTCCTCAGTGGGAGCTGGAGCTGTCCTTCTACAAAAAAACTCTTCCGGGCATGCTGTTACTTGTGGTTTTTTTTCCAGGACCTTCTCTCCGGCGGAGAGGAACTACTCCATCGGGGATCGAGAGCTTCTAGCCATTAAATTAGCACTTGAGGAATGGAGGCATCTGCTGGAGGGATCAAGATTTCCAGTTATTATTTACACCGATCACAAGAACCTCTCCTACCTCCAGTCTGCCCAACGGCTGAATCCTCGTCAGGCCAGGTGGTCTCTGTTCTTTGCCCGATTTAATTTTGAAATTCACTTTCGGCCTGCTGATAAAAACATTAGGGCCGATGCTCTCTCTCGTTCCTCAGATGCCTCTGAAATTGAACTCTCTCCTCAACACATCATTCCTCCTGACTGCCTGATTTCCACTTCTCCAGCCTCCATCAGGCAAACTCCTCCAGGAAAGACCTTTGTTTCTCCACGCCAACGCCTTGGGATCCTCAAATGGGGTCACTCCTCCCATCTCGCAGGTCATGCGGGCATCAAGAAATCTGTGCAACTCATCTCTCGCTTCTATTGGTGGCCGACTCTAGAGACTGATGTGGTGGACTTTGTGCGAGCCTGCACTATCTGTGCCCGGGATAAGACTCCTCGCCAGAAGCCCGCTGGTTTTCTTCATCCTCTACCTGTCCCCGAACAACCTTGGTCTCTGATTGGTATGGATTTTATTACTGACTTACCCCCATCCCATGGCAACACTGTTATTTGGGTGGTCGTTGATCGATTCTCCAAAATGGCACATTTCATCCCTCTTCCTGGTCTTCCTTCAGCGCCTCAGTTGGCTAAACAATTTTTTGTACACATTTTTCGTCTTCACGGGTTGCCTACACAGATCGTCTCGGATAGAGGCGTCCAATTTGTGTCTAAATTCTGGAGGGCTCTCTGTAAACAACTCAAGATTAAATTAAATTTTTCTTCTGCATACCATCCTCAATCCAATGGACAAGTAGAGAGAATTAACCAGATCTTGGGTGACTATTTACGACATTTTGTTTCCTCCCGCCAGGATGACTGGGCAGATCTTCTACCTTGGGCCGAATTCTCGTATAATTTCAGAATCTCTGAATCTTCCTCCAAATCTCCGTTTTTCGTGGTGTACGGCCGTCACCCTCTTCCCCCCCTCCCTACCCCCTTGCCCTCTGGTCTGCCCGCTGTGGATGAAATTTCTCGTGATCTTTCCACCATATGGAAAGAGACCCAAAATTCTCTCTTACAGGCTTCTTCTCGCATGAAGAGATTCGCAGATAAGAAAAGAAGAGCTCCTCCCATTTTTTCCCCTGGAGACAAGGTATGGCTCTCCGCTAAATATGTCCGTTTCCGTGTCCCGAGCTATAAGTTGGGACCACGCTATCTTGGTCCTTTTAAAGTTTTGTGTCAAATTAATCCTGTCTCTTACAAACTTCTTCTTCCTCCTTCTCTTCGTATCCCTAATGCCTTTCACGTCTCTCTTCTTAAACCTCTCATCCTCAACCGTTTTTCTCCTAAATCTGTTCCTCCCACTCCTGTTTCCGGCTCCTCGGACATCTTCTCTGTTAAAGAGATTTTGGCCTCTAAAAAGGTCAGGGGAAGAACTTTTTTTTTAGTGGATTGGGAGGGTTGTGGTCCAGAAGAGAGGTCCTGGGAACCTGAGGACAATATCCTGGACAAAAGTCTGATCCTCAGGTTCTCAGGCCCCAAGAAGAGGGGGAGACCCAAGGGGGGGGGTACTGTTACGCCGAGCGCTCCGGGTCCCCGCTCCTCCCCGGAGCGCTCGCTACACTTCCCTCACTGCAGCGCCCCGGTCGGTTCCACGGACCCGGGGCGCTGCGTTACCACCTCCGGCCGGGATGCGATTCGCGATGCGGGTAGCGCCCGCTCGCGATGCGCACCCCGGCTCCCGTACCTTACTCGCTCCCCGTCAGTTCTGTCCCGGCGCGCGCGGCCCCGCTCCCTAGGGCGCGCGCGCGCCGGGTCTTTGCGATTTAAAGGGCCACTGCACCGCTGATTGGTGCAGTGGTTCCAATTAGTGTTTACACCTGTGCACTTCCCTATATCACCTCACTTCCCCTTCACTCCCTCGCCGGATCTTGTTGCCCTAGTGCCAGTGAAAGCGTTCCTTGTGTGTTCCTTGCCTGTGATTCCAGACCTTCTGCCGTTGCCCCTGACTACGATCCTTGCTGCCTGCCCCGACCTTCTGCTACGTCCGACCTTGCTTCTGTCTACTCCCTTGTACCGCGCCTATCTTCAGCAGCCAGAGAGGTTGAGCCGTTGCTAGGGGATACGACCTGGTCACTACCGCCGCAGCAAGACCATCCCGCTTTGCGGCGGGCTCTGGTGAAAACCAGTAGTGACTTAGAACCGATCCTCTAGCACGGTCCACGCCAATCCCTCTCTGGCACAGAGGATCCACTACCTGCCAGCCGGCATCGTGACACTCCTATCCCATCCTCATATCTCAAACTCCTATCTCGACCTCATATCCCATCCTAATATCCCGACATCCTATCCTGACCTAATATCCTGTCCTCATATCCCGTCCTCATATCCTGTCCTCATATCCCATCCTCATATCTCAAACTCCTATCCCGACCTCCTATGCCAACCTGCTATCCCGACCTTCTATCCCATCCTCAAATTCTTTCCTCATATTCTGTCCTCATATCTCAACCTAATATACCATCCTCATTTCCCGTCCTCATATCCCGACCTCCTATCTCGACCTAATTTCCCATCCTCCTATCTCGACCTCATATCCCGTCATCATATCCCGACCTCATATCCCGTTCTCACATCCCGTCTTTATATCCCGACCTCATATACCGTCCTTATATCCCATCCTCATATCCCAACCTCATATGCTGTCCTTATGTCCCGTCCTCATATGCTGTCCTCAGGTGGGACTGATTTGTGATGAAGATATTATAAGCTGAAAATAGGAGGAGACGGGGCTTTGCAGGACTGGGTGTGATTTGCAAGCCAGACCGATGCACAAAAGGATAGATAAAAGGGATGGGGCTTAAATGTGGGTGTGTCTTTATGAGATGAGGTGTGGCTTGCAAGCCAGACTGGCACATTCACCGGGGGATTCAGAGCGGAGCTTGTGGAGTAAGGTGTTGGAAGTCCCATATACTTGCATGGGACTTGAAATAAAAACCCATCTTTATTATAAGGGTGTAGGTAAGGGTTAATTTAACTATCATATATTTTTATTTGACATATAAGTAATATGTGTACCAGGTATTATTGAAATATCTCCAGCCGTACGGAAGTTATGTAGGGACATGCATTTCCCATAGATTTGCATGGAACTTGAAACAAAAACCCCAACCCTCACAAATGGAGGGTAGTTAAGGATTAAATTAACTATCCTCTATTTTAAGTGGACATATAAGTAACATGTGACTGAGTACTATCGAAATATTTCCAGCCATTTGGAAGTTATGCAGTAACATATATTTCCCATAGACTTGTATGGGACTTTAAACAAAAACCCTGACCCTGTCAAATGGGCATGAGTAAGGGTTAAATGACCTATCCTGTGTTTCTTGTTGACATATAAGCAACTTGTGTGCCAAATTTCATGTTAATATCTTTAGCCATTTGGACGTGATGCTGGAACATACACACACACATACAGACTTTGGGGGAGATTTATCCAAACCTGTCCAGTGGAAAAGTTACTGAGTTGCCCATAGCAACCAATCAGATCCCTTCTTTCTTTTTTCAGAGGCCTTGTTAAAAATGAAAGAAGCGATCTGATTGGTTGCTATGGGCAACTCAGCAACTTTTCCTCTGGACAGGTTTTAATAAATCTCCCCCATTGAGTTTTATATATACTGCAAACAAATTCCAAAGGAACAGCACACCATATAGGTCTGGAAGGTGCCAGCGGCAAAGGAGCCCGGTCAAGGCAGTTCACACATCCGAGTAAGTAAGCTTGATAAAGGCTGCTTGGCAGCTGAAACGTCGCTTGCTCTGTATACGCATGAAATAAATCACAGTTTTTTGCACTTTATCCATTGAGTGCCGCGGTTTACTTCGTATATATATATAAATATATATATATATATTAAAAAAAAAAATATATATATATATATATAAATATATATATATATATATATATATATATATATAAAGAGATTTCTATATAGATAGAAAAACTGTAAAAAAAAAATAATTCTTCTGTTTAACATAAAGATTTGATTCAAGGGAATAGATTATTTTCTGATGAGATATTCGCTTCAATGTCTACAAGTCATGTAAAGGACTATGGAAAGGCTTTGTTTCCTTATTATCTGGGCTTGGTGCAGGTTTGCTTTAAAAATACATTAGAAATCATTTATTAATCAGCTGCAGATGTGTGTGTGTAATGTAGCATGAAATGTATCCTTGTAAAATAAACGCTGCATAGGATATCTGTGCTACTAAATTATATCCTTGTACAAGGTCATTTGCTTTGCTGTAAAAATGAAATTAATAGGTTTGTCTGCATTGCAGATGAGCATAACATGAGTTGGTCACAGAGCCGCAGAAAGAATCCACACATGCAGTTTTTGGCCTCTGTCATACATGATTTTAAAAATAATTTTTTTTTTTGCTTGGAAGAAAAAATCCACAAAAAAGTGTTGTGATTAGTTTTTTCCACTTTTTACCCCCCAAAAAGTGTGTTGTGGTACATGTGGGTTTTTTTCCCTACGTTTTTCTGTGTGAATTTTTTATATTTTATTAATATAAAAGAAGAAAAAGTATGAATCCATACCTCCAGAACCAGCGCTATCTGTTGTTCTCCTTTGACAGCAGGGGCTTTTATTGCTGTCCTAGTGATGCATGTTGCAGGGTTGGTCATAACTGGTTAAGGCCAACTAATGAGGAGGTGTGAGTGCTGAGCCAATAAGTATTGGCACAGTGGCACATGCCCTCTAGAGGCGGGATATTTAAACCTGCAAGTGTCTTTAGTATGCACCCATGATGATTCTTTCCCTAACATTCTTGTACTTTGTTTCTCTGTGACCTGAATTGTGTATCCTGATTTTTGTCTATGATCTGACCATCTTTTTGCCTGCTGACTTTGTACTTTGACTCTCCCTAGGTTTTACCCTTGCTTGCCCTCACCCCATGGTGAGGCCGATACCTGGCATTTGCATGGTATCGGGGACTCATTTATTGTCCGAGATACCATGTCCGATTTCTTCTGCAGTGAGGCCATCCTCTCCTTAATGCCCCTCTTCACTGCCTCGTTCTCCTGTCCGCATCATGGCATCCAATGGAGGAGCATGTGACACACATGTCATTTCAATTCCTCCACTGCGCCTAGTGTAACGCTATGGAGTGATGCTCCTCCATAGGACACCATGATGCGGACGGGAGAACGGGGAAGCAGAGCAGCAACACCTGACAGAGGACAGCCGCAGGTGAGCAACTACCAGGGGCACTACTGAGGGTGGAGGTGGGATAGGGGGTTTGACTTGCTGTGTACAAATGGGGGGCTGCTGTGTACAAGGGGGGGCCTGCTGTCTACAAGGGGGGCCTGCTATCTACAAGGGGGGGGGGCTGCTGTCTACAAGGGGGGGGGGGGCATGCTGTCTACAAAGGGGTCCCTGCTGCGTACAAGGGGGAACTTCTGTCTGCAAGGGGGCCTGCTGTCTACAAGTGGGGGGGGGGGCTGTGGTCTACAGGGGGGCTGCTACTAATGTGTACATGGGGGCTGCAGTCTAGAGGGGGCTGCTGCTAATGTCTGCAACTATCTATACTACCTACAAGGGAATACTACCTACTATTAAATGCAATCTTACAGCAGAGTCACTAACTTCAATTTATAGGTAAATAGTGCAGGTGACCCGCTTTCTACCGCTGCTCACCATGTGAACATTAACGCAATCGCTCTGGAGACATTGGTCTCACCACCGATGCAAATTCCCTGTTCTCCCCAATGGAGAAGAGAGAAATCTTTACTCATACTACAGCAGCAACCTCCATTGCACACAAGGACCCACATATCAGCATGGTAAGCAGGGCCAGAAACCAGGTCACCCTGGTGTCAGATTCCCTTTAAAATAAAAGTACTCGTAGTTGGTATCAACGACTACTAGATTAAAGTATCAGTACACGTACTCGGTCTTAACAAAATGGTTTAGGGACATCCCTAATTAAAAACATGCCACACTTATTCAGTTATTGCAAATAAAAACTTAAATATATAAACACACCCTCAGGTAATCCAAAAACACATAGAGTTATCGATGCAGTAACCAAGGCAGTAAAAAAAAAAAATCCATAATATGCAACTTTACTGCAGAATGAGGACACAGCCTTAGGGTGCGTTCACACGGAGTAAATGAAGAGTAATTATCCGCTACAAACTAATTCACATCTCCTCTGCCCATTGACTTTAATGTTATTTCTGCTGTCCTGTTCACACTGCGGAAATTCTGCTAGCAGAATTCCGACGCTGAATTCCGTTCCACTTGAAGAAAGAACATGTTCATTTTTCAAGCGGAATCCGCGAGCAGAAATCAATTGAAGTCAATGGTAAAAAAAATTCCGCCCCAAAATCGTTTTCGCATGGAATTAGCACGCAATTCGCGTGCAATTTGCGCGCAATTTGCATGGAAATGGCTAAAAAAAAACTTCACTTCTTTCTCCCCCATGTCTGCGCGCAATTCCGCGCGAATTTCCCGCAAATTTCCAGCAAAAATAAAATTCCCATTTGTGATCCTAGCCTAAGAAAGTTTTTTTTTTTTTTGTGCAAATTGCACCAGCAGTAGTAAATCTGGGCCATTGTTTGCAATGCATATAATATTTTATGGTAGCCTTCAGTGTAACTGACAAGAAGCCAGAAGAAACATTGGCCCTGATTTACTAAGAGTGGAATGTTTATTCTGGAGCGATTTCAATATCACTCATCTTTTTTTTCAGACTTATTTACTATTCTGTCGCACATGTCGGTCATTTTTCTGTTGCTCGTTTTTTTGTGTCGCACAAACTCCGAGCTAAAGAAATTAGTTGTGTGAGTAAACTTTGTTTGTTTAAAAATGTTTCCATGAATCAAAAGTATTCATGTGTTATAATTTTTCAAACATTACAACAATTATCCTTGTTTATCAGCTTGGGTGTTAAATTGATTTAAACCTAATATTGCAAATGTGTTAAAAAAATAAATTAACATTAACTATCACAAAAGTATTCAATATTTTATTCATAAAAGTGCTGAACTGTACAAAATGTTTTCAGGTTATAAAACAAGTTACTTTCACAAAAAACACAATGGTAAACAGTCCCTTGTTAGAAATCACAAAAATTTTTTAATTTCACTCGGCCTCTTGGCTGTCGGTTATTGTGTGAGGCAAACTCACACTTTTTCTTGAGTGATTTTGGAAGTACTCCGAGTATTTTTTGTTTTTTCTCGGTAAAACGGCCATTTTTGTATAAAACACGCCCATTTCAGAGTGAAAAAAAAAAAGAGTGTATTCTAAAGTGCGACTAAAATTTGGTCGCATTTATAGTCGCACAGATGTTGCGACCAAAATTTAGGCGCAATAACCGAGAAAAAGAGTCGGTTGGACTTTAGTAAATGAGGGCCATTGAGTGTTAACCTAGCTTAACATTAGTAGATACATATGTGATTCCTATTGTATTCCTATTGTCTGTATCCAGTCCTGGCATTTCATAATGCAATTATCAATGGGAACAAGATTCCTCACAGTATAACAGCTGTGCTTTACTGTATTGTGAGTCTGCCTGTCATGAGCGGCTGACACTCGCTATACTCTTATCTCTAGACCTGTCAGCTGGGGAATTACAGACAAGTGCAGCCTGTCACTTGCAGCTTCCGCTCTTTTGGCATGCAGTTAATGCAGGGTATTTAGATGTGTTTTGTTATCTGACATATGGAAGTGGTAATTGTAATTAGATGCTTCAACCTGTAAAATGTGATACTAGAATTAAATAAAGGAGAATTATTATCATTTAGAACGGATCGAAATCCTACCCGGAAATTACTGAAATGTCATCACAGTAAAATCACTTAATGTGTTATTAAAGGGTACCTCTCATCAAAAAAACTTTTGATATATTATAGATTAATGTATGCAGAATAACTTCACAATTGCATGTTATTAAAGAATATGCTTCTTTCTATTTAATTTTCCACTTTGAAGAAATGACCACTAGGGGTCCCCCTACCAGTCCTGGCAGCAAGCATTTTAGACTCATGCAGGAGTCCTAAACACTACGAGCTGCCAGTCTGCTTTGTTCACAAAGGAGAACACTCAGAGCTGCCAGCCTGCTTTTTTCACAGCCTTACCATGCCCCAGCCTCTCCCACTGCTGTAATAAAAATCTTGAGTAGAAGAAACAGACACTCGGACAAGGGCTTGTAGTCCCAAGGTGGGTGCTCTGCTTCTCAAGGTCTGACTCTTGGCCTTATGAATCAATAATATCCAGATAAGTAGAGATGTGGCACCCCAGTTCAATTAATCAAAAAATGCTGTTCATTCACTCAACAGTGTACAATGCAATGTTTCAATCCATAATATGACTTAAAAGCCTAAAAAGTAGGCCTGAAAAAAATCCTATTGTTGGACATAAATGTCACATTGTACACTGATGGGTGAATGAACAGCATTTTTTGATCCACTGAACTGGAGTGCCATATCTCTACTTATCTAGATATTATATTTGTAATATACATTAGTTAAAAATATGTATTATTGTGGGTGAAAATGCTGCAGCTATTGCCTGTGTGTATCTGTGCAGAGACAAATTACAGGAAGTGTGGGCACTGAGGGCATGCGGGGCTCTGTATACTGAGGACAAGTAGGGCTCTGTACACTGAGGACAAGCAGGGCTCTGTACACTGAGGGCAAGCAGGGCTCTGTGTACTGAGGGCAAGCAGGGCTCTGTACACTGAAGACAAGCAGGGTTCTGTGCACTGAGGACAAGCAGGGCTCCGTACACTGAGGACAAGCAGGGCTCTGTACACGGAGGACAAGCAGGGCTCTGTACACTGAGGACAAGCAGGGCTCTGTGCACTGAGGACAAGCAGGGCTTTGTACACTGAGGACAAGCAGGGCTCTGTACAGTGAGGACATGCAGGGCTCTGTACAGTGAGGACAAGCAGGGCTCTGTACACTGAGAACAAGCAGGGCTCTGTGCAGTGAGCACAAGCAGGGCTCTGTACACTGATGACAAACAGGGCTTTGTGCACTGAGGACAAGCGGGGCTCTGTACACTGAAAAAAGCGGGGCTCTGTGCACTGAGGAGAATCAGGGCTCTGTGCACTGAGGACAAGCAGGGCTCTGTGCACTAAGGACAAGCAGGGCTTTGTGCAGTGAAGACAAGTAGGGCTCTGGGCACTGATAACATGCAGGGCTCTGTACACTGAGGACAAGCAGGGCTCTGATCACTATGGACAGGCAGGGATCTGAGCACTAAGGACAAGGAGGGCTCTGTGCACTGAGGAAAAACAGGGCTCTTGGCACTAAAGACAAGCAGGGTTCTGTACACTGAGGACAAACAGGGCTCTGTGCACTGAAGACAAGCAGGGCTCTGTACACTGAGGACAAGCAGGGCTATGTACACTGAGGACAAACAGGGCTTTGTACACTAAGGACAAGCATGGCTCTGTACACTAAGGACAAGTAAGGCTCAGTGATCTAAGGACAAGCGGGGCTCTGTACACTGAGGACAAGCAGGGCTCTGTACACTGAGGACAAGCAGGGCTCTGTACACTGAAACAATTAGGACTGTGTGCACTGAGGACAAGCAGGGCTCTGTACACTGAGGACAAGCAGGGCTCTGTGCACTGAGGAAAAACAGGGCTCTTGACACTAAAGACAAGCAGGGTTCTGTACACTGAGGACAAGCAGGGTTCTGTGCACTGAGGACAAGCAGGGCTCTGTACACTGAGGACAAGCAGGGCTCTGTACACTGAGGACAAGCAGGGCTCTGTACACTGAGGACAAGTAGGGCTCTGGGCACTGAGAACAAGCAGGGCTCTGTACACTGAAGACAAGCAGGGCTCTGTGCACTGAGGAAAAACAGGGCTCTTGGCACTAAAGACAAGCAGGGTTCTGTACACTGAGGACAAGCAGGGTTCTGTGCACTGAGGACAAGCAGGGCTCTGTGCACTGATGACAAGGAGGGCTCTGTACACTGAGGACAAGCAGGGCTCTGTACACTGAGGACAAGCAGGGCTCTGTACACTGAGGACAAGTAGGGCTCTGGGCACTGAGAACAAGCAGGGCTCTGTACACTGAGGACAAGCAGGGCTCTGTGCACTGAGGAAAAACAGGGCTCTTGGCACTAAAGACAAGCAGGGTTCTGTACACTGAGGACAAGAAGGGCTCTGTGCACTGAAGACAAGCAGGGCTCTGTACACTGAGGATAAGCAGGGCTCTGTGCACTGAAGACAAGCAGGGCTCTGTACACTGAGGACAAGCAGGGCTCTGTACACTGAGGACAAGCAGGGCTCTGTACACTGAGGACAAGCTGGGCTCTGTGCACTGAGGACAAGCAAGGCTCTGTACACTGAGGACAAGCAGGGCTCTGTA